>NC_140948.1:7615025-8062525 GCF_014529385.1 Adiantum capillus-veneris | reverse complement strand
AATCACTTTTTACCTATAGTAACTTTTTTTACCCATGGTAAATATTTTTTACTACACCATAAGTATTTGGTAGGTAACAGTTCACTGTTACTAGAAGCAGTGATTGGGCATCAACAATGCAGTTACAGGAGAAGAAAAGGGAAAAATCTTATGGTAAAGGTGAGTCAACAGGGATAAAGACTTTTGGGTTGAAAAGAGACATGCTGATTTTTTCAAAGAACACATGTCAAAAGAAGCCATGGTTGAGGATTTTTTGAGAATTTGATATTCAAGAGGACCCCCCTGACATGTGCAGAACCTCCAGTTTTAACAGCCACTTACCTGCTCGTAAATGCTGGTCAAGGCCTTATCCCCATGTGTCACAATGAGAAAAATCAGCATTTACCCTCCCCTCTCACCTCACTCTAGAGAATATCTTGATGGTGACATATCAGGTGACCTCAATCTATTGACCACCCTAAGAAAAAAGTAACCCCAATCAGCGAATTTAAGCATGTTTATCCCTAATCCTAAACCCTCTCAGAAACCTATATAAGGAGGCCTTCTCTCACTCAAAACGAACACTTCACCCACTTCACCAAGCAATGAAGCTATGACGACATTGCTCACAACGAGGAGCTATGGATGGAGCTCTACTCTCTCTCCCTCTCTCTCTCCCTCTCTCTCTCTCTCCCTCTAGTATGCTACATTACTAGCCCTAAAACCTAAATAAGGAGTCTTCTCTCATGCTCCATGGCCACCATCCTCGCCATCATTCTCTAAGGTATTGATGTGTTGCTAGTAGGATCATACCTACTTGCTGGGTTGATTATTTTTGACAAGGGATTATGCCATCCTTGGCTTGCTTCTCTATATCCTTGTTATGTATGATCAGATGTCGTTGTATTGTTAAGCTGATGTCTTGTGTATATATATGCTACATAAGGTCGCTAAGCTTCGTTTCTATGTGTTTTGCCATATGTTTTGATGCCATCATAATGCCAGAAGTCTCACTTGCCTATGTGCACTATGTGTGAGGTCCCTAAACCTCTTAATTTAGGGTGGTGCCCCCTTTGTTTTGTTCTTTGCTTGTTTGTATGAGGCGTGGTTTGTGGAGTGTGCACGAGTACAGAGGCCACCCGATTGCACTGCTCTTTTTCCCGCTATCATTTTGGTGCCCCCACTCTGGAGGGCTACACAGACCTTCAGACCATAAGCAATGAAGATGTGCAATCTACAACATGGACGAATGGCGTGAGTAGTTTGCAAATTGGAGAACAAAAGAGGAGGAGGTTTTAGAGGCCTTAAAAGCTTTCATCGAGGTCTTGTTACCAGGTTGCAGTGTCATTGAAATTCAAGAAGTAAGTTCTTCTACATGCCTTGTTCGTGATCGTCGCCAACGAAGGAAAGTGAGAAGAAGAGCTTGATATACCTCTCCTCTCAACCTATGAGTGCTCCAGAAACCTCCAACGCACACGAGCTTGAAATATTCTACATCAACATACACGAAGGTACTGTGAAACACATTATGGGAAGAGAAAGCATCACCAGACCTCTCTTTCCTGAGGAGCCGACTAAGAGGAGGAAGATCACCTCTACACCTAAGTGGCCCAAGGCCGCAGCGCGTGCTCAAGCGTAAGGTAACATTTGGCTTAATCTCATTAATAAGGGATTACATGACCACTACAGGCAAGAAAAAGGCTAGTGAGCAACCAACTTCAACCTCCAACTTACAACCACGACTCTCACCCCTAAATCCTTCTGAAGCAAAGAGGCGAAGGCTTGCCTACAAGATTGCCGCCCGTTTGCGAGTGCTCCCAGTGCACTTTGTGAATCCAGACACCACCAATCCCAAGCCAACCTCCTGTCCGCGTGAAGATCACTTTGGATATTGTCCAAAGTGATTTGGAGACCGGGTGAAAAGCCTCCCTGCCCTACCTTTGCTGCTAATTTTCAAGAAGTTATCTCAATCTAAGGAAACTATCTTAGTTGATGATGTGCTACACATTAATGGTGTCACTTTCATTCGTCATGCTGATTATGGTAATAGCATCCAATTGTTTCTTGCTAAAAGGCTCAGCATTGTACAAAGTGTTGCCATCACGCCTTACGTCTTCACAGATGCATCAGGAAGAGTCGAAGTGATCCGAGGTGCTGACCTTCTGTGGCTGATCAGGCTCATTGGTCCCAAGGTGGTGCAACTAAGCTAGGCTCTTGTGTGTAAGTATGGATGCCAATAATGAGAATGATGATCCCCGCATGTTTCCTTTCCATTTTGTGCGTCATATCCGTGTGAATATTTGTATTGATAGAAAAATCTTTTATCAGCAAAGAATAGCCCTGTTGTTTGGAGCCGAGAGACTTGAGGAAATCATGCGCTCTCCTCATCCTGTCATTCTACCCTTACTAGACTATTACCATTCCTTTGATGTGTCGATCTTCATCCTATTTTGAGCTAAGTTGTGCTAAAGCTCCAAATTGTAATTACCATACTCTATTTTAAAATAAATTGGAGCCGTTTGTGTAATTGTTTACTCTCTCACTTATGGCCTTCCCTAATTTTTATGGTAAGCCTGGGGAGGTTGCTCCAGACTTTTTGGATAATTTGGAAATGGCCTTTCTGGTATCGGGAAGGGATGACGAAGCTACTAAGTTAAGGGCCTTTCCTTTGGTCTTGAGGGAAGGTGCAAAATTATGGTATCAAACTTTGGCACCTGAAGAAAGAAGAGACTGGGAGTCCTTAAAGATGGCCTTCATCGAAGAATTTCGCCGCCATGAGCCTCCAGAGGAGATATGGAGACAGCTCTTAGAGCTACACCAAACATCACCCAATGACTATAGAAGCTATGAAGGAAAGTTTTCCAACCTGTGGGAGAAATGGTGTGCATCACTAGGTGAAGGAGAAAGGGCGCCAGAATGCCTAAAGAAGGACTATTTCCTAGCAGGGCTTTACCCCATCCTTCGAGAAAAGGTAAAAGGTAAATTCCCAGATACCTTTGATAAAGCTATGACTTATGCAAGGGAGAAGGATAGGAAGTTAAAATTCCAAGCTCAACTACAAGGGGGAATGGAGCCTCCACCGCTAGCTCAACCTACAGCAAGGGTAGTAGCAGGGACAGGAGCAACAGACCAAGAGTCCTCTCAACAAGAATTACTTCAACAAATCACCAATCAACTAGAGAGGTTGTCCATCAATCTGGTTCAAGGTGTAAGGGCTCCCCAGCCAGGAAATGAACGAAATAGACAAGAAGGACAAAGGCAAGCATGTGAGTACATTTGCTACAACTGTGGAGAGGTAGGTCACGTCATGTATTATTGCCCCCATCCATGACGCTATCAAGGAAATGGTAATCAAAGACGGCCTCCTCGCCAGCAAGTCACTCCTCCTCGAGCTAGGCCATTAAATGGACAAAATGCACACGTGGCTCCACCAATCCAAATATTGAGACCCCCTCCTCCACCACCACAAGCACCAGCAAAGATCCCTCCACTACCATCGGGAGGGGAGGATAGGGCTGTCTCTGTCATAAGTCTTGACAATGGTAAGGATAAAGGGAAAGAAAAAATGGAGGAAGCTGTTGCCATGCCAATAAAGAGAGTTAGGAGACAAAGAACAGATGAAATGGAAGCTTCAGAGCCGGATAAAGGGAATGAGGGCTCCTCCCAAGTGATAGGAGACAAGAAAAGGAAGAGTGGATCAAGGAGGCACATAGGAGTAGAAGACTTTCCACTTGGGGTAGGATCCATACCTTACGACCTGGTAGCAGATGTGAGTAAGCAAGGACCAAAGATTTCATGGCAGCAACTCCTCCACCTTTCCCCAAAGATGCGTAGAACCTGGTCTAAGATGGTCAGCACCAGGAGGGCTAAGGCACAGTCAGTTGGGTCTATTAGTGCAAGAGGCATGAAGGATATCGTGCCAGTCATTGATGTAGAGATTAAGAGTCAGCGAGTCTCCAATGTGTACGTAGATGGTGGAGCTGAGATTTGTGTTATGACAGAGAAATTAATGCACAGGTTGGGTTTGGAAGTAAACGAGCAAACTTCCTTGCAAGCTAAGATGGCAAATAATGTAAGGGTGGCTTCTGTGGGAAAGGTTAATGGAGTGAAGGTTTCAGCTTTTGGTGTGGCAATCTCAATTGATGCTTATGTGATCCCAACTAAGGGGGAGGGCTATCCGCTAATCCTTGGAAGACCTTGGCTTATGGCTATGAAAGAGTTTTGCAGTATTATACCCATGACTTCCAAAGAGCTAGCATCCTCCTCAGATGACTCATCCTCAGATGAAGAGCAGCTGCTTGTGCTCCATTCATCCATAGAAGTCTCCATCTCTAGGTCTTGTTGTCTACCCTGCTTCATGTCATACACAATTTTTTGTTGCTTGCTACCTACCTTATGATTTGGTCGCAACTCAAGGTTTGAAAAGTATAAGCCAAGGTCTTCCAAGGTGATGAGGTATTTGCACAGGTTGAAGCTCTAGTAGGTCATGTTTCTGAGTATAAAGAGATGGTTGTGGAGACGTTTACAGAGGGTTTGGATACAGGTTTAAAAAGTGATCAGGTTTGCTTGGCTATGCACCAAGTGGAGGAAAATGGCAGGGTCTTGCTATGTTATGTGATGCTATGGATACATGTGTTATTGGAGGTTGCTTTACATATATTTTTGTGTCAATGGCGAGGTTTTTTTGAAGTGGACTATACCATGGAGGGTTCTGTAGCAGATGGTAGGATAGCTGCTTATGATTCAGGTTTCTCAAGTGATGGCAAGTATGCTTATAGTGGACACGAAGGATTATGGATGCAGGGTGACGAAGCTCCGTGCTATAAAGAGCTGGAAGGGTGGCCTGTCTATTGGCCTACAAGTGCAAAGGAAGGCTTGGATATAAATGTTTTACAGGTCGATGGCAATGAGCAATGCTTTACTTTTGATCCAGGTGGATTCTACACCATGCGTGGGGGAGCTTTGAGCTTTCCATTTGACCCTGGAGGGTGATGCAGTAGCAGATGCTTTTTTCTCTATCTCTATCCTATCTATATAGCCACTATACTATCATTTTTCTTATACAGTCTATAGCTCTATGTTATATAATTCTCTCTATACAGTCATCTTTTACCTAAATAATACTATGGTTGAGCATGAATGCTCAAAGAGGGGTTGGGCAAAAAAAAAAAAAAAAAAAAAAAGAGAAGAAAAAAAGAAAAAAAGAGAATGCTACCAGTGAAAGCGGATATTGACAATGGATGGGGTATGCTTTTAAGGGTCTAGGAGACCAGTTGTTAGTCATGGATGGATACAATTATTCATCAGAAAGGACTAAATAGGGTGCACCAGCCAAGAAAGCAGTAACATGGCAAATTCAATTGGTACCAGGTGGGTAAGTATTCAAGAGAACCCTATTGTAGCACAACCTACAGCTAGAGGCATCAAATACCTCTAGCTTAAGGGGGAGGGCTATATGATGCATGGTTTTTAGGACCCCTTCTGAAGATGCAATAAAGGCACAGACAGTTGTCGGGGAGATGAGGATACTCTAGTCCAAGGGATCTCGAAAGAGAAGAAAAATCTACTTCACAAGAACCAAAGAGTAAAAAGTGCCATGGACAGAAGATATGTGGGAACGAGCTCTCATGCATGTCTACAACCTATATCTTACAGAATAACCCATTCTAGGTGTGAATTTCTAATGAAATTTACACGAGGATGTTCGTGTGGACTCACAGCACAGCATACTCCGTTTTCACTTTTTACCGACAGTAAATATTTTTTACCTACAGTAAATATTTTTCACCTACATGGTAAATACAAATCACTTTTTACCTATAGTAACTTTTTTTACCCATGGTAAATATTTTTTACTGCATCATAAGTATTTGGTAGGTAATAGTTCACTGTTACTAGAAGCAGTGATTGGGCATCAACAATGCAGCTACAGGAGGAGAAAAGGGGAAAATCTTATGGTAAAGGTGAGTCAACAGGGATAAAGACTTTTGGGTTGAAAAGAGACATGCTGATTTTTTCAAAGAACACATGTCAAAAGAAGCCATGGTTGAGGATTTTTTGAGAATTTGATATTCAGGAGGACCCCCCTGACATGTGCAAAACCTCCAGTTTCAACAGCCACCTACCTGCTCTTAAATGATGGTCAAGGCCTTATCCCCATGTGTCACAATCAGAAAAATCAGCATTTACCCTCCCCTCTCACATCACTCTAGAGAATATCTTGATGGTGACATATCAAGTGACCTCAATCTATTGACCACCCTAAGCAAAAAGTAACCTTAATCAGCGGATTTAAGCATGTTTATCCCTAATCCTAAACCCTCTCAGAAACCTATATAAGGAGGCCTTCTCTCACTCAAAACGAACACTTCACCCACTTCACCAAGCAATGAAGCTATGACGATGTCAGGAGTTTTTTGGATCAAGGGATTGCGCATATGTACATATACATGCATGGTGCATCGAATAAAGGATTGCCCATTTTCCATAGCCAGGTGGTTACGTGGGGCCCACATGTGTACAGGTAGGACAGGGTGTACATAGTGCATCGATTTTCACTATTACCATTACCACTATGTTTTTTCTACAATAATGAGGAGTTGGTAGCGCGTAAAACTTCTCGAGGAAGCTATCCACGGGCCGACGACATGAGGTAAGCAGGTGCGTCAGATGGCATCTAGTGGCGTCAGGAGGGCGAACGGGGTCAATATTTTCATGTGGATGAATACGGACACAACGTGGGTGTTTTCTTATGAGAGTTATGCAGAAAGGTCATCATTAGGACCACTTTTTGGGGCCACTTCACGTGGTTGCGAGACGCATTATTGAAAAGAAATGAGTGCCAGGTGTGCGGATGATGCAAAAAAGGTGACAACTATGCACTGCGAGGTTAGTTTTTGGCCTATTCGGGGTCCGTTTGAGGTCATCTAAAAGGCCAAGGGTGCCCAACTAAAAAAGCTAAGTGTGGGAACTGAAAAAACTGAGAGGAGACCAGAAAAAACGTGGAGAAGAGAGGAGGAACAGCCGCAGGTGTGTTTTTGCTCATTTTGGAGCCTGTTTTGGCCGTAAACTGCTCATCCGAGGTCGGATTTGAGCACTTTGACATTGTAGACTGGGGTTTTGGGTCGTTCCAGACGCGATGGCGCTGTCCATTTTGCCAAATTCATCCCTCTTTTTCTGCTGTTTTTCTGTGTAAGTTTCTCCTATGAGCGAAGTTTCTGCTCTAGTTTGTAATTGTATCTGGCTTGTTTTACTCATATTGTGTGAGCTATTTGCCCCATTTGTGTTGGCCCAAGCTCAATTGTATCTAAACATCAGAAATTCTCCTCTTTTAAGCTGAGTTTTTTGGGTGTGTGTGTGTGTGTGTCTATGTGGAGTGGGCAAGTGGATAGTCTCTCTCCTCTCACTCCAGAGGTGTGTTACCTGTCTCGGCCAGGTGTGTTGCGTAAGTCGAGTGGTGCCCCATAGTGTGTGTGTGTATCTTTCCAAGAGTGTGTGTCGGGTCGTTATAGAGGCGCTCTGTGTGTTTTCATCCCGCCCACATTCTTTTGGTGCCCCCACGGAGGATCTTCTTCGAGTACCTTCTGCTTCGAGCTTCGAGCTTCGGGATTACAGGTTGCAGGTTGCAGACTACAGGTTACAGGGACAGGTACAGGTACAGGTGATTCACACAGGTACAGGTAGCTGGAGTACAGTGATATACTAGCAGTGATGTCACCTACAATTGTTGTGGGAATGCATCACTTGGCGCCTATTTGAGCGCATTGTCTGCTGGATTGTACGTTACTTGTGGAAACTGCCATTGTACGCATTTGTGGAGCCATACTTGGTTGTATTTGGCAGTCCCAACCATTTCTGAGACTTGGTCTAGAAGATAGTCATTTCTGAGACTTGACTATATGCGATTTGCATTAGCCTTCGTGTGAGGGTCGATAGCGTGAGGTTTTTATTGAGCTGGGGGATTCTCAAATGTGGAGATCCTTTCGGTGATACAGGTAGCTGGAGCACCCTTTTCGTGACCTCGCCATAGGCTATGTACTAGTGAGTCCTATTTGATGCTCGGGTTCTATTGTTGGCAGTTTATGCATACAGATACAATCTATATTTTGGGTTCTCATTGCTCTACTTCTGGGGAAACTCTGTCGAAATTTTCCCAAGTTATGATGGCTGGTTTTTTGGTATTTTGAGCCATTTATGCTGTTATGCTGCTGAAATTCTGGCAAAATTAGAGGTTGAGTCAGGTGTGCCTTCTTGGGAGCTTCATGGTTGGCTTTAATGGATGATCAAAATGGCCCTCAGTTCACTCCTTTTCATTTAACTCAAAGAATCCAGATAAATGTTCATGTGTCCAGGAAGATCTTTTTCCAGCAGCGCATAGTCTTTATGTTTGGGCCAAGAAGATTGAGAGAGATCCTGGAATGTCCTTTGCCTGTTGTAGTTCCGATGATCAACTATGAAAACTCATTTGATGTGCATGTGTTTGTTCTCATCTAAAGCTGAGCTCCATTGAAGTTTCTGGGGATTGGGTAGTGAAAAGTTTTGGGTTCTTGCACGTGTGTTTGAAGGGGTTCTCTAGCCATGGCTTTCTCTTATCCGGAGTTTCATGGAAGAAGTGATGAAGATGTGGAGGACTTTCTGGAAAAGATGGAGGTTGCCTGCATTAGCAACCAAATTCATGACCCTACGCAAATGTTATGCCTTCTCCAAATTTGTTTGAAGAGTGATGGATGAGCTTGGTCCAAAGCATTTGAAGAGGAGTTGCGTATGGCTGATCCACCTATAAGATTGAGTTGGGACAATCTAAGGCATGGATTGGAAGTGGAGTTTGTGAAGATAGAAGATCCTGACAAAGTGTGGCAAGAAGTACAGGCTTTGGTACAAAAGGAAGGTGAGCCATTAGATGTGTACATACGAAAGTTTTCATTGGCATGGGAGCGAATGTGCAAGGCTTTAGCACCACAGGTACCCCCGCCTGACATGATGAAGAAGGACAGGTTCTTGGCTGGTCTTTGGGAGAATATACGTTGGAGAGTAGAGCTAAAGAAGCCTAGGACATATGAAGATGCACTAGAGGTAGCAAGGAACAAAGAGTGGAAGCTGAGGAAAATGAGCCAGTTAGGGGTGGAGTCTTTGCCCATGAGGTCTGAATTTCAGCCTATGGACTCTTTACAAGGTCGTATGTCAGGGGTTCATCATGAACCAGTGGTTCCTGCTACTACTCAGGTTATGCCAGTTGTGGTCACTACAGCAATGCAAGATGATGGCCTAAGGCAAGACATGAGGCAAGTGGTTGATTTGATGAAGAATCCCAACCTAAACATGCTAGGTCAAGTGGGAAATAATCGAGGTCGAGGGCGGTTTGCAAATCAGCCAGGAGGTGAAGAAAGACCTAGGAATGGTGCTGGACAAAGTAATAGTAGGTTTTGGAGGCAGACGCCCACATGTTATAATTGTGGAGAGTTGGGTCACATTAGCCCGCAATGTGATAAGCCACCAAGGATGGGGGGAGACATGTATCCATTGCCAAAATAGGTGCTAACTAGGTCGCATGATTATGGCATCGAAATTAAGGGAGATGAAGGAACCAGCGGACTGACCCAGGAGGAAAAGGGAAAGACAAAAGTTCTAAGTGTAGTCACCTTGGAGAAGGCATCAAAGCTAGAGGATACATTAGTGATGCCTATTGGGAAGAGGACCACAGAGGATAAGGAAGGAAGAAGTGCCCCGGGTCCTAGTAAGAAGAAAGGAAAGAGCCATGAAGGCGAGGATGTCAAGGCCAAGAGGAAAAGGAGAGCTCGTCGAAAGTTTCATGTTTCAGATTTTCCACTAGGGGATGGGCAATTAAGCTATGACTTGAAGGAGGATCTGACGAGCAGGAAGGCAGATGTTACTTTTGGGCAGCTTATAGAGATGGTGCCTAAGCTAAAGCGACAGTGGAAGAGGATGGTTAACCCAATGGAGAAAGAGCCAGAGAGAGGTTCAGTGAAGGTGTTGGCAATGGACGAGCTACCAGACATTTGTCCAATAGTAGATGTGTGGCATAAAAGGAAAAATTTGGGACAAGGTTATGTGGATGGCGGAGCCCAAATATGCGTCATAACACACTCATGTGTTGAGAAGATGGGTCTCACAGTGGCTGGGGTGTTAGGTTTTCGGATCAGATTGGCAAACCATCAAAAAGTAAAATGCTTGGGTGTTGTAAAGAGATTAGAAGTGGAGGCATATGAAGCAAAGGCAGTGGTTGATTTTCATGTGATGCCAGTAGGGTTGGGAGCATATCCTATTATACTAGGCAGACCATGGTTACGTGCAGTGGGAGCTGTTCAAGATTGGCGACATGGTACGATTAGCCTCTATGGAAAGACAGGTACCAAGAAGCTTTATAATATGGACACAAGGAAATGATTAGAGGAGCTTTATGAAGATGAGAATGAGTCTAGTGATGAAGACTCTTCCACGGTGACAGATGAGGACATTGATAGCACTACCAGCAGTGATGAGGATGCTGATGTTGCATTTCTTTTGATGGATAAAGAAATCCAAGAGTGTGGTTTAGTCGCATTTGCGAATGAAGTTGAAGATGAAAGTGAAGGGCCTTATGAAGTGATTGAAGGGCTGATGCAAACCAAGGTTGAGTTGTCAAAGAAGCAGGAATTAATGACACAAATGATTAGTGGAGACCTCTCAGCTATGGAGAAGGATATATATTTGCACATGCTGGCTAGTTTTCCTGATTTGTTCATTACTTCATATGAAGATATCAGAGGGTTCAAGGGCGAAGAGATGCATATAGAGCTGAAAGAAGGTGCTAAGCCAGTGCGTCAAAGGCTAAGAAGGATGGGTCAAGAGCAAATGGAAGCCTTGCAAGAAGAGGTGGACAAGTTGTTGAAGGCAGGGTTCATAGTCCCTGTGGAGACCACAGAATGGGTGAGTCCAGTAGTAGTCAGTCCAAAGAAAGATGGAAAGTGGAGAATTTGTGTAGATTTTAAACCCTTAAACGCAGCCACTAAAAAGAATCCATATCCTCTTCCATTCATCGATCAGATCTTGGATTCAATGGCAGGTTATGAGAGGTACAGTGTGTGTGATGGTTTTTCAGGCTATTTTCAATTGAAGATTGCTCTTAAAGACCGCACAAAGACCACTTTTATTACGCCATGGGGTTGCTATTGCTACACAATATTTCCATTTGGGTTGTCAAATGGACCTTCCTTCTATCAAGAGAGAGCAAATTGGGTGTTGGAACCATTCATTGGTAGTTGTGTTAAAGCTTTTATGGATGACTTCTGTGTCTATAGCAGTAGGGTTGAACACCATGAGAAGCTGCAGATGGTATTGGCTCGATATGATGAATGTGGAGGACAACTAAATCCAAAGAAATGTCATCTAGCACAGCCAAGGGTGAAGTTATTGGGCCACATGGTGTCAGAAAATGGCATTGAGGCTGATCCAGACAAGGTTAAGTCTATTATTCTTCTTCCATCACCTACGAGTACGAAGCAATTGGCAACCTTTATACACAAAGTGAAGTACATGGCACGGTTTATTCCATTGTCTTCGCAGCTTCTTTATCCATTACAGCAAGTGGCAAAGCATGATCCATTGCAATGGGATGACAAGTGTGAAGAAGTGTTTCAAGAGGTGAAAGAGGTGTTAGGGGGGTTGTCAGCCATGCAGGCTCCTGATTGGGAGAAAGTTTTTTATGTAAATCCATCAGTAGGGGATGATACCATTGGAGCCATGCTATTACAAAAGGGGAAGGGCAGCCATTATATGAGGCCAGTGTATTGTGCAAGCCGAGTGAAGTTGGTTGCAGAGAGAAAGTTATCGGAAGTAGAGCTAGTGATGGCCAGTGTAATATTTGCTTGTAGACGATTTCATCATTACTTGCTACCACGGCCTTTTGTTTTCTTGACGAGTTATGCCTTTTTGCCACAGTTAATTAATGGTATTAACATGTCAAATGTGGTGAAGAAATGGGTAATTGAGCTGCAAGAGTTTGAGTTCTCTTTTCTAGTGGAAGATAGTACAAGGGCTACCCTAGCTGATTTGTTGACCTACAAGGAGAATCCCCTTATTGTTAAGGAAGAGGTGGTGAGAAAGGTAGTTGAATAAGTTCCACAGATCAGCAATGCACATGTGTTGTTCTTTGACGGTTCATACAGAAAGAGCCACGATGCAGCTTCAGGGGGTATAGCACTTTATGATCTAGAGGGGAAGCTAGTATGCAAGAGAGGGTTCAAATTAGATGCGCATAGTAACAATGAGGCTGAATATGCTACATTGGAAGCCGGATTACACATTTTTTTGAAGCATGGGGTTCGAAGGTTGAGCATAAAAGGTGATTCCTTGTTAGTGGTGAAGCAAGTGCTGGGTGTGTGGAAGAGCAAGAACACCTCATTGAAGGAAATGTGCTTCAGAATTAAAGGCCTGTTAAAAAAGTTCGAAGCATGGAGCATCAGACACATTGAACGTGCTCTAAATGGAGAGGCACATGAAGCAGCTCAAGGCATGATTGGGGAGCTATTCGTGTTGAGGACCAATTTACATCTTTATCATGGCCGGGAAAGTTTGGCTCAAGAAGAGGAGTTTTTGCTAACAGGAATCATTCCAAAGGAGATTCAAAAGTCTAAGAAGTATGGCTTTGTGCGTAGAGCATACAGGTACAAATTGATTGGTGATGTCTTATACATGAAAGGGGCTGATCTCCTGTTGAGACGTGTACCTTGGCGGGAGGAGCTTTACAGAGTGTTGGAAGAGAATCATGAAGGCGCATGTGGTGGCCATTTTGCTCTAAAGATCACCTTGCATAAGATTTTGCAAGAGGGGTATGTATGGCCTAGTTTGCACAAGGATGTTCACCATTGGTGTAGGTCTTGCAATAGGTGTCAAGCATTTGGGAAGAGAGTGTTGAAGCCAGAGCTACGAAAAACCATTATGGCGTTTGATGTGTTTGAAAAGTGGGGGATTGATGCAATAGGCACGTTACCTATCACAAGCAGGGGCAAAAGCTATATCTTGACGGCAGTGGACTATCTCTCTAGATGGGCAGAGGCTATAGCAGTAAAACAGATTACTGCAAAGGATGTGGCAAAATTTGTGTATGATGAAATATGTTGCAAGTTTGGGGTGCCATTAGAGCTACTTTCAGATAAGGGGCCAGGATTTAGAGCTAAACTGCTAGACTTCTTATGCACAAAGATGAAGATTAGGCACCAGCATACCACTCCTTATTACCCGCAGTGTAATGGCTTAAATGAAAGCTTCAATGGTGAGTTGGTACAAATTCTTTCTAAAGTGACAGAGCACCAAGGAAAGAATTGGGATTTGGAATTGCCTAGTGCATTATGGGCTTACCGTACTTCGGTGAAAACAGGTACAGGGAGTAGAGTTGCCTGCAGTCAAGATGCTAGAGAAGTTGCTTGGGCCGCCTAGTGATGCATTCAAAGAGAGTCTCTTGCAGTTACAAGAGGTCCAGTTGGATAGGATGAGCGCATTGGAGCATTATGGGCAGATGCAGGATAAGGCTTTGACAAAGATAAATGAGAAGGTCAAAAGTAAGGGTATCAAGAAACATGACTTGGTTTTGCGCTACAATAGTAAGCTGGACAACACCTTCCAAAAGAAGTTTCAAATTAAGTGGGAAGGCCCTTTCAAGGTAGTGGAGTGTTTTCCAAATGGCACATATCAGCTGGCTAACTTGGATGGTGTTCTACATAAGTCAAGGGTAAATGGATTGCGTCTTAAATTGTATCATGCTAGATTAATGATGGTGGAGCAAGATGAGCTGTCTGTGGATCAAGCAGTGTTGGTGAGGGATCAGGAGACCTATGATGCGGCGAGTCTCATATCTCTCTTTGCTGCTGCTGATCATGAATGATCTAGCAGGCTAGGGGGTGGGCAAATTATGTCAGGAGTTTTTTGGATCAAGGGATTGCGCATATGTACATATACATGCATGGTGCATCGAATAAAGGATTGCCCATTTTCCATAGCCAGGTGGTTACGTGGGGCCCACATGTGTACAGGTAGGACAGGGTGTACATAGTGCATCGATTTTCACTATTACCATTACCACTATGTTTTTTCTACAATAATGAGGAGTTGGTAGCGCGTAAAAATTCTCGAGGAAGCTATCCACGGGCCGACGACATGAGGTAAGCAGGTGCGTCAGATGGCATCTAGTGGCGTCAGGAGGGCGAACGGGGTCAATATTTTCATGTGGATGAATACGGACACAACGTGGGTGTTTTCTTATGAGAGTTATGCAGAAAGGTCATCATTAGGACCACTTTTTGGGGCCACTTCATGTGGTTGCGAGACGCATTATTGAAAAGAAATGAGTGCCAGGTGTGCGGATGATGCAAAAAAGGTGACAACTATGCACTGCGAGGTCAGTTTTTGGCCTATTCGGGGTCCGTTTGAGGTCATCTAAAAGGCCAAGGGTGCCCAACTAAAAAAGCTAAGTGTGGGAACTGAAAAAACTGAGAGAAGACCAGAAAAAACGTGGAGAAGAGAGGAGGAACAGCCGCAGGTGTGTTTTTGCTCATTTTGGAGCCTGTTTTGGCCGTAAACTGCTCATCCGAGGTCGGATTTGAGCACTTTGACATTGTAGACTGGGGTTTTGGGTCGTTCCAGACGCGATGGCGCTGTTCATTTTTCCAAATTCATCCCTCTTTTTCTGCTGTTTTTCTGTGTAAGTTTCTCCTATGAGCGAAGTTTCTGCTCTAGTTTGTAATTGTATCTGGCTTGTTTTACTCATATTGTGTGAGCTATTTGCCCCATTTGTGTTGGCCCAAGCTCAATTGTATCTAAACATCAGAAATTCTCCTCTTTTAAGCTGAGTTTTTTGGGTGTGTGTGTGTGTGTGTCTATGTGGAGTGGGCAAGTGGATAGTCTCTCTCCTCTCACTCCAGAGGTGTGTTACCTGTCTCGGCCAGGTGTGTTGCGTAAGTCGAGTGGTGCCCCATAGTGTGTGTGTGTATCTTTCCAAGAGTGTGTGTCGGGTCGTTATAGAGGCGCTCTGTGTGTTTTCATCCCGCCCACAACGACATTGCTCACAACGAGGAGCTATGGATAGAGCTCTACTCTCTCTCCCTCTCTCTCTCTCTCCCTCTAGTATGCTACATTACTAGCCCTAAAACCTAAATAAGGAGTCTTCTCTCATGCTCCATGGCCACCATCCTCGCCATCATTCTCTACGGTATTGATGTGTTGCTAGTAGGATCATACCTACTTGCTGGGTTGATTGTTTTCGACAAGGGATTATGCCATCCTTGGCTTGCTTCTCTATATCCTTGTTATGTATGATCAGATGCCGTTGTATTGTTAAGCTGATGTCTTGTGTATATATATGCTACATAAGGTCCCTAAGCTTTTTTTCTATGTGTTTTGCCATATGTTTTGATGCCATCATAATGCCAGAAGTGTCACTTGCCTATGTGCACTATGTGTGAGGTCCCTAAACCTCTTAATTTAGGGTGGTTCCCCCTTTGTTTTGTTCTTTGCTTGTTTGCATGAGGCGTGGTTTGTGGAGTGCGCACGAGTACAGAGGCCACCCGATTGCACTGCTCTTTTTCCCGCTATCACTACGATAGTGCGTATCGCGGACAAGGGAATAGGCTCAAGCATGTAAGTGTGAGTACGGTTTCCTCTCTCAGCGAAGGACATGGTTTTGTAGTTGGGGGCAATGTAGGTGGTGTAATGTATGAAGCGTGACCCACCGGATTTCTCCCAAGCCGTAATACATTGGCGTTGTAGAAAAGCTTCATTCACTTGAGAGTCAATTGAAGCATCATGTAGCAAGTGTAATGCATCCCATCTCCCAAACCTCTTCTTTATGTCTTGCATCCATCCCGTGCTCAAGATCTTGCTTTTATGCGTCTTTTGAACTTTTTTGCTTGCTTCCCATGCAATTGTAGGAAGTCGATGTGAGGGGTTTGACGCATCTTTATCATGTACTCCACAACCCTTTCCATGCCCATAACCTCAATTGGAAGAGATCCCGACTCAAGAAGTAGGAGCATATATGGTGTTTGTGTCTTAACTTGCAGAAAGTTTGTAAGAAAGCACTTTTGGACATTCTCAAACTCTTTCCAAGTAGACTTTGAGATGCTCCCGCCCCACACTTCAACTCCATAAAGAAGAACCGGTGTCACCAATGCATCAAAAAGATACTTCTTGAGAACCCAACACTTGATGTTTCCCGCATTACACATGTTCTCAAATGCATAATATTCTCTCTTTCCCGCTTCCAAACGACGCATAGCACATTCATGCCACTTGTGATTGGATGGAACCTCAAGGCCAAGGTACTTAAAGCTCTCAACAACTTCAAGTGTCTCGTTGTTGTACACAATGCATGGCTTCTCCTTACGGTTGGTTTTCACAAGCATAACCTTTGTTTTGGATTCATTTACAATCAGCCCACTATGCAAGCAAAAGTTCTCAAGGACAACCATAAGCTTTTGTGCATCTTCTAAAGTGTGTGCTAGAAGCACTACATCATCCGCATACAACAAAAGCATGATTACCGCATTGCAAATAGTGACCTCTTCAATGCCTTCTTCTTGCATAAAGTCAAGTACCATTTGTTCCAATTGATCGATGCATAGACCAAAGAGAGTTGGTGACAATGGACATCCTTGTTTAACCCCAATAGTGCTTACAAATTTTTTTGAAATTTCTCTTCCCATGCGCAATTGACAAATCACCTTCTCATAGATTCGAGAAACCGCAAGCATAAACTCACTTGGCACTTGGAGTTCTTCAATCCTTCTCCACAAATTGTTACGTGGAATCATATCAAAGGCTTTCTTAAAGTCCACAAAACAACAATACAATTGCTTGCCTTTCAACCGACTTTCCTCCATGAGAACACGAAGAGTGACAAGATGATCAATGGTGCTATGGCATTGACGAAAACCCGCTTGTCCCTTCGCACGCTTGTCATTCTCTTCAGCTCAATCACTCAATTTCATCTCCATTATGCACCCAAACAACTTTGCCATAAGAGACCCAATCATTATAGTCCGGTAGTTGCTTACATTCTTTACATCCCCTCCTTTATGCAAAGGCTTAACCCAATTAGTACTCCAATCATAAGGCATACCATGTTGAAGTGCAAGGTTGAACATATCACACATCCACTCATGGGTAAAATCTCCCGTCCATTTGATCATCTCCGGCTTGATACCTTGAAGATCTCCCGCTTTGCGAGTGGCCAACTTTTCAAGCCCACCGCATACATCCTCAATAGTAAAAAAAGACGGCATACATGGGAGTGAACCATAAAATGGCATTTTTTCAGTATTTGCTTGCTCATATAATTGCCTACAATGTGTGTACATATCCACTACACTCAAGTTACCAAAATTCTCAACCCGCTTGCCTCTCAAGTTTCTCCAAAATCTTCCACATGTATGTGCCTTTTCTTGGACTTGAAATTCTTGTTGCTTTATTTCCCATCTTCTTCTCTTCTTTTGAATCAATGCCTTGTATGTATGCAAATGACTTTGATAGTTGTCTTTGTCCATAGTTGCATCAAGCTTTATCAAGGACTTTCGAGCATCTTGACATTCTTTATCAAACCACCTTTTGCGTGATCTATCTTTGTTGATACCATGGAGATGCTTTATGGCAAAGCATTCTTCAGCACAAGAACAAATAGCTTTCTTGAAAGCTTCCCATTTAGTTTCCAATGGTGCATCACATTGAAGCTTTGTCATCCATAATTTTTTCTCAACCATTTCAATGTACATTGGTGCCCGTTTGAAATCCATACATAGTGATAACTTCTCTTTCCTTTGGCTGAGATTATCATGCTTAGTTGCTTCTCTACATGAAAGGTCAATATATAAGGTGCGATGGTCGGATTCCGGGGTCCATTGACCAAACATAAAACTCTTTATGCGATACATGATGGCTTCAGAGACTAGCATATAGTCAATCACACTATCCCCATTATGTCTCCTACATGTAAATCCATTGGTTCCACTCCACAAAGATACACCATTGGCAATGAGCATACCCGTGCTATTACACATGTGTAAAAGTAACTTTCCATAGTGATCCGGCTCTTTCTCATCCATTGAAGTACGATCATACAAGTGAACTTCCTCCAACTCCCTTGAAATGTATGGCATATCAAATTGTTGAGTATCATGTTGCAATGTTTTTGTGCGAGCATTCATATCCCCAAATACAATAACATCACCTTCACCTTTGAAATAAGAAATGTCCTCTTCCAAATCAGAAAATGGTTGATCTCTATCCATGCAAGCATAAAAGGGAGAATCATGATGAGGAATGTAGCAACCGGCTACAAAAATGGGTGCTCTTTTTGGTGTCATAATTTTCAGCCATACATAACGTTTGTACTTGTCATCTTTCACAATTGATACAAAATCTTTCAATACTTTCTTAACCATACATGCTAACCCTCCTTGGCCTCTTCGTTGCTTGAGATTATTTGACCACATCAATGAATGTACATTGTAATCCTGCAAACCGTTAATCCTTTGTGTATTATGCTCCCAAGTTTCAACAAGAAGTACAACATCGTCTTTGCTTGTTAGTTCATCAATGCCAACCCCCGCATTCCATGGGTATCCATTACAATTTCAAAAGCATATTTTCAATTGTAACTCGGTCTCATAGGTCACACATCCCTATTTGCTTGAGAGACTTGCCTCCTCCTTGGGCACATTTTCTTCATGAGAGATCTCCTTGTTTTTATTATTCTTTTCCTCATATGCCTTGCGACGCATATTTTGTTGCTTAATAGTGCGATCTTCACATACAAAACATTTTGTATCCCTCAAATAGATCCAACTATTATCAAGGATAATCTTTCGCTTGGTCTCATCCGGCATAGTGCATACAATTGGCCGTTCTCCCAAGCGAGGAGCTCCTTGCTTCCCCACTCTATGTGCTCCATAGACCATAACTACGGACATGCCAAAGTGGGTTTTGAAGAAATCTTCAATAACAATGGTAAGAGAAGGAGGTGTCTCTAACTTCTCTTCGGGAATTCCACGAATAACAATGTTCTTGGAATGTCGCTCCCGTTCCTTCAACTCCTCCACATCCACATTCTCAACATTCTTTGTTTGAACCATAGCTTGCATGAGTGAGGAATTAGAAACCACATTGCTACCACATACATCAGCCCAAGATTTGTTTGTGCATACATTTTTCATGTCACATACATCCCGTCTCATAGTGTCAAATTTCTCCTCTTTCAATACATGGTCATGCTCTACTTTGCTCATCCGCTCCTTCAAAGCATTCAAGTCCACAAGAGAGCGTTTACATTCCTTGACTTCCTCTTCAAGCTGCATCAAATGTGTTGTTTGCATCTCAAGTGTCCTCTTGAGATTCTCATTCTCAACCACAAGTACCCTTAGTGTGCCATTCTCCATTGCAAGTGCTCGTAAGTCTTCGCCTTGTTTGTTTACGGTCTCTTGCAATGATACCAAGTACGCCATGATCATGGTTTCCGATGTCATTGGTTGGGTGGTTGTGTTGTTATCTCCACACTTAGCAGATTTTGGATCATTTTCCACAATGGTTGTGGACCTTGTTGAAGAAGAAGGACCCTTACGAGTGCCGGAAGACATTGTATGTAAAATAGGAAATGAGAATCAATTTTGTTGAACCTGTTCACTTCGGAAACGCTGCTACAGAAATGCCTTCCATAACTCTGAAAAATTCTGTCTTTACATCAATGCGTAGAGGACTTTGTGCTCTTCGATTGAGGCTATAGATCACCCAAATCGGAGTTCGTATGAAGAAGTTATGATCAAAAGAGTGGACTGTTGTCTACTAGGTCAAAAAATGGCTGCGTTTTTTGAGAGAGAGAGAGAGAGAGAGAGAGAGAGAGAGAGAGAGAGAGAGAGAGAGAGAGAGAGATAGATATATAGAAATGTGAGAGAGATATGCACATCCCCTCCCACCAAGAAGATATTTTCTAATTTTGTAGGAAAAAAACCCAAGGGACCTTAAAGATCAAATTGAACGGGTTGTACCTCCCAAATATGATCAGTTTGTGCCAAGGGAGTGACATAAGAGGTGCCATTAAGATTGAAATTTTAGGTTTCCTCTTGCTAATCTAGAATTTTTTTGTACGTCCGCATCCATTAGACACCCAAGATGATTTCCTCATTGAGACCTCTGTCCACCATTACATAGAGTTAATGTGGGCAGTGATGGCCATCTATGTTGATTGATAGATTTACTTGAACTAGATTGACCATCATCCCCTTGTTCACTGCTTGGAGATCTATCTGATTTAGCATCAATTGTACATCTAAAATATTTAGGTATGATGTATAATTCATGAAATTGATTCACGCTCCAATATCAGCAAGTTCTCTCTCATGTGATCCATCTGCTAGTTGAATATGAATGCTTACATTTATACCACCAAGCCAATCTTTCTCTATCTAAATAACTATAATAGGAGGAGGTAGGGTTCCTAGTTGTTGTTCGTGCCATTACTTCTTGGTGGCTAGGAATGTTAGTATTTTTTTCATGCATTAGAGCTTGAATGGTCTATATGAGGGTCGTTTTCACATTTCCAATCTCTTTGTTTCAAATTGGGGATGTGTTTATTTTAACCATCTTTGCTCTAAAGTTTGATTGGTCTTCAGTCTTGCATCATAGGCTTGCAAAAAAATCTCTAACGGCTCTAATACTTTTTACACTAAGAATGAACCACCTAATGAGATTTGGAACACTCTACTCCTTTTACCTTTTCCTTGTTTTCCTTTTGGGGTTTAAGCTATTCCCTAGTTTGTTTCATCTCTATCTCCAAAGAAGTCTTTCTTTAAACCTCTTTTCTATTTTTCCTTTTCAAGATTTTCTCTATGTCCTAATCGTTAATCTCTCAATCTTAGCATGACAGGGATCATAAAGCATGATGTAGAAGGGATTCAATACTATGGAGATAGCAAGAAAAAGACGAGGCTCATCCTTTCACAAGCTCTCTCTCTCTCTTGATTGAAGGAAGCAGGCAAGAGGAGAGTTAGGCTTTAAGCTCGCTCTCTTTTTCACATAAAGAAGTAAGACAAGGAGAAAAATTTTGGCATCAAGACCGCTTTTTTTCTCTACCGTGATACAGAAGGAGGCTATGTACAATAGGGGATCTTGAGCTTTTTTTCTCTTGATTTTGGAAAATGAGCACTAGTTTTTAAGCTCAAATAGCTGGCATACTAAATTGGACAAGCTTTCAAGGTGTAACCATGGTTGATTTTTGCTCTCTCAAAGAGCATATTTTTGGGAGGATTAAGTTCTCACAAGCTCAGGGCTTGAACTAGGGAGATGGAGATTGCACAAGGAGCAAATTGGCAAATTTTTAAAAAGGAATTACAGGAGGAGTATTTACTTGAGGATTCTCAGAGGGTAACTAAAAAAAGTTTTATGAAATGGATCCAAAAAAAAAACAACAACAAGGACTTATCTACACGAAAACTGCTACGAGAATTTGAAAATAAACCTGAGTAGCTATCCATAGAAGAGTAGAGGTCATTGAAAACAAAATGGAAAGATCTATTTGTTTAAGTTTCTAATCCATGACTTCAAAATATCTTGGTGCAATTACTTAATATTCTCAATGTATTGGGCTTAACATCTGCAAGAGCAACATTATGATGTATTTCACATCAAAGAGAGCTGCCATATCTAGCAGTAAGCAAGATAAGGGGCCTTCTCCTAGTCGTGCTCCCAAAGTGGTTATTATTAAAGAGGCCCCAAAAGACAAGAAGCAAGGTAAGCCTAGGGGACCTTCTTAAAAGCTAAACTTTGACATTGAATTGACTATAGATCAAAGAGGATTTTTGAAGAGCACATTCTCAATAGTAAGGTGGAGCTCATGTTAGGTGACATATTGGGTATTTCCAAGATGAGTTTCACGAGGATATTTTTGAAATTATCAAGAAAAAATTCCAGACATTAAGTGAGCAGGAAGCTAAGACACCTAAGAGACAAATCATTCAACGGATTGAGTGGATACTTATAAAGCGGCATGTGAATGAAAAGTCAAAGACTGCGGTGGTTTCAAATCCAATTATACCTAAGGTAAGACATGTTCATTCTAATGAAGATGGAGATGAGGATATTGTGCCCATAAGTCATTTTTCTAGGACTCTTTGGGCTAGAGCAGCAACACAAACCATTGTGAATCTTGGGGACATTAAAGATATGGTCTTAGTACTAGTGGACCACGGTTCAAAAAGTAATCTCATGGCAAAGAGATTGCATTAGAAATGGAAGTGGCCCATTGATGCGGACCACGACTGGTTGATTCAAGCAACCAATATGCTTTTAGGAAATTTTTATAGTGCATGTACAAATGTTAAGGTAACAATTGGGGATGTTTGTGATGCACAACAAAATTTATACACAAGCAGTCTTCCTATCAACTTATATTGGGATAGATATACATTACAGTTGTGCCATTGGAATCAAAGGTGCTAGATGATGGCTCGACCTATGTAAGGATCTTGAGCAGAGATAGTAAAAGGGGTTGTTCAATTTTTTATTGTGCATGTTGATAATGTCAGAATTAAAGATAGCCTAACAATCTTCCATTGCCAAAGATATGCAAAGAGTTCAAAGAACATAGGTTTTCAGAGGATTTTCTTGGGGTGCTACTATGGAGCAGGACTATGGTGGTATAGGGAAGGGGAATTTCTTGCAAAGAGAGACTTTGTCGTTGGGGTTTTTGGGATTAATATATGAGGGTTATGTGTCATACAAGAAGTCTAATGAGCTACCTGAGTGAGAAAGCAATATGTTTCAGGTATTCAGATTTAATTGTAGGGATGTGATTTTCTTGAACCAAATGATGCTATTTTGGGAATCTTTAAACAGGTTTCTTATGTGGATACTATGTCAAATCTAGAAGAGATTAAGCAATACAAGTAAAAAAGTAGTACTAACATTGTTAAAGTGCATTCAATTGACATGTATGAAGATCTGGACATATATGAGGCACTTACACATATAAATGAGGATTTAAGTCAAGTAGCTGAAACCTAAGTAAAGACAAAATATAAATCGATTGCAAAGAAGGTGAGGCACTAGATACACCTTTGCTAGAAGGAAGTGATGAAGTGATAGAGAAAGCTTTGCAAAAGTCTATGCTGAGAGATCCAAGGAAAAGTGGTCATAAACTCATTGAAGAGACATTGAAGTAGTTGAAGATTGGGAAGCAGGTTTTTCTTACCGGACAGGAGATCAAATGATTTCAAGAGATTCTTGGAAATCATGTTAAATCCTTTTCTTTTGAGCCAAGTGAGATTGGGTGTGCAAATCCAAATGTTGTTTCCCATATGGCTATATTTATTGTTCCTCACATGCCATGGAGTTTACGTCCTATTTGAGTACCCAAAGCTCAATCAAAAAATCTCATTGATTTTCTTAGTTAGAAGATACGGATGGGTATCTTGGAACCATCATGTGCACCATACTCAAATTTGTGGTTCACTATTCCAAAGAAGAATGGTACCCTAAGGTTCGTTCATGACATGTAGCCGATCAACAAGGTAACAATCCACGATATAGTCACAGGTCCAATTGTGGATGAGTTTGCTGAAGCCTTTTGAGGTAGATCTATTTACTCTATGGGTCATCTTAACTCAAGATATGAATATTTTTAGCTACCTCACATGATGAATGGCATGATAAAGGTATTCATGGATTTTATTTCTCACATTACTATGCCTTTCATTGATGATTTGCAAATTGAGGGATGTGAAGAAGAGTTCAAGGATGAGAGAAAAGATCAGCGAAGGTTTTTGAGTGCATGTGCATTTTACCTCATTTGGTTTCCACACATTGCTCTTGTTGCAAAGGTGCTTTATCAATTGCTAAGGAAGGGTAAAAGGTTTGTATGGGAAGAAGTTCAATTGAAGTCCATCAAAGGAATGAAGAATATGCTTCTTGACTGTCTTACCTTGAGAAAGGTTGACTATAGGTGTGAAAGTCTAGTGATCTTAACCGTTGAGACTAGCCCAATGGGTGGGCTATAGTTCAAGATGATGAATATGGTCATAGCTACACAATCCAATTTGGGGCAAAAGTGCTTAATGCTCATCAAAGATATTAACCATAGGTTAAGAGAGAAATTTGGGGTGTTCTTACTACATTGAGATCTAACAAAGAATATTTCATAGGTGCTTCAGTTGTGGTAGAGACAAATTGTTTTCCATTGATAGGGATGATAGCAAATTGCTAGACTCTGGACATTGCAATGTTGCAATGGATAGACTTTATTAAGTTTCTTAATCTTGAGTTTTGTCATATAACCGTATTGCAAGTAGAGATAACCCTATTGCAAATATGTTTTCAAGGGCAAGGTATGGAGATGAAGAGGTCGATATGCATATAACCCTATTGTAGGTAGAGATAACCCTACTGCAAATATGTTGTCAAGGGCAAGGTATGAAGATGAAGAGGAGATGCTTACCACCAATTATTACCACTAGTGATTATGTGGGCTTAAAGCTCTACACCTCTTCTCATTTACATTAAATTTGTGGTACCTTGTTCATGTTTTTGACGTCTTTTTTTAAGAGATGTACGATGGAGAATGGATTTTGATAGTTATCTACCTCAGCACTCTTACCACGCAAGAGTGATTGAGTGATCAAGAGTACAAGAGGATCAAGAAAAATTCTTATGGCTACTTTTCAAGATATGGTCATTTGTGGAAGTAGCCAAAGTGTTCAAGAGGGGTAGTGCAATGGGTTGTTTGTGATAAAGAAAATGATCAAAGAGTCTCATGAAAGCCTATGGGTTGGACATAGAGGGGTATTGGAAACTTTTGTCAAAATCAAGGATTGCTCTACTGGTGGAATGGAATGTAAAAATATGTTTGTCATGTTAATGGGGGGAGAGAGAAAGATGGTAGTGGTTAGTGTGAGAAGGCATGAGCAAGATGACACATGAGAGAGAGAGAGAGAGGAGAGAGAGAGAGAGAAATAGTCACAATGATTTTTGCTACCTCATTGAGATGCCTTGATTACAACATAAAGATCTCTTTTAGAGTTTTCACATGCCCCTTGGTGCCTCCTCCTAGGCAAACCTTGAATTCTTCTAGACCTTAGTGCTTGCCTTGAATTAGTGCACACTATTATTATTTAACACCTGGCACACCCGGTGGGAGAATTTTCCCAAAACAAAGACTCAAATCCCACAAAATACCTTGTTCCAAAACTCAGTGCTCATAGAATACCATGATGCAAAGTGCATTTCCTAGAGTCTAGTGCAAGGTACACATACAACATGATATACCATGAGGCACCACCCTTCCTCTTCCCCCCCCAAAAAAATAATTTAGAAAATACAAAGTATAGTGCACTAGGAGCTTAATCCAAGATGCACAAATACACTTTCTAAAGCTATACATTTCATTATAATCACTAAATCTAGTATAGTGTGTGTTCATACAAAGAGTGTGAATACAAGTGCACCACTTATTGGCAACATATTCTACTAATGGGGAGAGAGAAAAAGATGGTAGCGGTTAGTGAGTAGACATTAACAAGATGATTTTTGTGTGTGAGAGAGAGAGAGACAATAGTTTATTCATTGATTGAGATGCCCCAATTATAGGATAAAAGTCTTCCTTTATAAGTTCTAGATTCCCCTTGGGTCCTCCTCATAAAATTCTCCCCTAAACCTTGGTGTTTGTCTGGCAATTAGAGCACATTTTTATGGTTTAACACTTGGAACTCCCTATATAGGAGAAATTTTGCAAACTCTGAACTCATTGAGTCCCACAAAATACCTTATTCTAAACCATTAGTGCTCATAGAATACCATGATAAAAAGTGCAATGCGTAGAGTCTATGCTAACTCCCTCATAGCACAGCTCCAAACAAGGATTTCATTAACATAATCACGATCGGGTGATTACGTAAATAACTATAGTCGTGATCACATTAATTGTTAACATGACTTTGATTTTGACCTGCAAAAACCTAAGAGCTGGTTAGCCAAATGGGTTTTTTCATTTTCCCTGCGGGGCTCGCCAGGCTTTTTCATTTTCCTGGCGGGCCCGCCGGGTTTATGCAGTAGCCCAGCGGGCCCGTCGAGAAAATGAAAAATACCGGGGGGAGTAATTATATATAGTAAATATTGTGCTAACCTCGGTCTTTTAGCTAGGCAAATCCTTGGGGAGTGTATCCGAGTGCCGGGTATTGTCATCTCCTTGTGAATTGACCTAAGGTTACAGAGTCACAGGTCCTTTTTTGGGCCGAACGTGATTCTTAATTTGGTAACCACTTCTAACAAAATTTAATTTGTTTATCGACATAAAGATACGAAACCAAAACAACTGAAAACTTGGTGAATCATGCTCATTGCGAAGAAGCCATTGGTCCAAATGAGGGCTGTAATTGGTTTTAGAAGATGAACATATGTAAATGACGAGTCGATAGTCAAGGGTCGGATGTCCTCTACAAGTGTAACGGGAATATAAAGATCCTTGAAATCTTGCATTTGAGTTGATTTACAATATAAGAGCTATAATACTTGATTGGGTTAAAATAGCTTTTATATATTGATTTTGCTGCATGGGTGGGCTACGATCGATCCTTCATTGGGTACAAGTAGTCCCCAATTGAGTGATTATATTGAAGATTTATTTGCGTTAGTTCATACATTGGTTTACACAGAGAGTGCATTATGTATTACGATAGATTATTAGTGCATGAAATGACCAATCATATATTTTATTGGTTTCGTTTGTTTTTTTGTAGAAAATGAAATTAGATGTGTCTTATTGTTTGCAAATCAAAGTGGACATATAGATAATAATTATAATAATAATTGCATAGAGATATTCATAGCATTGTTATAGTTATTATGCCATGTATAGACTACATTGCAATGTGTATGGTTGCTCACAATGTAGGTGATCGATATGTGGATTGACTAGCGTGCATTGAAAATCTCATATTGTGCATCATGGTTACTTTCATATTGAATGGTTTTTAAATTATAATATATATTGAAAATAAGAATAATATTTCAAAAACTAAATATTTTGTTCTTTTCTCTTCAGTTTTAATTTAAAAGCAATGGAGCAAAATGTGGGCACAAGTGGTACGAAGAAGCCAAAGAACAAAAAAACTCCTGGCAAAGAGTGGGATTATGCTCACAACATATGCAGCCGATATATGGAGTGGCAATGTAAATTTTTTCACACAAAAAAATCAAGCAGTGCACCACGTATTAGGGATCATTTTCTGGGTAGCACTAAAAACACTTTTATGAAATGCGAACATTCTCAGGCACTTGTAGTTGCAAAGCGTTAAAGAGAAGAGCTCGCCAAAAAGGGTGGTAAGAGACAACAGATATATAGCTTTGTGCCTTCGAGTCAAGAGTTCCCAGAGCCAAATGTTAACTCTGCAGATCCTGTAGTGATGCCAACTAACCTTGGAGAACAACCTGTAGAAGGAGAGTAAATTCCAAGCAGTGCTTTTAAACGTCACAATGAAGGTGGACTGTGTCAAATGCGTCAAAAACCATTACATCAAAGCTTTCGAGTACAGTCTCTAGAAGAAGTACAAACAACACTCGCAAAAGCAATATTCTTTACTGGAAGTGCTTTGGTCATGGTAGACAGTAATCATTGGAAGGCTGCTTAGAAGAAAATCGATGAGTTCGGTCCAGGATTTTTAGCTCCTTCTTATCACACGACAAGAAATGTTTTCTTGGACAAATGTTACATCGAATACAAAGAGCATGTTGGCAAAATAATACTTGGGAATATTTTGCTTTCAGGATGTACGATTGTGAGTGATGGTGGCTGGTCAAATGTTCAGAGAAGACCGCTGATCAATGTAATGCTAGTTTGTCCAAGGGGAGAAACGTTTATAAAGGTGATTCATAGTTCTGGTGCAATTAAAGTGGCACAAACATTTTCGAGGTCTTGATTAATGTAATTAAAGAAATTAGTGTTGAACATGTCGTTCAAGTAGTCATGGACAACGCAAAGAATTGTAAAAATGCCACTAAATTAATAAACAAGTGCTTTCCACACATTTTTTCTAATGGTTGTAATTCGTACAGCTTTAACTTGGTGCTGAAAGATTGGTACACTAGCGAAGAAACCATATGGTTTGCCAAAATAATTGATACAGCACGTCAGGTTGTGAAATTTATCTTGAAACGACAAAGAGTGCTCGATTTATATATGATGCGCATGTCAAT
The DNA here is from genome assembly GCF_014529385.1 of Adiantum capillus-veneris. Taxonomy (NCBI): domain Eukaryota; kingdom Viridiplantae; phylum Streptophyta; class Polypodiopsida; order Polypodiales; family Pteridaceae; genus Adiantum; species Adiantum capillus-veneris. The sequence continues at coordinate 8,034,325 of NC_140948.1, read as the reverse complement.
GATGCTGAAACTTCCTGCTCAAACTTCTTGCTCAAACTCGGTTATACACACACTTTTATACCTTGGAATCACTTCTCCGTAATAAATGTGTTGTGATTGACACATTCAATTGTGCGGCCTTTGATGAATGGCAGCTTGAGCAGAAAGAAACATTGAAAGATAAAATTACATGTCTACGTGGCAATGTAAATAAGGTTTCTTGGTGAAGGAGTGTAATGGATGCATTCCATGTAATGATGCCCGTTATGTTCGCGATCTGCAATCTTGATCAAACTTGGGCGCCAAACTTGCAATTGGGGAAAGTGTGGATGACATGGTGGTCAGTCCAACAGAGTCTTGAAAATCCTGAAGAGCTGAAAGAGTCTATAGTAGAGAAGGAGTGGTGATTACCATTCTCTGGCAAATGGCAAGAAACGGCAAAGTGGAAGAGCGCTCATAGTCCACTCCATAGCGTGGTTTACATACTCAATCCAGAGTATTGGAATTTAGACCCAATGTCCAATACAGAGGTGGTAGGCGATTTCCATCACGTGGTCAACACGTTCTACTCCACGTTCAAGACCAAATTGATTGCATCAAAGAAATGAGTGCATTTAGATTAAAAGAAGATCCTTTTGCGAATGATTTTATACAGGTAATGACAAAAGATCAACCTGCATGGAAGTGGTGGATGATGAATGGTGGAGATCATTACTCTACCTTACCTCCCCTTGCAATGAAAGTACTCGCAAATGTGCAGCAAATTCAAGTTTAGAGAGAAACTAGAGTATGTACAAGTATGCTCATAGCACTATTCGCAGCAGACTATTAGCAGAGAAAGCAGAGAAATTAGTATATATGTATTGCAACAAAAAGATACTGAATCACATCGAAATTGCTAGCTACGAGGAGGAAATTCCAACCTGGTTGTATGATTGTCAAAACGAAGATGAAGAAGATTTCAATGTTGGTGTATGGAAATGCACTGTAGACGAAATAGAAGAGAATTTGATAATAGATGTGGAGGCTGAATTACAAGGAGAACCACAACACTTAGATTTAGAACCAGATAACAACTCAGCTGATTCAATATAGCTTGAGAGTAGAATGAGTAAATGTCAAAAACCATTGTAAAAGACCTTGTATTCAAATGTGTTTTGAGTAATTACAATGCTTCATATTCTTGATAGTACATAGTTTGTCGTGATATTACATAGTTTGTCGATCTCAATTGTGTCGCCCTGAAGTAGCATCTTGCTCATCAAACAGATTTCTAATTGTGCTAGGGGTATCTGGGCATGCTTTTTTGAATTTATATTCATTTGCCATGCCAAACATAATATATATTCCTTGTGGAATATCTTGTGAACAGATTGCCCATCGACTACTTTTTTGCATCAAACGAATAAGACAAACTAAATGATAATAATGACCACAGGTCAATGTATAGTACCCACTCCATCCATCAAAATTCTTGTAGAAAACTGGACATTGGGAAGATGAGGATTCATCTAAAGTAGACGAGGGGACCGACTCCAGATGCAAGACAAGGTGGCTGATGTGTGTCCCTTGTACAGGTGTTGGATTCACTCGTTGTGTCAGTTTTTGAACGTGGTGACTTAAGTGGTGAATGCTTTTCTCCATCGAGACTTGTGAGGGTTGCGGTGTCAGGGTGGCTATAGAAAGACGTGTTATTTCTGCATCTTTCTTTGCCAACTGTGTCGTGTAAATATCCTTCTCTCTCTTTAACTGTAGGTCGACGCCTTCCACTATCAATGCTAGCTCATCTCGGGTGAAAGTGACACAACTCTCCCTTAAATCATGAGTGGCAACATTTGTCTTCTTTGATGAGAAGTCTACTAGTCGCTGGGTAGCCACAACACTGTCGGCATGAAAAATTGCCGACATCTACTCGATCACTACTTTGATCCGCACCGTGTCTATCTCGCTTACAGGATTTTTTGCTATAGGAAATGACCTCCAGCAGTGTTGTAGCCTATGCATGTGTGGTAAACAATCCGTGAGCGAATGGTAAGCGACACATCATGTCGCCCATGGTACCCCCATTGCAGTATGGGCATATCGTGATCTAAGGAGATTCTGTAGTAAAACCAATGCACCTTACAATGGATGGGTGACGCGTTTGCATTCCTTGCTCTGTCTAAAAGCTGTCAAATTTTGCCTCTCTTCCTCCCTTGTAACATTTTTCCACATATGTAATGTGGTCTGGAAAAAATGAGATGCCTTTGATGGTGTACAATGTGCACACACCGAAGGAGCCTGCTCCAATCCTCATACCTTCTACCAAGGCTTCGTGAGGGATGGCGACAAGATAAGTGCACTTTGCATTCAAAGTAGTGCGCATGATTGTGCCGGTGCCCCTAGCATCCGATCGACCTCCCAAAGTTGCTTGCGCATCTTGGGCCATCTTCAATCTTTTGGGTAAGGTTGCTTGGTCCTTCGCTTTCACATGCTTCATCTTTACCTTCTGTTCTTCCCACAATTTATCCGAGAGCTCTAATTTTCACATGTCGTAGGTAGGATATCTTCCTTTAAGTCTCTGCAACATACTTTCATATTGCCCAACACTGTCCTGACCTTGTGGTGGGGGTCGAATTCTCGTATCCCAGCTGTACGTAACAACTTGTATTGGCCTTCAAGTCACAACCTACACTTTGTGCTCTCTCTTATAGCGCTAGTGATGTGTTTGATGTAAACATCCCTTTCACTAATCTACTGTATACGATCTGCTGCACATGATGAGATTGCCAATATACATTCTTTACGAATGGCACGCATAATACATTTCTTTTGGTATGGCATCATATTTGCACTGGACAATACAAAAAAATCATATCAATTGCAAATTCATGGTTGCGAATGTCACTAACACTCTCACACTATCTCAGGTAAACTCTTAACCACCACTTGAAGACTTTAACAAATTTGCAAGGAAATATTGAAAAAAATTGAGTATAATCTTCACTTAAAATTGCAGTCTGTTACACGTGTAAAAAGCAGTTCAAACAAGTGGTTTATAAGAACTTAATTCAGATCAAACAATACATGTTAACAGTCTGGCACATTTGAGCATATATTGAATTTTTAACTTATATTTTTCTCCGTGCGCACATACTAATTCAAACAAAGTACACACCGACTTAAAAACTTCAAAAACATTTAAAGCATTAGAAGTATACAAATTGGACTAGCAAATTGTGTTCACACACTCTTTTACATAGAATTTATGTAAATGTCAAAAAGCGATGATAATTGATGCTCTTTAAAAAGATACAAAAGAATATTTAACATATAAATTGTGTGCATTTAGATTTTTTACAGAGAATTTATGTAAATGGAGCATTAAGAATAGCGATAATACTTGAGAGTCTTTTAAAAATATTAAAAAAGAATATTAAACATGCAATTTGTGTGCAAATATATACTTTTTTACATGTAATTTATATAAATGGAACATTTAAAATCGCGATGATTGATAAATAAAGTATTCTTTTGAATATGATTAGCTAGTATATAATTTCAAATAGACAGTTAAAAACAACAAAATCAAACAATTCATACATTTTGTATATGAAATACTCTTCACAACCGCGTTACCGACCAAGTATTTCATATACTTAATACTTAAAAAATTAACTGCACATGCACATACAAATTACATGACATTCATACGACCGGGTTAATTAATGACATAAACGCCACATTTATGCAAATACATATGCTTCTAACAAACGACACTCTATTAGCCGCGTTACTGATCGAGTGCCACCTGACTCTAAGGAAAAACAATGGCCTGCATACGAACATCATATAGCCGCGTTACCAACCGATACCCATATGTTTTTTGGGAAAGGGGGAGGGAATTTGACTTACCATAAGGATACTAGATTCGTCGCGTTACAGACGTAGTACCCAGACAGTAAGCTAATACTTGCCACAAGGACATCATCTTCCCTCCGTCACCGAGGTGATGTCCCCCGTAATAAGCATTGTTCCGTAGAACAGCTTACACACACACTCTCATTGTGTGGTAAGGTACCTTATTACTCTCGTGCACTACGACAAAAGGAAGGCTACCACACAACGCATACACACACACAACACACACCCAGATCGTGTGGTCAGATACTTTGCAGCAATTTCCGCGCACTTCGACGTAGAGCACGCTCCCACACGACCCCCTCTCTCATCTCTCCTCTTGATGTACCTACAAAGGTGGTCGCAAACGCTCTCTCTCTCTCTCTCTCTCTCTCTCTCTCTCTCTCTCTCTCTCTCTCTCTCTCTCTCTCTCTCTCTCTCTCTCTCTGAAGATGAAAGCAACATGATAATACACCCAGTGGGCCCGATCGGGCCCGCATATATATAACACTGATAGCCCGCTGGACTTTTCAGTATCCCTGGCGGGCCCGCAGGGAAAATGATAAACCCCGGCGGGCCCGTCGGGGATACTAAAAAGCCCATCGGGAAATTTGTGGTTTTGCAGGTCACCATTAACCAGGTTCTGTGTGATCATGTTTACTGTGATCATGTAAATGTGTCAATAAGACCTTGTGATGTAAATATTAAATCCTTGGCTTCAAAGAATCAACAAAATTATCAATCCAAGCATGGTAGCAACCGGACAGGGCATGGAAACATCACACATGGATGATTGTGTGAGAGAAATGAGATAGAATTGAGTGGAGAAATTACACGAGATTATCTACAATAGGAAGAAGAGAGAAGTAATGAAGGAGATTAGTGTATGCACACAGGTTAACCCTTATGATAATCAAGGTTTTTAATCATTGCATTCTCTACTAATTCTTGTGGTCCCATCCTAATCACAAGCTCACCCAAGCTCATGGAGTTATGACTAGAGCAATGCATGCACAAATCCTTAGTGTACATACTAATCTAATCATGTACACTCTACTAGAATCAAACATACAATAGGCAATCAAGAATTAGAGAGCGATTAGTTCTCAATCTACACCATCAAGACACTAATACACAACTTAATGAAAAGTAAGAGAAAGACAAAAGGACTCATCTTCATTGCATGCATACAATCCGTCCGTGAAGAGAGTACATGCCACTCCATGCTTCCACCTCCATAGCCTCCTCCTTCTTCTTCTCTACTCTAGGTTTCTCTCAAAATGATATCTCCCCTTTCACATGAGCTACATTCACTTATATACCTAGGGTTTTAAAATTTATGATCAGCCACCCAAAGTACACGAAGTGAATAAACAGATACAACTTGGAACTCAATGTGAGTCCATGAATATATACATAGCAAATGGAAAAATAATGTCCATGAAAAGGTGAAAATTTATGTCGACATTGGATGTATCCAGCATTACCCACTTCTTAGGCTTTGTCGTCCTTGACAAAGATATGTCATGGTGAACGCTTTAGGAAGAATGTGCCTGCAAAATACGAAAGGCAATGAAGTAGCAAGCATAATCATGTGGAAAATAAGTCATAAGGTAAAGTAAAGCACATCATGGAATGACTAAGTATAGAGAATTATGTTGTTAAACTGCCAATAAAAGACAAATACATTGCACTTGCTAAAAATAATCAAACAAAAGTTTTGGACTTATGGATCGATGAGTCTATCAATTAGTTAGCTATGAGGAAGGGTTAAAATAGTCACTCTAGTACTAGCTAAGTTAGAAAAATTATCTAAAGGCAAGATTCCCTATTTGTGTTTATGAGGAAAGATAATCGAACTAACTACTAACTGTACAACTCCAAACAAAAGCTTGAATTTTTTACTTTGACCTCAATGGAAGTCTTTTCTTTTTCTCTTTCATTTTTCTTGCTCTTTTCTTTTTCAATTTTTTTTCACATTGTTTTTAAGAGCATTTTTTGTGAGTGCTTATTTTGTATGCCGGAGTTTTTTTGCTTCTCAAGGAAAAGCGTCCCACTGGGAATATATAGGACTCTAATACCATAGGCTATACGTGAGTAAAGTACCAAAATCCAGCTGGGATTTCTCCTCCAGCATAAGCTTTTACACTTTTGGCACTTGTGTGCTTCCATATCCTTTGTATTCTTACTAGTGCTCTTTTTTGTGAAGTGAGCAAGCTTCTCTCTACCTAAAACCCTCCTAAGGTCCCAAACCTTTAGAAAATTCTGCCAACTAGAACTAGTAGGTCAAGTAAATGAATTAACCTAAAGTCACAGCCTCCTAACCTCAAGGCTTATCAATAAGACTAAACTCTATGTTAATAAACTAAGGATGATAGTCATGATCTCTAAATATCTCATCTACATGGGGGGTCTATGTGCTCAATCATCATTGAATCAGGTGGTGAATGCTCATGAGTATGTGTCTCTATGAAGACATCTGTCTCTATAGGTATCTCGGTCTCTAAAGGCTCTGTAGTAATGTCAACACTCTCATGGTCATGTGCATCGGCTATCTCCTCATGTATAGGCTGTGGTGGGACATCTACCTCTATGATAGGTGCAAGGGTATCATCAATAATAGCTATGGAATCTGGCACTCTATCAATCTCTAGTGGCTCAGTGCTCGTGTCTAGTGTAGGAGCTATCTCAATAGGCTGTACATCCCTCATAGAACAAGTATCAACCTTTGGAATTGGCAATGTAGGTGGATCTAGGGTAGGGCCCTCTAGTGTACTCATCCTATCATCAATATCAACATTCATCCTCTTCATCTCAATCACTCTAGATGGCAGCTGATCAACTATGCTCGACGAAAAAATTTGTCTAGGTGATGAAGCTCTAGGAGATGACCTAGTACGGGATATCTGTCTAGGAGGTGTATGTGAACTCTCAATGGATATCTGTCTAGTATCCTGGCCATGCCGTGGAGAATAGGGCAATCCAATCATCAAATAGTAAATCTCACCCATTAAGTCCTATAAATCCTATCACAAAGATCTCCAATAAGATATGCCATAACACTCATAGTTGGCTCAATATACCATCTCGCCTGCTCATATATGTATCTACGTCCACAATCATCAACATAATTCAATGTGTTCTCCAATCTACGTAACTACATTATCCTGGGATGTACATGGGTATCTGACAAATCATCGGGATGTTCTCTGTCAATAGCACCATATGGGTTGGTCGGCAGGGACATGTATGTGCCCTTGAGTTCATCGGTAAAGAACTTAGTCATACCAAAATGTCTCCTGTTAACTCTGGCTATCTGCCGTATACAAGGGTCTATGTCGTCTGAGAAGGTACCTCTGGTATAGGAATGTCCTTCATGGTCAAGAAACCAAGGCATGGCTCCTCTATGGCCTACAAAATGTAGCACAATCTCATCTCGGTCCTCAATACTCCGAGTGTCAACCCTAGGCTTGGCTCGTGCCTCCATGGTGTCTCTAGGTGATCTAGCAATCATCGATAAATTTGGTGCATGTGAGGTGGAAACTCAGTATCTAGTGTGCTCATGACTGGCAATGTGGAAGGTGGTACCATGTCTACAACCTCTCTAGCATGTATGCTAATAGTAGGAACAATCAAAATCTGAGGTGTAGTTGTCTCTGTGGCTCATAGCTCTGGTTGTGCACTAGTATGGCTTTGCATCCTACACTCCATATCTACCCTAGCCTCTGATATGATCTCTGCTGAGGTCAGTCTCCTAGATGGTGGTGAGGATTAAAATCCTGGAGGTGATCGAAGTCCTGTAGGCTGTATAGTCATCATATCTACTATATGCTTAGTATCACTAGGCCATGAAGGAGAATATCGTAGTCCACATAGTAATACATATGTAGAATCATGGACACTCCTTTAGGTACCTCGGAAGGAACCTCGGGGAATCACAATCAATGTATCATGGAAGGGATACTCTCCAAAGCTAGCAAGCTCTCTCATGTAAAACCTCCTATCCTCATCCGTATATATGGGTCCCATGTCTCACACTCGCAATGATGTAGTCTATGGCGGCTCAAGTGTGTCTTTGCAATCCTCAAGATGGGCTAAAGTAATATGCTCCTGACTATCCTCTATCATGTGTCTATATATTGTACCAACAGCATCAAGAAGATGACCTGGCAATGGGGCCTGTGCTCGAGCATCTCAAATCGGGGGGCATATGGACTCATTCTGGATATACCTCTGATGGGTATCTATATGGATGTATATAGGTAATCCATCTAACTCGTCATGGATACATAATAATCGATCAAACATGGCCTCAAGATCCATGACAGCCAAAGTCTAGAGGTGTAGGTCAAATCTGGTGCTAGGGGGCAATAAACCAATACACTAGGTGCAAGGCATAATCTAGAAATGAATGGCTATCCAAATGGTAATCAGGATCTCTGTGTGTAATTTGGCTCTAAAATTGGTCACTCGTTCAAAGTCGTAGCCAAATGTAGGTCTAGTAACCAAATCGAGTTCTAATTGTAGTCACTGTGCTAAGAATAGACAAAAGAGGCCAAATAAAGGTCTTATGTGTGAACATGCTCTAACTATCTAGATTTGGTCAATATCAAGGTCAAAAGAAATCTCTACCACAAGTTGAAGTCAAATATGGTCAATCGTGGGACTTTGTAGTCAAATCAAGCCAAAATGCAATATTGCACGTGAAACAGCTCTAAAGCGTGTAATCTGGAAAATCGTAGACCCAAAATCAAAATCCATGTCAAACAAGGTCTGTGTGTGTGATTTGGCTTGACTATGCTAAAAACGGCTCAAATCGACAAAATCAAACAATTTCGGATGAAATTTGACTCTCGGGGCTCTAAATGCGCCTATTCGTGCTTAAATGCGTGTGAACAGGGCCTCTGAAGATGTTTGATGCATGTGCAATGCAATGAAGAGAAACAAGACGGAGAAAAGCAAACAAAACAAAAAAATTGATTTTTTGATTTTTTGGAAGAAAAGAAAATTGATTTTTTTTGGGCTCTTGTGTGTGTGCGCGAGAGAGAACACGTGTGTGTTTGTGTATGTGTGTGTCTGTATGTTTGTGTGTTTTTTTCTTTGTGTTGACTTCGTGTGTGTTTGTGTATGTGTGTGTGTGTGTGTGTGTGTGTGTGTGTGTATGTTTGTGTGTTTGTTTCTTTGTGTGTTGACTTTCTTGTATTTTCTTCTTTTGTTTGTTTTGCTTTTGTTTTTTTTTTTTTTTTTGGTGTGCAGGGGTTGGTTTAGGGTTGGTCAAGGAGTGGAAGATGGTTAGAGAGGGTGTGCATGGTGGCACCGAGTGCCGGACAAGGTAAGTGCAAACATGGATGCAGGCAAGTGTTGAGCGGAGGACCACATCTATATATTTTTGCTCACACTCATATTTTTGTAAACACTTATTTTAATAAATGTCTTTCCAACATTTCTTTTTTTTTATGGAGCCGATTCATTATAATTAGCGAGACTCAATTGAGTTTCCAGCTTGTATTCCCCAAGTAGTTTCACCTGCTCATGTAATCAGATTAGAGATGTTTTCACACCTCCAAGGCTGAGGTATACGAACCAATTTTTGTAAACCTAAGAGAACAAATTTTGAGTCATTAATCAAAGTGAGTTTTTTGGAGCGCTGTGAGTGTGTCTGAGAGAGAGAGAGAGAGAGAGAGAGAGAGAGAGAGAGAGAGAGAGAGAGAGAGAGAGAGAGAGAGAGAGAGAGAGAGAGAGAGAGAGAGTCTATCCTCTTGCTACGCAAGCTACGGAGAGAGCGCTGTGAGTGTGTCTGAGAGAGAGAGAGAGAGAGAGAGAGAGAGAGAGAGAGAGAGAGTCTATCCTCTTGCTACGCAAGCTACGGAGCCGCCATTGGAGAAGCGACACCGCCATTGTGTTAGCAATGGCGAGAGCTACGCACCGATACCAAGCGTGCACGCATTCGGCTTCTACCCGAGGTGAACTCCCACGAGATTCTATGTGAGTTTTCTCCCTCCCTGTGTGTCGGAATTGAGTGTGCCATATATCTATAGAGCCGCAGCAAGTAGAGCTACACATTAGTATCATCGGAGTCGAGATTCGGTCACTTGTATTTTTCGGCCTGTCTTCATACGGTTTATCGCACTGAGTGGTTATAGGTTGAGATTGTATTGTAGATTCATAGGGTATTGTCCTTACCTAGTGTAGAGACCCCCCTTTGAGTTTGAGGCTGATTCGATGACTCTAGATCATGTTTCGGATAGCATTTGGTCGTAGTACAGATTTCAGTCACTTGCGTATTTGAGAACTTAGATTTGACCTTGGTAGTGATTGTTGTTAGAAGGTCGAGTAGGTGATTTGACACTCATCTATTTGTTTCCATGCGCCTGGGGGTCAAGCTCCGTCCTCGTCTGACATTCTTGTTTGTCGGTTGAGTTCTCGCTATCATAACCACCGCTAGCGGCGTAACCGCCACAACATTTGGCGCCATTTCCGGGGACGAGAGCCCTAAGTAGGTGACCTTAGATTAATCCTACGAGGTGATTTGTTTGTTACTTTATATATTTTAGTTAGAAAGGTTTAGGAGTGGTGGACTCCGAGGATCTTTGAGAGGTACTAGGAAACTTGTGGTATTCCTGGGTCTTTCCTGTTTGACAGTTTTTTAGTTTAGATTAGATTGATTTTTGTTGGTGTTTATTGGTTGTTGAGATTGAGGTATTTACTAGTCCGTGTGTGGCAGTGAATCTCCTTATACTCACAATTGCAAAAACCCATTTTATAATTAGAATTAGCTTAGGTAGGACTTGATTTGATCTTGATCTAGAGCTATTAATCAGTGATTTATTTTCTTGATGTGTTTGTTTGCATGTTAGATCACTAAACCGTTGATTTGGTAGTGAAACTTGCATAAACAAAGTTCAGAGAAATTTTCTGTGAGAGTGAGTGTTGCTGAGCACTTAGGAGAGCTCTTGGAAAAGTTCTGTGTTGAAAAATTAGAATTCTGCAACCTTAGACATCATACGCGTATGATGTCTTAGGGGCTAAACAGAGACCAAAATAGAAAATTTTACATTACCATAGTGTTCGGAAGGGGGGTTATACCCTAAGATCAACATAAAACAAGGGCTTTAACACTTCTAGAAACTCAAAATACCAAGTCAAGAGTGTAAAAAACGCAAAGACTAGGAAAATTTGATTCAGAGCTTATTTTTGCATTCAGACTTGATAAAACACTTGAAACTCAAAGATAAACACTTGAGAAGGCTTAAAATTGAAAACTGGCAAAATCTGGGACAAAAGACATCATACGCATATAATGTCTTTTGCCACTTGCTGAAGTGATTTTTTATATTTGACTTGACAACATTGTTACAAACACTATGAAAAGCTTAAATATGGAATCTTGACCAAAATTGAGCAAAAATACATCATACGCATATGATGTCTCTAACCTAATTCTAGGCATATTTATATTTTGATATTTTGCTAACACAGATCCTTTGTACTAGTTGTCTAGAGCTTCTATTTCAAGTTTCATGTCATTTGGATCACATCTGACCTCAAGTAAGTCAAAAATCGGAAAATTGCCAAGAAAAGCCTAATCTGGCTTATTTTTGCATTCAGACTTGATAAAAGCACTTGAAACTCAAAGATAAACACTTGGAGAAGCTTAAAATTGAAAATTGGGAAAATCTAGGACAAAAGACATCATACGCATATAATGTCTTTTGGCACTTGTTGAAGTGATTTTTCAAATTTGACTTGACAACATTGTTACAAACACTATGAAAAGCTTGAATATTGAATCTTGACCAAAATTGAGCAAAAAGACATCATACGCATATGATGTCTCTAACCTAATTCTGGGCATATTTTAATATTTTGCTATCATAGATCCTTTGTACTAGTTGTCTAGAGCTTGTATTTCAAGTTTCATGTCATTTGGATCACATTTGACCCCAAGTAAGTCAAAAATCGGGAAATTGCCAAGAAAAGCCTAATCTGTCCATAACTTGCACAAACAGAGTTCAAATTGAATTTTGTGAGTGGAAAGAGTATAAGGGTGCTACTGGGAGTGAGCAAAGCAACAAATATCAAAAATCTGTGAAAAAAAGACATCATATGTGTATAATGTCTTTTTGAGCAAATCTGATAAAAAATTTTCACTTGAGGTAATAGAAGTCTTCCAAGTGACAAAACAAACCATTTGACCAAGTATCATTCAATTTGGATCACTTTTGATCAGAGAGAATTGGGATAAACAAACTGCCAAAACTGAAAAGTTAGATTCCTCTAAGGGGATTGATGAATTTGAGATCCGGTAGATATTTCTAGAATAACCAACTGAGACAAAGAGATCAAACGAGTATTACATCAACCGAGGAGATTGTAAACCAAAGTGTAGTGCGACCGTTAGAGCTGATCCTTGAAGGAAGTATTTTCGATACTTCTTCTGAGAGATCTTACAAGATTTTCACTGAACACTTAGGATACTTGAACCTAAATGAAAGAGAAAACATGGCAGCAGGGCCATCAAACCCTTCAGACACAATGAAGCTATTGTTCATCAAGTATCAGTATGACAACAAGCAAGGTGTCAAGATCTACAAAGATGGTATGGACCACTATTGTGTAAAGATAGAAGATAGACTGAGTGAGTTCAAGGACATAGTGCCTGTGAGCTATAGTAGAGATAGGTACCTAGATGACGAAGTTATCGTGTACTTGGTAGTCTTGAATCCTAACATTGTGGACAAGTGGGGATTGATGGACACAAAATCCAAAGTAGATGCGGAACCTGAGGAGAAAGCACCAACAATGAGCTTCCCTAATGCGAGATTAAGGCAAGAAAATGAAACTTTGAGAGTCAACACAAACAACGTCTACGTGGGGTTATACAAGTATAACAATGGAGAGGAAGATCTCTATTATAGATGCGAGGAACCCTACGTCGATGAGTTGATAGAGCGGAAAAGACTTTATGTCTTCACCTACACAGCGGGATCAGAAATGAAAATTGTCGCATACAACAAGTATGGAAGACGATACGCAGCAATCGATAAAAAAGAGTTGGAAGGGTATACGTACTTTGGGGGACCACTCCACCATTATTATGTCACTCCAAGCCCACTAAGACGAGCACCTACAACTGTCATGCCAGACCTGACGACAGTAGGTGGAGAGAGGACTCACGTAGCTGATTCTTTCAGTCTACCTCAGTATTCTATGCCAAGCCCATGGGAACATTACATTCTAGAGATTCAATGTCTATGAATCGGGGTAGTGCGGTTCCAATCTCTACACATACCACAGTAGGTCCGACATTCATAGCGACACCATCACATTTGCCTCCTAGTAGTAGATTCGTGGCAGGGGAGCCACCGAGAGCAACCCAAGACATCCATGATGTACAAGAACGATTAAGTCAATATGCGGGAGCATTGAGATTGGTCGCAGAACAGAGACGCATGAGACCATCTCAAGTGGCCAAGTGTATGTCAAAGAAGTATAGTGGCTCAAGAGATCCGTATGCACATGTCTCACTCTTTAAGCAAGTCTTAAGAGATGACTAGATAACAGATTTTCACACACAATACGAAGGATTTGGTCTTACTTTAGAAGGGACGGCATTGACATGGTTTCAACCACTAAATGGCAGAGGTTTCCATGACATTGACCATTTGTTGCAAGAGTTTGCCGAGGAATTTTTGAAAAGAGGCATCAAACACAACACGGTATCCCAAATATATGCTTTAAAACAGAAGGAGCAAGAAAAGGTGAAGGAAGCTTCACTTCGCTTCAAACAATACATAGAGAGATGTCCAGTACGGGAATGACCGCAAGATGATAGACTATCTGTCCTCTTTATAGAAGGGCTGAGAAATGACACTCTCAAGAAAGACTTGCACCTGAAAGCTTGTACAAGTTTTGAGCAAGTGACCAGAGAAGAAGCATTGTACTTAGTGGATAACTGTGTGGTTTATGGAGAGGTGACAATGGATACTGATGTCGCATCCAGTAGCTCATCCAGTAGCTCATCATCGGTAGCTAGCAAGACCACCACTAAGAAGAATTTCCAAACAACCATAGTTCTGAACATGGAACAAATGATAGAGGATGATATAAGGAGATTAGCACCATACCCTAAACCAATGCCAAAACTAATGAAATGGTGTGTGATTGAACAAAAATGGACAAATCACTCAACAGAGGAGTGCTATTACAACAAGGGTTATGTGAAGGAGCGTCAGTATGTGCCTCCAGCTCAAATAGCACCACCTTAGGTACATCGAGTACCTCGATACCCAAGGGAAAACGTACCAGGACCTATGGGGCTAGAAAGACCACAGCCGGTATTGGGGCAACAGCCACCTTTACGAGGAGCAAGACCAGTGGGCATTAGATATGCACCCACCCTAGAGAATCAGGAGGAACAAGCTTTAGTGCCTGTTCATACTTATTACTAAGATTCTGGTGTACTCATGGCTCCTACTGTGTATTACCCACCTGAAGAACCAAAACAACCAGAACCTTGGAGCATGATGGGAAATGTTGGACCACCAACAGCCGCACACGCCTCAGAGGAAGAGAGGTATAGCTTGGACGCAATAACACTTATGTTCATAGCTCATGGAGGCTTGTCAGGCCAAAGACCAGCTTATCCACAAAGGGCAAATCAATGGACACATAGACCTGCATTAGGACCCTGTTATAAGTATGGAGGTGACCATTTGATAAATGTTTGTCCACACATAGAAATCATTAGAATCAATGCATATTTCACAGAGTGTGGTGTCACTCACTTCATTGAGGATTGTTCAAATAATCCCAACAAAGTGAAAAAGATGACATTGAACATGCTAGAGTCAATTCCTAGTAGCAGTGGGTCTGAAAATGAAACTCTGATACCAACACAAGTTGTTACTAGAGCTCAAGCGAAGAAAACCACTAGAGAACTAAAGAATAAAAAGTCAGAGACTGAATTGGCTAGTCAAGGACAACGAAGCCATAGAAACACATGGAAAGCTAGGAAAGCACGCATGAAACTGAAAAAAGAACACCAAGACGCGATTCTAGCTGAGAAATTAAACAAACAAAAGACAGATTAGAGAAACTTGAGAGTCGAAACGGAATACGGGAAATGGACTCTGAAAATTCAAAACTGAAGAGCTTCAAAGAGACAATGAGCGTGAGCTCGAGGGAATCAGTGTTAGTCAACAAAGTACACGAACCATTGGATGCACTGATGAGAGCTTACGAAGTGAGATTAAAGAGCAACCAAACACAAGAACAATGGTGGTTGACTTATCCAAACGCGGAATTGGAAAAGTAGAGACTCGAAATGTGTCAAAGAATGATCGAGACTGCACAAGCCTTGTAGGAACCACCTAGAGAACAAATGAATTGTGGAGCGGAAAACCCAATTCATCAAGAGACTATCTTCTCATGGGTAGTTGAAAAGCCTAATAGTGCACAAAAGCCTAAAAAAATACACGAGGATGAACTCATAGTGATGAACACAATAGATCAAGAAATAGAGAGTTTTCATCCTGTGATACAGAGGTCTTACGGAAGAGATGAGGATTACAATGAGTTTTGGAAACAAGTGAGAGAGGCAAACTTTGCAAAAGAGTTGAGTTGTCAAGCTAATCAGATCAATGGGGAAAAGGACATCAGGAATCCTCCCATAGAGGAATTTGAGGCAGGATCTCAAGTGGACTTAGATCTGCATTCTTACTAGGGAGATGGAGGCTCTGTTAGAACAGTAGAGAGTAAACCTCATTCTTTGAATACCTTACCTTCATACTTGGGAGAATGCGAAGCAAAATATGAGACTAGAGCGCTTCCCTCACGAGGAATCTCTTCAGAAAAAGTTATGGACTCGCAAGGATTGATAGAGTTTTTCTCAACACTAGTGACATGCACTATCACCCTAGTTGAGCTTTTGAGACTACGACCAAACATGTGGGCAACTGTAGGAAAATGCTTGGAGAAATTTGGGATAAAATACCGAACTGCAAAACTGCAAGAGGGCATACGAGAGCTAAGTAAGCCACAAAAAAATGCTAAGCCTGTACCTTTGAACAAGGTGGGAGAGTATTGCGAAGGCGAAGAGGGGAATACAACCTTACCAGTTGAATTCCAAGGAGTTAACACGATGGCAATACTTGATACTAGGGCTAGGGTAGCCATTGCTACGAAAGAAATCTGGAAAAAAATGGGGAAAACCGGCGATAAGAAAAACGAGGTTGAAACTCCAACTAGCAGACGGACATATGGAGAGACCTTTGGGACTATTAGAGAAAGTCGTAGTGACTTCTTGCGGAATTGAGTACCAGCATACCTTTGCTATTGTTGACTTTGGCAAGGAGAATAACTCTGATATTATACTTGGAAGACCGTTCATGAGACAGTTGAAAATGGTCCAGGATTGGGGTTACGACCACATATACTTGAGACATATGGAAACCACTACTCGTGTGAACCTAAAAGACCATAGCTACAAGGATGTGAACCGAACACCAATTGAAGAGTTTGATTCAGCTACTTTGGCAGGATCAGAGTTTCAAGCTCGGTTAGGCAAACCCAAAGAGTTATGGATGTGTGGAGCTTCGAACTGTGGAAGTCTGAAGCGCGAAGAATGTGTTTTAGAAAGGGAAATTGAAGACGAAACTTATATGGGTGAACCCTTTCCAGAGGATGCACTTGAACCATTAGAATGGACACACATTCTAGCAACCCTAGATGTTTGTGCAATTCAAGATGGTCCCACAACGAAGTTCCGTGATAAATATGGATATGATGTGGTTCCATACTTCATGATGAGAGTTGTACTCGAAAAGGAGAGTGAAAGATTGATACACCAAACAAGGAAGATGAAGAGGAGATGTTTCACGACCTTCCCGATCATCCAGAATGGGGAAGTGAAGCTGACAATGGCTCCACATACAACTCAAGCAAGAACGAGGAAACTATAAAGGATGTTAGATTCTATGACTTCTCAAATCAAACTGAAAAGCGCCAGAAACTCTATAGAGAAAATAGGAAAACAATAGGGGTTAGAAAAAATCCGATGCCTAGGATAAAAGGAAAAAACCAATTCCTAATGCTAGTAAAGGTGAAAGATTGTGTCAAGGACAAGATTTTTGGAAGAACGAGAGGAAATGCGGAAACGATCTCACGGAAAGACAAACAAATCTCAAGAAATCGAGTTCACCCCAGTGAAACAAAAACAAAAACAGGAAAAGTGAAAAAAAAACAAGAGAGACAAGGAAAACAAGGAATCCAAATTAGAACGCCGAAACAAGTACAGATAGTTAAAGAAAACTTTGAAAGAAGTTTGGACGACTGAAATCGAGAGTGGTGAGGACAAAAACGCCAACATCAAGGGAAACATGGATGTTCCCTCTCACTACAGGAAATTTACGATAGAGGATAGGAAGGTGATATTAACTCAGCCTATCAAAGAAAGAAAGGAGGACGAGTCCCATGATGGACCGGAGGACGCTAAAAAGGTTGATTTAGCAACTCCAAGAGAGGAACCAAGACCGGTATACATAGCTACAGATTTGTCTCCGGAAGAAGAAGAGAGACTTTTGAGTCTTCTTAGAGAATACATGAATGTGTTTGTATGGTCATACAAGGACTTGAAAGGAGTCAATCCATCAATATGCCAACACACTATTCCATTGAAACAAGACACTAAGCCTAGCAGACAGAGATCATACACGTATAATGACACGTTTGCTAAGCGAATCAAAGAAGAAATAGACAAGCTAACGGAAGCTGAATTCATATATGAGATTGAACACACAGACTGAGTATCTCCGATTGTGGTAGTGCCTAAGAAAAACGGGAAACTTCGAGTGTGTGTCAATTTGAAGAAAGTAAATGTTGCTACAATCAGGGACAATTATCCCTTGCCGATAACTGATCATGTTCTAGAACGTGTATTGCGGAAAAGAGCATATTCCTTTCTAGATGGATTTTCAGGATATAATCAGCTTGCCATTGCCGCAGAGGATCAACACAAAACAGCTTTTGCAACGGAGTGGGGAATTTATGCAAATCGAGTTATGCCGTTTGGTTTAACTAATGCTCCCACAACATTCCAAAGGTTGATGACGCATGCTTTCAAAGAGTAATTGAGGTTGTTTCTAGAAATATACATGGATGATTTTTGTGTACACTCTCTTCTGAGAGATGAGCATCTAGAACACTTAAGAAAGGTATTCGAGAAATGTAGGACATATTGCATTTGTCTCAATCCTGAGAAGATGCACATGTCTATATTCTAACCCTTGTTCCCATTTATTCTCCCACATTTAATGATCACTTTAATTTCAATAAATCATTTAGGTTGGTTACATATTAGATTTTATGCATTACCTCTCTCTTGAAATCATAGTCGTCCTCGACTATGAGATAGAAGAGATAAAGCCTTAGTCATTAGTAGATGTTTCTTTGCGGGTAGAGGATCCCTTTTTACCCTACAATATCATTCCAAGATGGATGACTAATCCATTTGGGGCTTAGGAGACTTAGCTGCCGCAAGCATGTCTGCTCTTGAGTCCATTTCATTCTCCCAAAGTAGAGTGAAAAATTCCACTTGGTGTTTAGGAGACTTCATCATCACAAACATGATTCTAAGCATGCATAATACTTAAACCTCTGCACAATAGAAAGAGAAGTAGTCCTATAAGACAAGAACATTGATCATTTAAAAGAAACATGTACATTTTCTTACTCTGATGTAGCATTGTAAGCATTGACAAGGTTCATTTTATCCTTAGGCTATATTTCCTTTCATCCATCTAGCATCTTCAAAAGGATAATTTTTTAATTTAATAAGCTACCATCGGATAATATTACCATGTCATAGTACCTTGTCTTCATGCTGAAGGATAGGTTTGGGTTGTAGCACCTTTTCTTGGTCTTCAATTTTTGTGGGGTCTTTAATAATTGGTTCACTTGGTGGATCTCCTTTGTAGGGCTTAAGTAGGATCACATGAAAAGAATTGTGTATGAGCCAATGGCTGGGCGACTTGTGTTGATAAGCCATGTCACTGATTGGCTTGAAGATTTGAAAAGGACCATAGTATCTTTTTGCTAGTTTAGCATAATACATTTGATGGCCCATAGGATTTTTGCCCGTCGTTTGCCTTAATTGAGCCTTGGAAAACTTGAGTAAGA
This sequence comes from Adiantum capillus-veneris, assembly GCF_014529385.1. NCBI lineage: Eukaryota > Viridiplantae > Streptophyta > Polypodiopsida > Polypodiales > Pteridaceae > Adiantum > Adiantum capillus-veneris. The sequence continues at coordinate 8,015,290 of NC_140948.1, read as the reverse complement.
CCCAATCATTTTCTTTGAACATTAAGGCCCTTCTACACTTATCTGCAGATCAACCTTTTGCCTTTGTTGAGAGATGGATATAGCCCCCTTATATTTTGGCATGTAGGTCACTGCTATACTCATCAGCACAATGAAGATCTTCCCATGTACTTTAAGTAGCAAGGGACTTTTAGGTCTTTCCTCTATGATCTCAAAAGGTGTCTTTCCCATAGTAGTATGGACAATATTATTGTACGCATACTCTAAAAGGGGTAAGAAATTCCCCAATTGTGAGTGTTGATCTAATTCTATAACATAAGTCTTTAATAGACCAAGTATCATAAGATTGAATATCTCACTTTGGACATCCATTTGTGGGTGAAAGGCTGAAGAGAAATTCAATCTTGTACCTAGATTTTCAAAGAGACATTTCCAAAAATTACTGGTCATTCTAGGATCTTTATCTGACACAATGGATGTTGGCAATCCATGGTGTCTAAGAATCTGAGATATGAAGAGTGTTTCCATTTTGTGTGCCTTAATAGTCTGTTTGATAGGAATAAAATGTGCTTGCTTGCTAAACCTATCAAACTATTGTCCATATTCTCGTATTCCCATGGATAAACTCGGGTAATCCAAAGATAAAATCCATGGATATACTCTCCCATGGTGAATTAGTAATCAACCATGGTTGGAGTAACCTTGGTTGCTTCCCTCTATCATAGTTGAGTCTTTTGGTATTCCACACATTTTGAAACATACTGTTGTATGTCTACTTTCATGGTAGGTCAATAGAAGTACATCTTTACTCCTCAAAGAGTAGGTTGAATGCCTCTATGCCCCACATAGGGAGGAGCATGGGATTCATACGTGACTTTCTCATGAAGGGCATGGGTAACACATAGCCTATTTCCATGGAGAAGGTAGCCACCCTACAAGGTGACTGGTTCTTCTTTCTTCCCCGAGGCAAGGGTCGACATGATATCTTTAAAGGCAGGGTGAGTAGCATACTCATCTATCATAGAAGATAGATCATTGTGAGTTGCTATTGACACCACATTGACTCTTGGTCATTGTGAAAGTGCATCTGCATTGTGCTTACCAACAATGTGAGAAATATGAAAATGAGATTGCAAAAGAAAAATTTCCCACCTCATTTGTTTGTCGGAAAGCTTTATTTACGTCATGAAGTACTTGGGACTTTGGTGGTCCATTCACAAAATAAATGGAGTCCCCAATAGATAATGCTTCCAAGTGTCTAGGGCATCTAGAAGAACCACAAGCTCCTTTGTGTATTCCCAAGACCCGTTCATCAATATTGAGCCTTTGGATATCATATGCTATGGAATTCCCTTCTTGAAGCATGACTCCTCCAAGGTAATCACCACAATTATCACATTGGACCTCAAATGGATTTGAGAGATCCAGAAGCATAACGATTGGTTGGAAGGTAAGCTTCTCTTTGAGTTTGTCAAAATATTTTTCGCCTTAGCAGTCCATGGGTGCTTAACGTTCTTCTTTGTTAAGTCATGTAATAGTCCTACTATTTGAGAGAATTTTACTATGAAGCATCTATAGTATGCACACACCTCCAACTTTTATGGATCCATACAAATACCATCTTGAGAGATAAAAAGATTGTTCTCATTCAAAGCTTGAAACTTTACCTAGAGATGTTTCTTGTGCTCCTCCAAGGACTTGGATTAGATGATGATATTATCAGAGCACTCCAATACATTGCGGTAGGGTCTAAAGATTTTCTCCATCAAATGATTGAATGTGGCTAGTGCATTAGTTAAGCCAAAAGGCATGACTAGATAGTCATAAAGATCAAATGTTGTATGGAACTTTGTCTTTAGGATATCTTCATTCACTATCCTTATTTCATGATAGCCACTTTTAAGGTCAAGCCTAATGAAGTAGGTCAAACCTTGTAGCTTATCAAATAGATCTTCTACCCACTGTACAAGAAATCTATTTTTGATAGAGACATGGTTTAGCGCTCGATAGTCCACACGCATGCGTTATGTACCATCTTTCTTTTGCACTAAAAGGACTGGAGAACAAAATGGAGAGGAGATAGGCCTCACCCTCCCTTTCTCTACCAATTATTGTACTTGCCTCATGATCTCATCTTGTTGAGCTTGAGAAACTCAATAAGGAGGCTTGTTAGGCACTGGGCTTCCTGGTAAGAGCACAATTTGATGATCATCATCCCCTTGTTTTGGAGGTAAGTCCAAAGGTATATCATCTATAAAAACATCTTGGAATCCATTTAGAAAATTAGACAAGTATAACTCTTCTAGATTCCTACCATCTTCATTAGATAAAATTTTAAGACTTTTACTAGATTGTTTGTTGACAAAAATCATGTACACAAAAACTACACTTTTCATTGATTTGTCAAAAGAAGGAGAATTTACAAGGGGTATGGTACGACCAGGCTCATGAGCATCTATGTACATGTTCTTTTCCCTATACTGGAAATACAACCGAGTCTTTTAGGGAACTTTACATTAACAACCATACAATCAAACCATGGTGCCCCTAGGATGACATCTTCATGCTTGAGAGGAGAGATGAATATATCTTCTTTGTCAACATAGCCTTCAACATGAAGCCTCAATTTTCCAATCATCAAGGGAGTAACTTCGTCTTTTTTCCCCTTGAAGTCTCCATCGGGGCTACAACTACATCACCCATATCATGAGCTTGAATGCTTAACTTGGTGGCCAATTTTGTGGATATGAAATTGTGAGTAGAGCCAGGGTCAAACATGATGAAGGCATCATGATCCCGTACCTTTTCTAAAGCATAGGAGAGAGGTGATCCTTTGCAATGAGCATCCTCTTTTGGAGCTTCGATCATGGAAGCTCTAGGAGTATCATTGTGGGCATTTCTTTTGGGGCAAGAACGGTAGCCATGTCCTTGCTCCCCACACTTAAAGCATTTGTGTTCCTTGCTAAAAGCTTCTAGCTCTTTAGGAGAGAGTTTATTTTTACCTTTGTAAACTCCTTTTTCCTTGGACCGGTTGTTGTTGTTAGAGTTGCCATGGGAAGATTTTTGGGTATTGTTTTTCCCATTTGCATCATTTTTGTCTTTGCTTTCCAAGGGCTTCGAATTCCTTTTAGCCCTTTGTTGGAAATTGATGTGCAAAGCAACCATAGTGTGGTAGATTCTTTGGTGATAGAACTAGGCCATTCAAAGTTGCCATACTTGACCATTTATTCAAGTAATTCCTCACAGAACTGTTACTTTGTTGGGCGAAGTCTATCTTTTGAAAGTTGGTAGCCTTGATATGTAAATCCAAAAACTTGTCCACATATATGTGGATAGACTTGTTGGAGAGCAGCTTCAAACTCGATCATTTGGTAAGCATTTTCTCCTTTGCATGATGCATCTCTTGCAAGGAATTTCTTCATGATGGAAACTCTAGAGTTTTCCATGTCTTTGGGGCTTCGCCATTGCCACAATGGCTAGCCCACCATTGAGGAGAATATGTTTGGAAGTGCATAACTACATGGTGTAGCTTGGAGGACTCCGTAAAGACCTCGTCTCAAAAGGCTGCATCAAATTGCTGGATGAAGGCCAATACTTTGTATGTAGCACCAAAGGTGCCATCATAGGTGAGCAAAGAGATACTCTTTCCTCCCTCTTTAAATTTATTAAGCTTTTGAGACGTTTTCCATGGAGGGTAAGGAACATCTGTTTATTTTTTTGAAAGAGGAGGAAGGTGAAGAAGAAGGAAAAGAGGGTGACCTCTTTCTTGCCTTTTTCCTCCTTTGTTTCCTCTCTTCCTTTTTAGAGTGACAAAGAGAAGGACTATGGGTGGACCGTTTTCTCTTGGGAGGAGGTTGAGATCGTCTAGACCGTAGTCTTCATGGAGCCACAACTTCAAAGGAACTCAATGATTTTGTTCTTTATTTTTCTTTGGATTCCTCCTCTATTAAGGGATAGAGTCTTCTTTTGGGAGTCTCATTGAGCAACCACACCCGTGGTTTAGACATTTTTCATTACAAAGACTAGTGGAGAGGGTCTAACATTGCTCGGGGTATTATGGTTCCTGTTGATCTTTCTAGTATCTCAACAATGGTTAAGCCAAAAGAAAGCCCCAAGAGACTCCATTATTAAGACTATAGTTTTCAATAGTGTACCTCAAACTAAGTCCTTTTCAACCAAGATAATAGATTCCTGTCGCACTTACCCTATTGCAATGAACAAGTCAAACCTTTCATGGACAACTTAAGGACCTCTCTTCTTAATCACGAAAAGAGAAACCAATAGCTTTGATACGGAAATGGTCTATGAACTCTGAGAAAAGCGGATTAAGAAAACAAGAGTGAGCATTTTTATGTGACTACTTTGAGAACATAGAGGGTGAACTTAGTTAGAGGTAGCAAAATAACCATTATACTTAATTAACTTGGCATGAACAATACTTTTACAAGAGAGAGAATTAGAGAACAGAGACAATAGTTGTGGACCGGATTTATGTGGAGAGGGTCCCCCATCCAATAAACTTTTGTATTATAGGTTCTCCCATAAAGAGAGACTCGGTACAATACAAACGTTATGTTCCTTGTGACTTAGGTGAATCGTGATTCCATGAAGATGGAAAGATTCATGCATCACAAGCATAATATAAACTTTGTAAAAGGATTGACCTTCCCCGGCCTCAGTCTCAAGGCCTCAAACACATTTAAAGGTGGAGAGAGCTAGCGGGGCATTAGGAAGAGGATGGGGTCTAGGAGGGCCTCTTTATTTGCAATGAGATTATGGAGGTGATTAACATTTTTACGAATAGATGTATGCCATGTGTGCAAAAGAATGGTGGGTGTGTAAGAGAGGTGTAATGATGGTCAAAGGATGCACTTTTCCCCCCAAAAAGGGGGTGGAAAATTTTATGATTTTCGGCCTTCCATAACTCCTACATATGATCTCCGATTTGAGCGGATTATAAATTTGGAATCTACACGCCGAACTCTTTCCATAGGTATGCTACATGATATACTTTTGCCCGCTAGATTTTAAATTTCATTTTGGGGGGAAATTTTAATTCAAATAAACTAGCCATTTTTTCTGTTTGAATTGAAAATCCATCCTTTGATTGCATTCTTAATACTAAAGCTTTGACTCTCTTAAACTACCAAATAAAGAGGCCCTGCTAGAGTCCATTCTCTTCCTAATGGAATGAAGGTAGGGAAGAGGAAGAAGAAGTTACATACGAGAAAGAGATAGTTCCTCGATTATCATCACTCTTCTTGCATAGCATATCATAATATCATAATAATGATAATGAAGAAGAAGGCAAGATTAAGCATTGAATTGTGGGTCTTGGTTGGATTTGCATTCCATAGCCAAGAGTGTTGGTGTAGGCTATCAACCTCTCAACAAGCTTGGAGAAGGAGATGGAGCTCTTGCACTTTGCCAAACAAGGAGTGTGGGTGTGTGTGAAAGAGAGTATACCCCCCAAGCACACACCTAGATTGATTTTGTCGACCCCCCTTGTAGCTCATGCTGGAAGATGATTGGACCCCTAAAAGCCTAGTCAATTACATGCATAGTGTATATCAAGCAACCATGCTAGCCTTGGGTTGAGTGTCCCCCTTATCCCTTTGAGAGAGATGGCTTGATAAATGCATACACAATAGTTTAATTAGCTAAAAGATTATTGGACCCCTTTAGAGGCCAGCTAATAGGCTTTAGGAATCTTATGAGGGAAACATGGAGAGGAACTTGACAAGTGTCCTTATTGCTTCTTTAGACTAGGCTTGTCTTGTGTGAGGGAGAGTGTGTTCTTTCTCTTGCCCCCACAATTAGGGCTCCCCTCCCCCCCCCCCCCCCCCCCCCCCCCCCCCCCCATGAGTGTGTTTGACGTTGGGAACACCTTAAGACCCTCAAGCACCTTAGTGATGGATCACATTAAGAACCTTAGTCATAAAGTACCTTAATCACCTTAGTCAGCAAGCATGACAAGCACCTCAAGCACCTTATTCAGCAAGCATGACAAGGACCTCAAGATTGGGCCAGTTCCCACCTCAAGCACATCCCTAGATTGCCTAAGGTCTAAGGACTTTTAACACTTATCCTTGGAGGTCTTTAATGAAGTTAACCCTAAGGTCTTCAAGCTCCATTAGCTAGCTTTTCTTTTTGACAAACCATCTCTCATTTGGACCCCTTTACCCTTGGCCCCGTGTTGAGATAGATCCATAAGAACATGTCTATATTCGAACTCTTATTCCCGTTTATTCTCTCACATTAAATGATCAATTTAATATGAGAAAATCATTTGGTTTGGTTAGATACTAGATTTTATGACAATTGGCATGATATAAAATCATAGTCAAAGAATTCAGAAAAGGGAATCTAGTGTTTCTCTATCAATCAAAGTTAGGCCCAAAGGAACCCAATCTGGTAGTTTCATGATCAAGACCTTATGAAGTGGTTTGGATTTTCTCCAATGGCATAATTATGTTAAAGGACTTATCATCCTATTGCCATGTGTCTATAATGGAGCCAAAATCAAATTGTACTATAATGCCAGACTAGATGGAATTCCAACAACACTAGTTTATGGGGCTAGTTAAGAGTTAGGCGATGAACCTTATACTAGATAAGGAAGGGGTGGAGAATTTTTAGAAATTAGTAAATATTTTGGGAATGGTTCTAGTTCCAAACCACATCAGACAAGAACCAAAGGACTTTGAGAAGAGTAATATTCATTGAGATAACATTAATGTGCAAATCACTAGGAGAATCCTATCAATAATCATTGTAAGGACCACCCAATGAATGCCTACCATGTCACAAATGATGCCCACAAACTTGAAGCACCCAAACTGTGGTGCATTCATGGAGCGTGTTTGTATTACTATTCGAAGAGAGTGGGACCCAACTCTTTACCCTCAAAGACTTGCACAATTTGCTTTGTGGCTTGTATAGATTCCTCCAACAACGTATGTTTACTCACTATTTTCATAGCCTACCGAGAACGAATCACCCTTTCCTATGCAATTGCCATTAATTGTCTCTGGAGCTCAACACAAAACCCCAAAGTGTTCATGCTTTGATTAACCATCATCATCATCTAGTAAGTTTTTCTAATCTACGAAGGTGTTATCATAGGATTTAGGGATGGGTAAGAAAAAAAGTTCTAAAAGTATACAAGCAACCATGAATGCTCGGGTTGCATGTTTTGAAGAGCTATTGAGTCCAATTGTAGTTGAGTAGGAATACTCAATACCCTATCATAAAATTGGCAAAAAGAAAAAAAACTAGAGCGAAAGGGTCTTGCTTCAGATTTGGAATATGGAAATGGTGTTGGAAGCGACGAAGATCAACTTTGATCTAGAAATTAATAGGTGGTGGATACATTCAAGTCACATATTAGTACTACAAAAACTATTAGCAAGGCAGTGTAGGCCACAACAGTTGCACTTTCTATGCTTTACAACTTCCCATTACCCTGATAAGAAAATGAAGCCAGTGGGAGTTTGAACAAGGGCGATGAGCATAAAACTTGAGGAAAAGAGATTCCAGTTTTGGCCTTTGAAATCAAACCAGCACATAATTTTGTAGCAAATGCCATAAGTCTAAAAAATAGCCCATAATTTTGTAGCAAATGCCATAAGTCTAAAAAATAGCCCATAATTTTGTAGCAAATGCCATAAGTCTAAAAAATAGCCCAGCATATGTATTTGAAAGGCCTTTTACACTACAACCCAACGCACAAAAATTGACACAGATCCCAATGACTCAAATCTAGTTTTAAAACTAAATTGAGATGGAATAAGCATCGAAATAGATGTCGATATCATGTCATCTGTATATGCACCGATATATTCCATCACAATAAGCAATGAAAAGAACACAGAAAAAACCGCCTGTATATGCACCAGTATAATATTTTACTACGTCTATTTTGAGGCGTATACCAGCATCTATACCAAACTCTGTACCATGGCAAAACCTACAAAAATATTTTTTGGGTAGAGAGGACTGGGAACTGATGATGCATGTATTGCAGCAACAAAAAACAACCCTCTCTGCCCAAAGGAAGAGTTCACAAGCAATCGCACTCCACCTACAGCTTGACTCCAAAATCATATAACCATAACATCGACTCCCAAACCATAGGCACAACAGCATGAAGATTTTATAGCCATAATTAAAACATGATTCAAAAACTTATAAACCATAAACATAACCCACTTGCAATACAATAACCATAACCATAACCATAAATTTCTTGTCATACCATAACCATAACAGCCATACCATCATTGCAAAACTATAACCATAACCATAATTTGATTGCCAAACCATAAACATAACTTGATTGCCATACCATCATTGCAAAACCCTAACCATATCCGTAACTTGATTGCCAAACCATGACCATAACCTTTGTGTCATACCATACTTGCAATACCATAACCATACCATAACCATAATTGCAAAACCATAACTAAATTTTTTTGACCATTCCATAATTGCAAAATCATAATCGCAAACAAAATGCAAAGCCATAAACATAAGCATAAAACTGCACATGTATCCAATCAATGAGTAAGACTATAACAAAAGAAGACCACAACTACAAAAAAAAACATATAGGGAGGATGTCACCCTCATGGTAATGCCTCCCAATTGAAGGTATGTCCCTGTTTCTATACATGGGTCAAAAGGGCCACAAGTCCATCTTTGTACCCATACTTCTCCTCTCAACGTGTTGGAGCTAGCGCGCTTCATGGCGGCAACTTCCTGCAAAATTATGGTTTAATTATGAGATAAGTCTTTAGATAAAATCTATATTTTTAAAAATTTAAAACATATATATAATACTTACAAACTCATGTCAAAGTGTGCCGTAGACTCTACTTCCAAGATGTGATGCTCCAACAAACTCCAAACGTCCTCTGGATGCATCGCTTTGCTATTGAAATCTAAAAGGATTGTCTTGCGTCTCTTGTGCAATCCCTGTCCACTCCTCTACATCCAACCATGATGACTTTTAACTTCCTTCCTTGTACTTGTCTCTTGCCTCTAATCGACGGTGTGAAATTGTGGCACACGCCACGCCCAAAATCCAGTCATTTGAGACTTGAACGTACCCCTCTGCCGGCTTGTACTCTCTATGAATGACATCCACATTGTAACTCTTTCTTTAATCATCTCAATTATCTCAAATCTCCATCACAAAGTGGCCAAACTAAACTGTACAGAGCTGCCAAATCCTTTGTTGCATGGCCTTTCCGACCCTATCCGCCACAAAATCCCCATCCCTGCTCTTGTACAGCTTGCTAGGATCATACTCGTGTGATCTCCAAGGTGTACGTGGTGTGCAAATCAGTGAAGTATCTATTGAAGAGAGTGGTGGAAGCTCTATTGGTGGTGTGGATGCATTGGTAGAGCTGCTACCAAAACAACCATCGCCTATAGAAGGACGCCTACCTCTTCTCAAAGATGAACCACCTGTTGATGTAGGGGAGAGACTAGTCCTAGGCGGCATAGGGACGGCCGTAGTAGGTCTAGACAAACCAGCTCTCCAAAGGTTTTGTTTGTACCAAATCTTCTCTGGTGTGAACTGTGCTAAAAAGGAGCCCATCTGCTCCGGTGACATGCCAGCTGGAGTGAGAGGAAAACTAAAACTAGGAGTGTTGTAGAGTTACGAATGTATCCCACTCATCTGTCCACACCGGACTAGAGTTCACTAGAATCAATCCACTTTGTCTTTGCACACATTTAGGTCCATTGGTAATAACTTTGAACCACTTGACATAAAAGATAAAAATATTAAACTTTCAAAAGCTAATCTTCAAGATGTCTTGGATGTAGCCAAAGTATTCAAGCTGGATAGTCTCTATGTTCTCATCCCTGGTACTACTCCTACTTTCTTGGATGAAGCTTGCCCTAACACCACTATCAAAGATGACCCTTTTTTTGTCTATCTGTTGCACTCTAAAGTGTTTTCATGCGACTACAAAGCTCCATATTTGTGATACTACAACCACAAAATTGAATAAATTTAAAGTTATTAAAGTAATGTGATCATGTGGATCTCAAAAAGGAGGTTGTGGAAAGTTACGTGCCAATCACAACCCCTTGAAATCTCCTCTTTCTCTTCAATAATCAACACTCCATTCCTCTTTGCCTCTAAGATTGTCGCATCTAACCACCGCCCAGTTGGAAAGTCAAGCAATTTCCAAAAATGATGTGGCAAAAGGAAGGTTTCTAGTGGCATGGTTGCACTTGAATTGCAAGCGATATGTCAAGTGTTGTTGATTTTCCTCTTTGTACCTCTGTACCCACCTTTTCATGATGTATGAGTGGAGAAGGAAAAATCTCATAACCTTTTCTCCTATTGTGATATCCATCTTCCTAATGATACCTTTTTCCCGCGTCGCGTGCCTTGTCACCTTGACTTTGACCCGAGTAGTCCACATTCGGGACATCTTTGGATCAATTGATCCCAAACATTTACTGATGAGGACAAGAGACTCTTGTACAAGCCATCCTTCAGACATGCTACCCCCTTTGACAAACAACCCCTTTAAAGTCTTCATAAATCTCTCCAAGAAGAACATCCACGTGCTATGGACTACCCCATCAACTACAACTTCATTGACTACATGCACAATTACATGCATTTGGATGGTAAGAATATTTGTTGAAAAGTACTTATCCACCATACACATTGCTTCAATAGCATTTAAGCATCTTGCAGCAATGTTGTCTTCTCTTATCTCTTTTTCAATCGATCCAACGTACCAACTCACTGATTTTATAGATTGTTCTTCTAATGTCATCTGTCAACAATCCTTTATGAAAATTGGTAAGATAAACTATTAAAATTTGTGCCAATCGTGGGACTTAAGATGCCATCTCTCATAAAATCAATTTTCAAACATCGCATGCACCCAGTGGGAGTCTTGAATGAAGATATAGTCTTCTTCACTGGTTGCTCTTATGCACGACTCAAAACCCATGGACCTTTTGGTATAGCAAACTTTCCATTGGGTTTAAGTCAAGGCCACATCTCTGGCATTTGACCCATAGCTTGCGGGTCATCTCTTTGGGCCTTGCTCTCCCTTTTTCCAGTGATGGTTTTCCATAAGATCTCCCCCACATTCTTGAAGATGTGCATTGGGTTGAGAAAATAATTAATCAACGGGTTAGTCCAGTAGGGGAGTTCATGGAAAATAGAAAGTCTTTTCAGTCAAGGTGGCATGAAATCTCCCCTCTCCAGCCACCTGTTTTTCCAATCGCTCACTTTCAATGGATGCATGTCATGTTTTCATATGTCTGGTCCACGTAGCTCATGTCCTTCAAGCAAAAATCTACCATGCTCCTCGTAAATTGTGTTACTCAAATGATCAGAGCAGCGGAAGCCAAGTGAAGGACCACATTTTGGAGATTGCTCGAGTAGCTCAAGCCTGATTAGCATGCTACTTTGTAGGAATAAATAATCCCAAGGCTCACATAGCTTGAGTAACTTTTTGCATTTTGAATAATACAAGAGGATACCAAGGTGAAGACTCAAAGCCTCTATAAATCATGATATGTTTGGAAATTTATATATATTGGGAAACCTGCATTCCACTGCACATTAATGACACCATGATATGGACAAATGTTTTGTAGGATATCACTACAAGTACCCACACTAATGATCAAGATACTACAAAGGGACATATAATAGAACAAAATCTAGAAAAAAGAGGCAAGGAATTGTCTCTACTCACCACTACTGTAGGTTTTGAGAGAACAACAGACCAGTCAAAATCAAGAACTTTAGAGCCATCATTGAAAAAAATTAATGTGTTCAACTTTTTTGATAAATTCAAATCCAAGTAGAACATAGCAACAATATCAACGGGTCTGAAACTGTCACAATAGAGAGTGAACAAAACTTTGGGTGCTTCTATTGACAAAGACATTGAACTGCCAAGTACTCCACTAGAGACCATTGTGGAAAAGAGGCTATTATTGATAAAGAAAAAGATAGTATCCTAGCCAGTACTTCTAAAAAATCTGTAGTGGTACACACATCATTTGAACAAAGTGGTTTAGATAGGTTGCAAAAACTTCAAAAGAATCCCATGGTAGGTAGTGCACAATTTAATGTCCTACCAAGGTTCTCTTATGGTTTATGAACTTGATCAAAGCAACCATGATAGTGTGATGGATGGGTGTGTTATGACTATTTAGGCAAGCTACACTATAGGAAAGGGGGTTGAATGCCTTTGGAATAGCCGCGCATCAACAAGTGTTTCTGGAGAGAGAAAGGATTGGACACACGGGTATCATCGCAACTGTTAGTGGGATTTTCAGCTCACGGAAATCGTTGAGGGTATAAGCACATGTATGCATTTACTAATTGCCATGCAGATTTTCACATCTTTAGCCACTATGATTGACGCGATTATACCCTCCAAGCAATTTATTTTGAAAAAAAACCAAGGATCTTGGATGATTCAAGTCCTTATATGTGAAGACTTTGCATCATCCAAAGATCCTTGGACTGTTTTTTTTTACATAGATATAACATTTATTTATTAGTTAAGATTTAGCAGTACTATACAATTAGTTAAGATTTAGCAGTACTATACAATTTTTGAAACACAAGAAACTTAAAACAATTTATTCACAAAATTGTTTTAAGTGATATGGAGAGTTCACAAAATGTATACAAGACCTTTTAGTCGCCAATCCAAAATAAAAGTGAAATATTTACAAGGGATCTTGGTTGGGCATTGAAAATGTGAGTGGATTATGTTTTACAAGGTCTCTTGGCCAGTGGACGTTCAAAATGTGAGGGGATTGTGTTAATAAGTTAGTAACCCTCATCGTCACCCTGGTCGCCCTCGTCGTCCTCACCCTCATAAGTGCCGCCTCTTTGAGTCTACACAAATAACGAAGCAAACCACATAATTAGTAAACATTAAAAAAAGTAAACAACAAAATAGTTAGGTTGACTTCGTACTTTTGTAGTGGTCAAGATGTCAATGAGAGCGTTAAGGTGTGCTTGATTGATGTGGCCTTGTTGGAGCATTCACAGGTAGGTATTGTACTCTTTGTTGCGTTTTCGATACTTCACCACCTCCCTTCACACTGGATGTCCTACGATGGTTGCCTGCATATTAAGCATTATTATACTAGTTTACATTAAGATTATGGTTCAAATAAAAACAAAAAATGCTACTTACCACTTTGTCCTTCCAGATGTCCTTCCTGCCAGAACCTCAATTGTGAGCTTGTTGTCCTACTCTTGCTTGCCTCTGTTGAGGATGGTCGACTCCACTATCCCTCTCTTGGAGGGAAAAGTCCCACTCTTCATCATGCATATTGCCACCCCTTTTTTGGACATTGTGGTGTTGGCATTGTTGTTTAGCAACCTTGCGAGCGGTGGACCGTTTATTACAAAGGAAGGTCTTAATAAAACTTTCCATTCTCTGCGTCGTAAAATATTGGTCTTGGGGATTAGGAAACCACATTTTCACTGTATTGATAATATACTGTAGGTATTGAGGATCTTGTTGCTTCACCCACAAGACGTATGGGTTTCCACAATTCAACCTACATAGTTTTGCTCCAAAGTTTCCATACATTGTACGCTTTAGAGAGAAAATTATAACTCCAAAATACATGACTTAAAGCTTAAAAAAATCTATAAAAACTATGCAACAAAAGTGTTAAATCCTTCAAATCAAACCCACACACAACTATGTGCAGCATCCATGCAAATAGGATGCTATAATAGAAACACTAGGTGTAGAGAGAGCTAGTCGAGGGCAAAAAACAGAACAGAGAGAGCATGAAGGATTCCCAGTGACCAAAAACCAAAAAAAAGCTCACATTTTCCTGAAATTTGTTCACTTTGTACATGTATTTAAGTTATATACAAGTCTCCTTTCAAAAAACTCACTCACGAGCACTTTTTTCACTTTGTACATGTGCTCTCTAAAGCAAGCTAAAAACCCCACAAAAAGAAAGCCCACACACACTTTTGACATCAAGAGTCGTGTTGTATGTACAAATTTACAAAAAATAGGGTGTCAAAAATGCGCCCAACATAGTTTGCCACACCCCAGCCAGCTAGATCATTCATGATCAGCAGCACAAAAGAGATCCTGTAAATAACATAAGGGAGTCTTCAATTCATCTTTATCCTTAGCCACATGGTCAAAAAATAATTCAAAATAAGGCTCATCCTCAATTACACTCATCAACCTAGCAGTATACTTTTTCAACCTGTAGCCATTCACACATGCTTTATGTGGGGTACTATCCAAGTCAGCAAGCTGATATGTGCCATTTGGAAACTTTGTTAAAACCAAGAAAGGACCTTCCCACTTGATTTGAAACTTTTTCTGAAAAGTGCTATCAAAATTTCTGTTGTAAAAAATCACCATGTCATCTTTCTTGATGTCTTGGTCCTTCACCTTCTCATTTGCATTTGATTGATTGTTCTTCAAGACCTGCTCATAATGCTCAGAAGCCAGCAACCTATCCAATCGCACACATTGCAAATATAGAATCCTTTCCTTGAATCCATCAAATCATGTGTCAATTTCTCTTCCTTCCATCTAGTCTTTGCCAAAAACTAGAAGGAAGGAAGAGAAATCGACACATGATTTGATGGAAGTCCTATAGGTCCTTAGAGCACAAGATATCTCTAAATCCCAAGGATTCACATTCTTTCTTGTCATCTTTGTAAGCATACTTATAAGCTCTCCATTAAACCTTTCATTCACTCCATTGCATTAGGGATAATATTGAGTAGTAAACCTGCGATGCACATGAAGCTTCTTACATAGATAATCCATCATCTCCTCTCCCTTGAAACTTGGACCCTTGTCAGAAAGTAACTCAAATGGCATGCCAAAGTTTCAACAAATATCTTCATATATAAATTGGAAAACATATTTGCTCATGATGTGCTTAAAAACTTTGGCTTCGGCCCACTTGGAAAGATAGTCATTAGCGACTGTAAGTATGGAACATTTTCCTCTAGCTATCATAGGTATAGGACCTATTGCATCAGTACCCCACTTCTCAAACACATCATAAGCCACAATGATGCCTCTAATTTCTAATTTGAGAACCCTATTTTCCATGCTTTGACACTCTTTACAAGACTTGAACCAATGATGAACATCGCCACACATACCCATCCTGCAAGACTTTATGCAAAGTGACCAACACAAGAACCCTCATGATGCTCGTCTAAAATTTTGTAAATTTTGTCTTTCCAAGGAACTTTTCTCATCACAAGAACGCCCCCTTCATATATAAGGCATCACCAACTAGCACATACCTTTTGGCACAATGTAGGAAGGCATACTTTTGTTTCTTCTCCAACTCTGATGTGGAAGCATACCTGTTTGTAGAAACACCTTTCTCCCTCTCTAAGGCTTCCCTTCCCAAATAAAGAGGATAATTAGCCCTTATCACATAAAATTGTCCAATTTAAGCTTGCACTGCACCATTTTGCGCTTTTGAAACCTATAACCTAAACCTAATCTAACATGTTACGTATATACAACCTAACCTAACCTAGCCTATAGCCTAAACTGGACCTAGCATACAACCTAACCTAGCCTAACCTTTACGTATAACCTAACCTAACCTTTTACGTACAACCTATAACTGAAACCTAACCTAACTTAACTTACAACGTAGCCTATAACCTAAACCTAATATATAACCTACCCTAACTGAAGTCCAAATGCATTTTTTGAAATACAAGAGTCTTTTTTGATGTCCGTTTGCGTTTATTTTATTATCGGCCTAACCTAGCCTATAACCTAACTTAAACCCTAAACCTAGCCCATAACCTAACCTAACCAAAGTCTGTGCGTGTTTTTTGAAGTACACAAGTCATTTTCGAAGTTCATTTGCTTTTTTTTTCACTATTTGCTGCTAGCTCTAAACCTAACCTATAACCTAACCTAACTTATAACCTAAACCTAATCTAACCTAACCTAGCCTAATGTACAACCTATATCCTAACATAACCTAGTCTATAACCTCAACGTAACCTATAAGCTAATCTAACCTAACCTATAACCTAACTTAAAACCTAAACCTAACCTAACCAAAGTTCGTTTATGTTTTTTGAAGTACACGAGTCATTTTCGAAGTTCGTTTATATTTTTTTCACTATTTGTTGCTAGATCTAACCTAACCTATAACCTAAACCTAATCTAACCTAACCTATAACCTAACCTAGCCTAACGTATAGCCTACAACCTAACACATAACCTATATCCTAACCTAACCTAATATATAACTTAAACCTAACCTATAAGCTAATCTAACCTAACCTATAACATAACCTAGCCTATAACCTAACTTAAAACCTAAACCTAACCTATAACCTAACCTAACCAAAGTCCGTTTGTGTTTTTGAAGTCCACGAGTCATTTTTGAAGTTTGTTTGCATTTTTTTTACTATTTGCTGCTAGCTCTATCCTAACCTATAAGCCTAACGTTAACCTATAACCTAACAGATAACCTATACCCTAACCTATCCTATAACCTAAACGTAAACCTAACCAAAACCTGTAACCTAAACCTCATCAATCGCATAATGATGATGAGATGGTAGGGTAATTTCAAAACAAGATTTCTCCAAAGCATAATTTCAAAAAAAAAATTCCCCATAGCATAATTTCGAAACAAAATTTCTCCAAAGCATAATTTCAACACAATATTTCTCCAAAGCATAATTTCAGGACAAAATTTCCGCATAGCATAATTTCAAAACAAAATTTCTCCAAAGCATAATTTCAACACAATATTTCTCCAAAGCATAATTTCAAAACAAAATTTTTTCATAGCATAATTTCAAAACAATATTACCCCAAAGCATAATTTCAAAACAAAATTTTCCCAAAGAATAATTTCAAAACAAAATTGCACAAAAATTTAAAGCATTGAAAGCCTAATTAATGAAATTCTATTTTGTCAATATACATTATAATTTTAAATTAAATAAAAATGTATAAAGCTTTTGAGCACTCATATGCGGCCTATTTGAGAAAAACAGGGTCTTAAATACGTCTTCAAACCTGCAAAAACGTGCACACACACACACACACACACACACACACACACACACACACACACACACACACACACACACACACACTCACACACACACACACACACACACACACACACACACTATGTTAGACACACATACACACAAACCTACAAGCAAACTTGAAAAGAATCTCACCTTGATACTGGGAAGTAGTCCACAAGCAAGAATCTCACCTTCGAAAACTCGTTGGAAAATAGATCTACAACAGGTGAGGAGGAGGAGGGCAAGATAAGAGGCAGAAAATGAGGAAAAAACATAGGGAAAGACCCACGGGTTTGTTTTTTGCAAGGTCTGTCGGTACAAACTCCGATAGAGACGTCGAAAAAAACTTTTGATACAGGTGTGACAAAGTACCGATCAGGGCACCAGAATAGTTCTGCCAGTACAGGCGTCAAAAGTTCAAAAAAAAATTGATCTCCCTCCAGATTTACTTACACATATACTGACGCCCGCCATTGACACTAGTAATTTGACATCGGAATCCAAGCGGGCTCTTGTAGTGGCTTACAAACAAGAATGAAGACCGATCAACCACTACCAGAGGGATCTATGCACTCTTTATCAGTCTGTCACCAATTGGCCAAAGACAAACTAACTAGGGGAATGAGTACCTTGTGTGATGTTGATACAAAGACCTCAAATGATTTAATGACATACGAAAAGAAGATGATGATTGATTGCCACAAGATGCTATAGGAGGAAGCTATTTTTTGACTCATTCAAACTGATAATGCAGTTCGTGCTCCACTTTAGTCAATTTGGAAGCCCTCCAAGAAGAAGAATCTAGATAAAAGGAAACAATGAAATCCACATGATGTTCAAATATGCAAGCTAGTGCACAAGCATAGAGAGGTAAGAGGCCCAATATCAATCGAGATTAAAGACCCAATCCAATACCTATAAATACCACCCATTTCTCATTTGTTAGACTCTATTGGGTCTATTATCACTCTTGGAGCTAGTTGTACTCTTGTACTCTTTTGGTTTCAGCTAAGAGAATTTATTGGCTCATACTATTGTACTTGATATTAATTGTACTTATCTTAACTAAATATACATTCTAGTTCTAGTTCTAGTTCTAGTTCTAGTTCTAGTATTAGTATCACATTTCCAATTCAGTTCAATATTTTCCTTTGTCGAATCTGCTGTTTGAAGTCTATGGCTGAAGTCTACTTGCATGTTTCGATTTAAGTAACTCTAATAATCCAACATCAAGGGACCATCTCATTCCAAAAATCTCCTCTCTTTGGACAATGATTCATGGATGTAGTACACATCATTATAACATACTCCACAAAGTCCAAGAACTCTCACCAAATGTGCATAGGGATTATTTATATCTTATGAGTGGCTAGCTTCTAATGGCATCGTCCTGTACAAATAGATAGAGAGATGCAGACCACAATGAATTCAAACCAATGCATTTGCAAAACCCTAACCATGCATGCGAAGACAACTAGCATCAAGTCCCAGACACAAATTTCTATGTCAAAATGCATGAAAAGCATAATAAAGAAAACTTACCATGGAATCCCACCATCAATTATCATGTGTTCCCCTTGCAATCCTCTCTTCCTAGCACAACATCCTATACCACCCTATGTAAGAGTGTGAAAATATTATTAGATGAAGCCATAAAAAATTTCTTGGATTCGATGGTCTTTTGCACATTTTTATGTCAAATGCACGAGTACAATGAATCTCTAATATGAAATTTAGGCCCTCACTAGATCCATCATGAACACAAGCCATATTCATAAAAAGATAAGCATAACAAGAGGACATCATGCTCACCTCCGAGCCATAGATCCAATACATGATATCATGCGATCCTGCAACCAATGAGCTAGTCTCTACCAAAAGGACTGGTGTCCCATACCATCAAGCCCACATCAATCTAGGTTTTGTGGGTGGAGTTTCCAAGGGCCTAGATTCCAAGTGTGATGATCATACAATATTTCTAGAAAATGAGAATTTTCTCCTATTTATAGGACTCATCTAAGAGGTGGTGATGTGCACCCTTGGCGAGATAAATCTCAGGTTTCCATCTTGCTCCCTAGGGATGTAGCAAACATTCCATGTCTTCCTACCCCAAAACCCACACATGCTTCCTCAACAAGGACTACCTTGTCTACCCAACTACAAGTTGTATGTCCTTGTAGATCCAAATGGGAACCAAAATCGTCTATTTCTTGGACCTCAAATACATCTCTATCCTATGTCTTCTATAAACCCTATAGGATACTACATTGTTATATATTTTAAAGTATCTAAAATTTAGTAGCACATTGACAAATTAAGGTTTATTGGAAATTGGTGTAAATTGCACCTAGGAGAAAAACAATTGATATGGCTATTTCTCAGAACTCCTAGAGTGGTTCAATGCCACACATACTCGAGTTCCAACTATGATGTGCTCCCATATTCTCTAATTTATGGTGCTATGTCAACCTCTCCCTTCATCTACATGTAGCCAGCTAGAATAATTTTGATGTTCATCTCTCTCTCTCTCTTTGTCTCTCTCTCTCTCTCTATGAGAAAATTGTCATCTATCTGGGAAGGTGCAAACCCTTTATCTATGAGAGTTTGTTACAAAATCTACAAATACTTTGTGAATAAGTGTTTATGTTGTTCATAAAACTATTTCTAAATATGCTTACAATATTAGAGCTTTCATTATAGGGAAATCACAAACCCTGTTTTTAAATATTCTTGGAATGTACTTACTATTGTGTAGGCTCACAATGAAAAGATCATAAACTCACAACTCAAGTATAATTATAAGGACAATGGAAAATAATTAAAGTTCTGTCATAGAATATCTACTCGTAAACAAGCATAAAATCATTTCAAAACCTCAATATTATTCATGGAGCTTTATAGAGTTTCCTCGACTTACAGTCATAAAATTAGTATGTTGATAATTTGTTTCCTCATTCTTATTTGGTAGAGGTATAAGCTTCCCTATATTCAAATGCACATATTTTTTTGAGTAAATAACCCTATTTCACACCCTCACAAGGTAAGATACAAGAAGGAATAGAGACGAGACTAGAGATCCCAGAATTAATACCGATTCATGCACGATTTTTGCTAAAATTAAATCCATGGATTTGATACTACTGAGAAATCACACGGTGTCTCAATGCCTGCTCTCCACCCAAACATTGTCCCTTATAGGCACCCCTAAGCTACATTCAAACCACCTTGTGGCCTGACATAATTTCTATTTTACAAAAAAATAATTTATAGAGCATGACATTTTTCATAAAAAGTAAACAAAGAATATTGCAAAAGGTGGAAGCTCATGTATTCCTTTCAACTCTTTGATGTTTTGACTATGTAATTAACTGGCAAAACAAGGCTACATGATACCATGAAAGAGGTTTAATTGTTGATTGAGATATGTGCTTGTATGAGGATTGAGGTTTCATGGATGAAATGTTAGTGTTTTTAAATGGTCATTCAAGTGAAATTGAATGTGATTTGGTGATCCTCTCATCATAATCTCAACTACAAAAACAAGCAAATTCCAAGCACGATAGGAAAGAGGGTTTGTGACTTTGATGTCACGAACACTCTTCCCCCTTAGAAAGAGGGTTAGTGATTTGACATAAACACTTTTTCTTAAAGAGTTTGTGACTCTCATCACCAACTCTCACAGCTAGAGGTCTTGTACCTTCCTAGCTAGACCGCACACATTCTGACATTTTTGGTGAACCCGATGCGAAGCAGCTGAGGTTAGGATTTGTGATGAAATAAAGTTGGATGTATATGATGTGATTCTAGAAAGGGATAGAACATATAGATTCAAACAGAATTCAGGTAACCAAAGTGATGCAGATGGAAGAAGTAGTGGGGATTGCATTGGGTGCGGTGTATGAGAAATGTAATGTTTTTGAGGGTTATGACCCAAGAGGCTTTCTTGAGTGCTATGCAATGGAGATGTGGGTTCAAGGGGTTCTTGAAAGATTGACGATTATGTCCTTTCTGTTAAGTATGGAGCGTGATTTACCCCTTGCAAATTTTTGTGGTAAAAACGCACATTTGTAAGGCCCCCATTATGAGGATAAGCCATTGTGCGTGAAGGAAAATCACTCTCCGGAAATAAAAATCACTCGCCAGAATATTCCTTTTAGCCGGAATATTATGGCCGGATGGCGCCGGAAAGTGGTCCGAAAATGACGGATCGGTTGGCCGGTGGCCAGTAGTCAATGGCCAGTGGCCGGTGGTCAAAAGTCAATGGCCAGTGGCCAAATTAAAAAGTGGACTTGTCTTCTCAAGGTCGGCCACACATGGGTGGATTGGAGGGTCCAATTTGGACTTATCTACACAAGGGCGGCTACACATGGTTGCCTCTCATGAGAGAGGGCAGCCCTTGTGGCCTATAAAAGGAGTCCATTTATACACACATTTCATAGTGTGAAGTTAATGCAACAAGGTGGGTGTGGGGTGGTGGAGTGAAGCAAGGCAGGAGCTCTATTAAGGGTACACACCCTTTGTAAACTACTTCTTGTTTTGAAGTACTAAAGCCATTGAGTGGTTGCTTTCCCATAGATTTAGCCCACATTGGGTGAACCATGTATATCGTGTGTACTCTGTCTCTCTCTCTCTCTCTCTCTACTTTGTAATCTCTTGTGTGTGAAATATATCTCTCTCTATTAAGTAATCTACTCAAATATATATTTAGCTATGTCTTATTTCCTAACACTTTTAACAGTTTGAGGCTCCAAATTTCTATTGAAGCAAATACAAGAGATTGAAAAGGAATGTGGAGACAACTGGGATGATTTTTCAAATTCTTTTACATAGGAAACCTTGGGCTTTATGGAATGGGAAATGGAGCGCATTTCTTCTACAAAAGTAGATGTTGTGTAGGATGCTGAAAGTAGCAAGCTGATACAAGTACCATAATATACAATTGATTACAATCAGATTCATGAAATCTGGAAGCTATTATAGATGAGTGCCTTCTACAAGACAAAACATTGTTGCATGCAAAAGATGAGGATGTAGTCAAAGTTGTGTATGCAAAACTTGGTGTTTCAGTTTTGGCACATGAGCATTGTGATTCCTTGTGTGATGCTATGGAGTTTTCACATAGACCTTGGTGGAAGATACTATGGGCGACACTCAATCTGCAAAAGATGCTTATGTGAGCTCAATTTCTATTAGGGACTCATTGGAATGGATTCCTTTTCGTGATTCTTACTGTGATTTTGGTGAATTTGCTATGAAAAGAATTCCCTATTGTGAAGAAAATGATGATAAAAACGTTGTAGAGAATGGATGTATCCAAAGAGATGTAAACATATTAAATGGTATGACCCATGCTGAAATAGAGTATTGTGACTTGGACGTTGGTTCATGATTCAAAGAGGTTCAAAAATCTCCAAATGAAGATAATACTTTTTGTGATGCCAATGCTCTTCAATGTGATACATATTCTTGTGGATTTGTGGATGAGCATTAATTTCAAATCCATAGGCTCTTGTTTGGAGGGGGTGCAAGTTGATATATAACCACCCACTCCTACCAATGAGTGGAAGGGTTATGATGATGAACTGGAAAAAGAATTGACTTCTATCTTTATGAAGCATGATGATTCTTGTGAGATTGAAGTGCAAAGGTACTTGAAAGAAGGTGTAATGATACATAAAAATTGTGAATGGAATATTGCTTATATGCATGCCACATGTGATGAGAATCCAATACAACATGGGATATACTCTCCAGAGGGTCCCATTGAGAAGGACCTTATGTATCTTTTGGATGGATCTTTGGATGTTTTCCATTCCATATACAAAAAGGGTTCTGAAAGATATCACTCATGTCATGCATTGCGACAACAAGAATAGGTGGACATGGACCTTATGTCTCTTTTGGGTGATGCTTTGGAGGAATTTCCATCTCCTTATGATGGGGGTTTCCAAATGTATGATGGGGTATGCAACGTAAAGAAATAAGGAGAAGAGCATGAGGTAGAGCTTATGATGTTCTTAGATGAGGTTTTACATCATCTCATGCCTGCAAGTGAAGTTATGCATGTAGTTTATGAGGCACCAAATGAGGTAATGGATATTATCAAGCTTGAGGAAGAAGGGATGCATGTTGAAATTTCTGATACTAGTGGGGGTGATACAAATTCACTAGAAATTCATGCTATGTGGCATATGTAGGACTTTTTGATGCTACCATATGACCCAGGTGGACATTATGATGCTTATAGACTTTGTTTGAGTATTTATACGCCCTTCGATAGAGGGAAATGCTTTGATGTTCTTGATGATTATCGCTCAAATCTTATGCTTTTCAATTTAGGGAATGCATTGCTTATCATACGGTTGTGCTACTATGAAAAAATATTGTATGCTTTCCATACGACCCAAGTGGGAGCTATGTTCTTGTTGCATCCATCATTAGATGTTTAGAATCAAGGTATATACAGACAAAGAAGAAATCAAGTTGGCACATACCGAACGATGTGCAGATTCAGAGGGGGTGGATGTCATGTTGTGAAAAAATGTGAAATAAAAAAATTCACCTCACTTTTGACACTTCTCAATGCATGGGAATAAAAACAATAATGTACATATTGTGATATATTGTGATGTGCATGAGTGGAAGGAAAGCTTGGATGCAACTGAGTCTGTCTCATGCAAGCACAAGAACCTCCTTATATTGAGAGTAGGAGGGAGTACAACCAACTACACATTATCTTGGTACATAGGACCTGGGTTCACACCAAGGACATTCAGCCACACACCACACCTCCCCCCTTTAGGAGAAAAAGATGGACATCTTTTTACAATTTTGGGCTAGAAATGGACTCAGGGATCAACTCCAACGCCTCATCCGGGGGGAGTGATCATACAATGACATAGGGGCTAGGGACTCAACTTGGGGGCTAGACTCAACATCATGCCGATCATCATCAAGGCATGGAACTCATACATCTTGCTTATGAAAACATTAGGTTGATATCCCAATGAAATGAACAACACGATGAACTACAAAATGAGGTTTATGTCATAACAACATGAACATGATTTTTTGGGCAACATACATCCCTCCCTTAAGGGCTTGGTGTGATGATATTAATTATTCAACAAATACTAGATTGCAAAATGAGCTAGCGGTGAAAAGAATAGCACTAAAAAGAATGAAAGGTTGAGATTCAGGGTTGTAGCTATGCTTCATGACCAATAAATTGAAAATATTATGCACCCCTGCAACAACCGATGTGCAACAACTCCCATCTCTTTGAATAGTTGGATAGCAATAACAATTGAATACAACCAAAAAATCCAAAGAGTTGAACACCCCAAGAGAATGGGGAGCATAGATCACTTCAACTATAGATTGTTGTAGGAAATAGTTGTGAAAATCAAGGCGTGATAACTAGTTGGCCACTGTGTTGTGTTGGTAGCTGAGTTGGACTTGAAGTGCACCTTTGCAATGGTTACTGCAGCAACTCCTTTTCGTAGACGCTATTTGTTATTTCTTCAAGGAAACCCTATGACATTGGGGCTCATTGCTACGTGTGTGTTTCTTCTCCAGCAGGGCGACATCAATGAAACATGAGGCTTGATAGGATGTATGATCATACACCAATGCACAGTTGTAAACGTTTGTAAGAGTGTAGAGGATCCTAGACTTGAGCTTTATGAGGCTTCTTGAAACTCTTGTGTAGCTGATCATGATTTGTGAATAGATGAGGACCTTAATGGCCTTTTGAGTCATGGATTTACTAGTGTCTTGAAATACCTCCTGTAAGTTTAGCTTCTTCCAGCAATGCACTAAGGGAAAAGGCCAAACCATAAGTGAGGATGATGAGCACGGGTCCCAAAATTGACGATGAAATTGACTGCAGGGGGGCTTCAAGAATTTAAGGTTGAGAATGTTGATCACAAAACTGAAGGTAGGAATGTTGATACGTACAGCTACTGGACAGGAGGATGAGCTGGGACATAGCCATTGGTGGAGTTATACACTAAGGATGCTGGAGTTGAAGGTGTCAATAGGATACTGCACAAAACAATCAAGCAAATCAAGACAGCTAGCATGAGTTGACATGCCTTGTAAGACATCTTGTCTATCATTTTGCTCCATGCAATCGCTTGGTTCTGCATCAGGACAAAATAGGTGGACGTTGTTGTGGGTTGAAAGATTATACACAAACAAGGTAAAGCCTACCAAAGATCAAAAGTGAAGTTCTCCATGGTACTAAAGAAAGAAAGTGAAAAAGAAACCCAAGAAACCCTTCTAATTAATGCCTGTCAACTTCACCAATGTGATGTGAATGAGTGGAAGGCAGGATTGGATGGAATTGAGTCCGTCTCATGTAAGCACAAGCACCTTCTTATATTTAGAATATGAGGGAGTACAACTGACTACACATTATCTTGGCACATAGGACTTGGGTTCACACCAAGGCCATCCGGCCACACACCACAATATTCTAGAGCAACTACTGTGGTCACTATCATGTACATATCTATCTGGGAGTCGTGGACCTAGATGTGGACCATGTGTCTTTTTATACTTGATAAGATGCATAATTTGTTTTTGTGATGTACATATAAAGACTAATGCGCGCATAAACTATCGAAAATAGCAGCTTTAATAGGTGCTGTTACAAAATTGCATGGAAAGTGAGCCAAAACGATATATTGATGAAAATTGATACTTATCTATTACTTTTATGTGTATTCGAGTGATCCCATAAATTTAGGGAATTTTTTACTCCATTTGGGAATTTTTGCATCGAAAATGGAATTTTTGAAAAAAAAAAAGAACTGGAAATAGCCTAGTGGTCCACAGTGGCAAAATGGCCCAAAATTTGACACATCAGGTCATAATTTCCATAAGGAATAGAGGAAAGACTGATTTTGATAGAAAAAATTTGCAATTTTCTTCTACAATGCAATTGCCTCCATGGTTGGGTAATCTATGTGTAGTGGAGCCCCGTCTCTTTGCCATGTTGTATTTGAGCTTGCGAGGGAGTGAATTAGGGTTTCCCCTTATCAAAATGGTGTGTAATTCAATTTAGAAGCTTTTAAATCTTTGTAAAAATAAAAAATGGTCACTGTGAAGGTGGAAGCTTGTGTATTCCTTTCAACTCTTTGATGTTACGACTATGTAATTGACAGCGAGGCCACATCATACCATGAAAGAGGTTTGGATTTTGATTGAGATTTGTGCTTGCATGAGAATTTAGGTTTCATGGATGAAACTTTAGTATATTTAAATGGTCTTTCTAAGCGAATTGAATGTGATTTGGTGATCCTCTTGTCATAATCTCAATTACAACATGATAGGAAAGAGGGTTTGTGACTTTACTGTCACGAACGCTCTTAGATTTTTAGTCATTCTTAAGAAGAGGGTTGGTTATTTTACATAAAATATTTTTCTTAAAGTGTTTGTGACTCTCATCACGAACTCTCACTACTAGAGGTCCTGCACCTACCTAGCTAGACTGCACACATTTCGACAGTTAGAAGACTTCTTCAGTGGAAGAGGAGTCCACCAACAACTATGACCTCACTCGTGCAGAGGGAAAAAAGCATTGAACAAGGATTCCTTATCCCATTTGGGGAGGTTGTAGTACCAAATAAGTATTGGGTCATTTAGATTTTGTTATGTTTTTGCGTGCGAGACAGGACTAGGTCTTTTTCTAGGGCTATAGTCCCAAGACATTGCCAATAGCAAAGGTCTACTCCCCAGACTTTTATTACAATGAGGATATAGTGTCTATTAAGCATAGAGACTCGTCAAGGAATCCATCTTGACTTTAGTGTCGTCAGGTTGGAAACCTCTTCCTTGGTATCAGATCATATGTTAATTAAGATCATTAGGAACGGAATGGGGCATAGGAGGGCCTCTTTATTTGGCAGTTTAAGGAAATTCTTAAAGCTTAAGTCAAGTTTGACCAAGCCTAAAAGAGAGGGAAAAAAGGCCTATGCTGAGATTTTTAAAGATACCATTTGTATATTTTGTATTTTGAAAATAGGCTACTTTATCACAAAAGAGAGGTGGGTAACTGAATTCTAAAATATCCTTCCCCATCTCTCTCCTCTCTCTCTAACATTTAAACACTCTCTCTCTCACTTAGCTCTCATTAAAAGGAGGAATCCCAAACTCCGAGCGAACTTTTTCGAGCGATGATAAAATTGAGCGAGTTAATGAGAAACACTTTATCATTAATTGGAGGCCTTCTTCTCCAATCAATGTTTGATGTTCAATAAGAGATCCTAAAGTGAGTATTATTGTATTAAAAATAACCAAAAAAAATACAAGACTTACCTTGCTCACAAGCCGAGCTAGGATACCATAGCAGGTAGCCATACATCAAGCACAAAAATTACCAAAATTATACATCAAGTTCGTGAACCGCCATCAACAACAAACCCGATCGAAGATGGGAGTCCATCGTCGACAAAACAAGAGCAAACCGACACCACATTATGCAGACATGGCGGGGCTCGTAATCCCCATCACCGAGAGGCCAGGCTTAGGATGCCACTACTACTAATAGCCGTGCCACATCCACCATAGTGCCCAAAACTTGGGACCAAACCAACGACAACAAGACCAAATCCGTCGAGTAGCCGACAAACAAGCAAGAGTCTCCAATACATACACCGAGTTGTACACGAGCAGGTAAGAGACCACAACATAAACAAAATCTTCTAGTACATAAATAAATCGGATAAGCTATCGACAAATCGAATACATCCACCATCATCGCTAGCTTTGCAAACTAACCCCCCCCCTCTTCCTCTCCTCACTTTGTGTTCACTACAAAAACACAATTTAAAAAAAGAAAAAGTCTTCTTAAAGGACTATAAAAAAAGCGAGAGTTTTTTTTTAAAAAAACCTCCCTAAAGGATCTGCGCCGGCGCAGATCCTTTAGGAAGGTTTTTTTGTCTAAAAACTTTCTTTTGTTATAGTCCTTTAGTAGTGTCACCTCAAGAGATGATGGAGGTGTGTGACAGCGCAGTAATAAGTTTCAAGGCCTATGAAACTTTGTATTAAAGTGTCACACTCGGTCATCGGACAAAAGGTTTGTTTCGGTTTTTTCCAACACCTTACAATGTCAATGTTGCAAAAAAGTGCGCCAATAATGATGTTGCAAGCTTGTTGGGTGGATTTCAGTATGTGAAGGATGACATGCCATTAGATGACAACAGATTATTCCACTACAACGACTTCAACAATGTGTATGTTGACTTGTTGAAGCTCCAAGAGTCAATGATAAGATTTTATGGTTGACACAAGAAGAGTGTGATGGCAAAGTGATATTTGTTATGAAGCTTGATGAGTGCCAAGTTGTTAAAGGTCAACGGCTCAAAAGGGTAAGTGTTAAGTTGATGAGCAGGGCCTTGGTGGGTGTCAATATGGAGCTAAATGCCAATGAGAATGGAAACACTTGTTTAGGTGTTCAGTCAGAGAAAAATGTTTTGTGGCTGGCAGCTTTTCATCTCCCACATGAGACACATGAGACTCTGAAATGGTATTTCAATCACACAGAAATCATTGATGTCATTTGACAACAACAAGAAGGACAAAGATTGCATGTTTGAGGTCTTGGAAAGCTCCTAGTTGAGTGGCATTTGGCAGGAGACTTGAAAACACTCAAGTGTATGTTAGGGTGCAAGAAAGGTGCAATGACCCTCTTTCCATGCATTTATTGCTGCCACAGTAAAGTCTCAATGGGAATTGATGGCCAGGGTAAAAAGGCTAACAAGTTGAAAGGTGGTAAGGGTAAGGGAGGCAAAGTTACAGTCAACTCTGCAAAAGGTGTACCCACTACACAAGCAGTGGGTAAAGAACTACAACAATGGTTTCAAGGTATCCTTAGTTGTGACCAGCAAGTACCCCCTAATCGAAACATGGATGATCCAAATTGGGATCCTATTCTTTCAATACCACTGATAAATGTGCATGTGTGCACCCTTCATGCCCATCTACGAATTCTTGACAAGTTGCTTATGCTCCATATTAATTACGCTTCAAATATGGAGCTTGGAGAAAGAAGAGAAGAGCGTATACGAGAACTAGAATTTATTCTATCAAGCATTGGTCTACATGGGGGTGCAGTTGAGCTATGAAAAGACAAGAAGGCATCTAGAAGTACACAAGGTTTCCGTAATAAAGTTTGTATGGTGGTAGTAAAGCTAGACATTTGCTTTCAAACTATTCATACTCCCAAAGACCCAAGGAGTTTCAGTTGTGGAAAAAGGTGTGTGACATTACCACCTACAAAGGTAATGAAGCAGCCCTAGGAATTAAGCGTGCTTGTGTGTGGCAGTCTACTGATGATATTTTTTGTCTTCTCAAAAAGGCAAAGCTAACCAATGATGAGATATCCACCCTAAAGTTTGTAATCAATAGTTTTACAGCATAAATGGTGGATGCTTGGGGCGAGACACACATAACACATTACATGGTGTGTTGAACATATGATATTTTCAATTAAAATACATCTGTATGCAAAACTAAAGTTTGTTTTTTTTTTCAGCACATTCTTTTTGCACATAGTGCTTTTTTCGTTGACACTTATGGTTCATCAGGCATTTGGAGCAGTGTATCAAGCAAAAGCAGTGTATTTTAAAAATATACGACATGGAGGTGGAAGAAAAAAGAGCAATGCCCTTCACAAGATGTTCAATTGGTTCTACGGAGTTTTAGCAAGGAGAGAGAGAAAGAAGATAAGAGAACAAAGAAGTGCAAAATGTAGAATATGGATCTATCTCAACACGAGGCAAAGGTTAAAGGGGTCCAAATGAGAGATGTTATGTCAAAGAGCAAGGCTACCTAATGGAGCTTCAATACCTTAGGGTTAGGTTCATTAAATACATCCAAAGGTTATTGTTAAAAATCCTTAGACCTTAGGCAAGCTAGGGTTGTGCTTGAGGTGGGAACCTCGCCCAAGCTTGAGGTGCTTGTCACACACCCTTACACAAGGCAAACCTAGTCTAAAGAAGCAACAAGGACACATGTCAAGTTCCTCTCCTCATAAGGTGCCTAAAGCCTATTGGTTGGTGTCTAAAGGGGTCCAATAATCTTTTAGCTAATTAAATTCATTGTGCATGCATCTATCAATTCCTCTCTCTCAAAGGGGAAAGGGGGACACTTGTCCCAAGGCTAGCCTGGTTTCTTGATATACAGTATGCATGTGATTGACTAAGCTTGTAGGGGACACTTGTCCCAAGGCTAGCATGGTTTCTTGACATACACTATGCACGTGATTGGCTAAGCTTGTAGGGGTCCAATTAACTTCTAGCATGAGCTACAATGGGAGGTTGACCAAAGAAAGATGGGGGTGTGCTTGGGGGGTACACTCTCTCTCACACACACACTCACATTCTCATTCTTTTTTGGCAAAGTGCAAGAGCTCCATCTCCTTCTCCAAGCTTGTTGAGAAGTTGAGATCCTACATCAACACTCTTGGATATGGAATGCAAATCCAACCAAGATCCATGCTTCAATGCTGAAGCTTTCCATCTTATTCACCATAATTACTATGATATTATACTATGCTATGCAAGAAGAGTGATAATAAGTGAGGAACTATCTCTTTCTCGTATGTTACTTCTTCTTCCTCCTCCCTACCTTCATTCCCCACTAGCTCTCTCCACCTTCAAGGTTTTTGATGCCTTGTGAATGAGGTCGGGGATGGTTAATTCTTTTATAAAGGTTATGTTATGCTCGTGATGCATGAATCTTTACATATTCATTGCATCACCTAGGTCACAAGGAACACCAAGTCTCTCTTTATGGAAGAATCTATAATACAAAAGCCTATTGGAGGGGGGACTACGGATCCACATAAATCGGGTCCTCAATGGTTGTGTATTTTCTCTAATTATCTCTCTTGAAAAAGTAACGGTTCATGCCAAGTTAATTAAGTATAATGGTTATGTTGTTGCTACCACTAATTAAGTTCACCCTCTTTGTTCTCAAAGTAGTCTCATAAAAATGCTCACTATAGTTCTCTTAATTCTGATATTCCCAAAGTTCTGAGGCCATTTCCCTTACATCAATGACTTCTCTTCTGTCAAAGAACTAATTGTTTCTCAAAGCTCTTTGTATTATTCCATCTCAAAACTTCATCCAATCTTTTCTTTAGTTTTTCATTGAAATCCATACCATGGTCAATAGCCAGTCTGAGATTGGGAATTACAAATTCCACAGGTACCATTGCCTCTGTCACGTAGTCTAAAATTTCTCATCCCAACTATGAGGCTCTTCTTGAACAATTCTTGTCAGTATGGTTTTGATAATCTTGTTGCAACTTTTAGCTTTCCTATTGCACCTAGGATAAAATGGTGTTGATTTTTTATGCTTAATTGGGAAAATTTCATTCAATATGTGGATCATCTTGTTGACAAAATGTGTTCTCCGATCTGACATGATCTCAATTGGGTAGCAAAATCTACAAAATACATATTCATATAGAAACCATGCAGGACTAACCTAGTAGTGTTTCTTGGTAACACCTTAGCCTCTACCCATTTGCTAACACAGTAAGTTTCCATCACAATGTACTTGTTCTTTCAAGAGGTGACCTTCTTGAATGGGCCCATGAAATCTAGTCCCCATTTCATAAACAGTTTTGATGGCTGAACGGGTGTCACACAAAATTCATATTTTCTATTCATGGGCTTTTCATCCTCTAACAAATAGCATAAAGAGAAAGTCTAACATTAATGATCATGTTTTTCCATCATAGGCTTGCTTGCAAAATTTTCTTATAAAAGATTTCAATGGAAAAATGTCCTCTAGATCTCCATGAGCCTTTATAATCATCTTCATTCTTCCTTACATAGGCACACACCTTTGAAGAATCTCATCAGTACTCAACCTGTACAAAGATCCCTCTATGATAGGGAGCTTTAGCCTCTTTAAATTAGTGCCTTCTTATTTGCGTGGGAGGATGAGTCTTCGAAAAATACCTCATACTAAAGGAAATCATACAGATCTTGCCATTTTGGATATGGTCCTTCCATTGCCAAATTTTGAAACAAATCATCATGCATCGACACCTCTGAATATCCTTCTATACTTCTTGATAAGAGATTGGAACCATAGTGAGTCTTGCCTACAAAAGCATCCATGTATGATAATTTTTCCTTGGATAATTACCTTTTTGATCAAAAATAAAAGAGCCTAATGATATGCATAAAACTATTAAAAAAATTGTAAAAGATAATGTTTGAAATTTGTTGCACTAAAGACCATTTTGAATTCCTTACTCTCTATTGTGGAATATCCTTGTTTAGTTATATCAAATTGGCAACTGGTAAAGTAGATTAAGTAGTCTGTCTTCCCATCAGGCAATGCCAATGTCACTCCGATCTCCATTCTAGATGCATTCACATAAACATAGAAAATAACGTTCTAATATGGTCGATAAAGTGTCATATTCTTATTGACTGCCTCCTTCAAACACTTGAAACTTGCTTCACATTTTGGGGTCCAAATAAACGGCTTCCCCTTGTGGGTTAATTCATATAGAGGAAACTTCTTTGCTACAAACATGTGAATGAATCTTCTATAGAAATTGATATACCCCAAGAATGAGCTCAATCTAGATACAGTGGTTGGTGCTCTAGTTTTTTGAAAACATTTAATCTTATCCTTAGCCATCTCAATAATATTTCTAGAGACTATGTTTCCTAGAAGATGTCCTTTAACATTGAATTAAATAGGTTCAAATAGATTCTCTTCTCTTTGCATATTTTCAAAAATAGCAAAGATATTTATACAACTGAGAAGATTTTGAAGTCATCCATGAAAATAGCAAAAAAAGCTAGCAAGATCTCACCAAAGATCTCCATCATACATCTCTAAAAGGGTTTTGGAGCATTACATAACCCAAATGGCATTATAAGATACATAAACCTCCCCATTCAATGATGAAATTTGTTTTGGACCAATCTTCTAGTGCATCAACTAACTTTAGCCATTATAATTGTACATTTTGTGACTAGCAATCTCATTTAGGAACATATTAGTGAATGAAAGTGAAAATGGATCTTTGATGGTATGAGTTTTGGTAATACATGCATACACTAAAATTTTAAAGAACCAAACTTTTTTAAGATTGTTGATATCCTCCTTTGCCTTCTTGATAGAATTGAGATTCATTCTTTACCTTTGAAGTCTCACTGGTATGGCATCTCGTTTTAGCAGTGTCTAGTGTTGGCACACTTTCATATCAACACCCTTCAAATAAGTGTGCTCCCATGCAAATACATATTTGATGGTATGATTATTAAGCTTTCGGTAATCCCTACACTAGACTTTCCAGGCTTATTTGGTAGCACTACAATTCAAAACAACCAGTTCATGATTGCCATTGCACTAAAGAACCCAACTTTTAGAAGATTGTTGATATCCTCCTTTACCTTCTTTAATCTTCTAGTGAAATTTTCAGCTAACTTCAGCCACTATAACTGTACATTTTGTGGCTAGCAATCTCATCTAGGATCATAATAGTGTATGAAAGTGAAAATGGATCTTTGATGGTATGAGCATTAAGCTTTTGGTAATACACACATATAATAAACTTCTGATTCTTCTTTGGTACCAGTACAATTTCCAATTTAGCAAAGAACCAAACTTTTTGAAGATTTTTGATATCCTCCTTTGCCTTCTTGGCACAGTTGGGACTCATTCTATACCTTTGAAGTCTTACTAGTATGGCATCTGGTTTTAGTGTTGTCTAGTGTTGGCACACATCTAGATCAACACCCTTCAAATAAGTGCGCTCCCATGCAAATTCATATTTGATGGTATGAGCATTAAGCTTTTGGTAATCACTACACTAATCTTCTCAATCTTCTTTTGTACCACTGCAATTGGAAACAACCAGTTGCTAATTTCCATTGCAGTAAAGAACCCAATTTTTAGAAGATTGTTGATACCCTCCTTTACCTTCTTGGAATAATTGGGATTCATTCTATACCTTTTTAGTCTTACTGGTCTAGCATTTAGTTTTAGGAGTATCCAATGTTGACACACTTCTAGATCAACAAATAAGTGTGCTCCCATGCAAATACATATTTGTACCTCTAAAACAAAGCCTTAGCTTTCTCTTTAATATGTGGTTTTAGATGTTTGTTGATATTCACCATTTTGGGATTTTTATATGTGCCAAGATTCCACCTTTCAGTATCTTGATCATCTCAAAGAAGCCATTCCATACCTCCTCCTTGTGTTTTGGCCAATTACTTTGCTTATTTTTTAGTTTGGATCCTAATTGCTGCATACTCATTCAATGGATCTCCTAGTCCTGCAAGCCCAAGTTCCATTAGCACAGTTCTTATAGTCTGGTCTATATTCTTCGTATTGGTTAGGTCATACCGAGATTTTGATTTGAACTCTTGATTCTCCTGGTCAATCTAACCTAGCATACCTCCATCAAGATAAAGATCTCTTTCATTTAATTCTATAAATGGATCAGGATAGTCTTTTACCTTGCTCTTTATCAATGAGATCAACATTCAAATCCATCTTTGCAATTGGAAAGATATTCATTGATGCAAGCATTTGCTCAATATTCTTCCTATGATACCTCTTGTAGAGTTTTTTGGGGCTTAGTGCCTTTTTATAGCTACTTGTACTATCAATTTTGATCTAAACTCTTATGTTGGGCCCATGAATAGTTAATGTCTACCTATCATAATCATGTACGGCTCCACCAATCATGAAGCATGATCTACCCAATAGCATTCCATATCCTCCTTGCATGTCCAACACTAAGAAGTTACTAGGATTGAATTTCCCCTTTCCAAATTGATAATGGTGAGCCTATGTCTCTTGTCAAATCTATCTTTGTTTCTCAACCTTGCATCCTTTAGTTGAGCTTTTACAAGCTCAATGTCTTCAGACCTTCTTTCTAATTTTTGTATGCACAATGCAAGAATGTCTTATTGACTCATTCCGTCTTCCCATGGCAATACATTCCATATAATAATTACATCTTCAATTGGGATCATAGGTTTTTTACCATAAAACAATTTAGCAGGCATATAGCCACTGTTGACTGAATTGTGTGCCGTATGTCTAGCCCATAATGCAAATAGTAATAGCCTTTGCCAATCTCCAAGCTTATCTTCACAAGCCTTATCCACCAAAGCTTTAATTATTAGAATATGGCCTCTTTCACACTTGCCATTTTGCTTTGGATTATAAGCACAAGCTAAAGCTAGGTTGATGTCCATCTTATAAAGAAATTCTCATGCTTTGTCACAATCAAAATTTCCTCTATTTTCAATTATCTTTCCCAAAAATCCATAAAAAATCACACATTCAAGAAGTAATTCACATATAGATTCTGTATTTTTTGTCCTCAATGAACGCTCTTCAACTTGATTAGACAAATATTCTCTTGCAAGCACCAAATACCTCATTTTTACAAGTCCCAAAGGAATTATGATCAAGTCCACAAGCCATTTGTAACATGTATAGCCAATGAATAAGTAGGATGTAGTCCATCACAATGGCATACATTTGAATGCATTTTGTATGCGACACAAGACTCCACAAACTTATCCACATCCCTATACATCCCTTTCCACTAGTAACTTTCTTTTACTCTAGAAAATATTGTCCATACACCTCAAATTGCTTCCCATAAACTTTCATGAATATCCTTGATAATCTTTGTTGAGTAGCCTTATCATTCACTACTCGAAAATATGTTCCATCTTTTTGTTTAGGATGCTTTGACAAGTAGCCCGCCCTCAAGAATTATCCATATCCTTCTCTTCCTATCCTCTTTAAATGTTTCTCAATCTAGTCCTCTTGAAGTTGGAAGGTACTTAAGTAGTGTCTTATCAAGAGCCATTCACCCTCATACAACTCCTATGAAAAGAACTCAATTGAAGATATAAAACATTCATGATCACTATTTGCACGATCAATAACATATATCTTTTTGCTTATATCATCTCCCTCACAATCATGTCCAGTTCATCTACATACCTTTCCTTAGATAACATATATTCCATTGGATTCTCCTTTCTTTCAATATGCTTGAACTCAGTATTCAAGGACTTAATGTAGGCTATCCATTGTAGCATAGCAATGTCACAAGTTCAACATCTTTTTATCATTATAAGAAGAGGTAAGCAATCAATTTCCACAACCACTGATGTCCCTATCAAGTACTCCATCTCACACCCCATCTCACACCTCAATTTTGTGAGCACTCCCCATAATTCTCTTTTTACTTGCACATAATATCGTTGGCAAGTGCTAAAAGCCTTATCCCCAAACCTCACCACATACCTTTTTCACCATCTTGCCCTACTTCCCGTCCTATCCCTTTAGGAATCACATCCACTATCACAAAAATGACAAGTATTTTGCATACATAGTCTACATTTCTCAAGGTTAGTGATGAAAGAAGTAGCTTCTTTAGCTTCCTCATGGCTTTTGTGTGCTCTTCTTCCTCTTGAAACTTTTGATCTTTCTCAACAACCTATACAGAGGTTCTACTACATGTGCATAACGTGATATCCAAATAAGATAGAAGATGCAAGCACCAAGAAACATTTGAACTTTGTTGATTATTGTACATGTTTTTATCACATCCATACTTTTCAAACAAGGACCTAAGGACCACACATATGGCCCACATATAAACACTTTATTAACTCCAAATACAGATTTTTTCTATTATGACAAGGTTAGATTAACTTCTTCCAACGTTGAAATACTCTTCTCATAATGTTTGATATGGTCTACAATAAAGCTACATCACTCCTTCAAATCCATAGCTTCATCATTGTCTCTTTCTTCTCATCCTTTAATGGGTACATCATCAAGAAATGGTATTTTGATTTGAGGTATAAAGTCACGTAGAACTTTGTTCATACCATTCATCATATGTGCAACTGAATTTGTTTCTCCTTGAGGTAAGGTAAGTGGACATAGTTGTCTTGCACAATCAATTGGGGTTTAATTACACACATGCAAACATGCTATTACCATGCAAACAAGAAGGAACATGAATTCCTCTATAGCCTTGCACGAGCTACACCATCAGAACCAAGAACTATTGCACGAACAAAAACACCTGTGGTAAACACCTGTAGAGATTTATGATAAACCCTCCAAGCATAGAACACACCCAAAATCAGGAAAAATAGAGGACATCATGACAAATCTTGTCTCGTGGAGATTCCATAGAGTATCCATACGCAAAAAACAGAGAAGAAATGGAGAAGCTATGGCTGCTCGAACATGGAGGTGTCCTTTTTCTTGCTCAAAAATGAGCTCTCTGGAAGTTGTGCAGGTCTACAGAGAATTGCATCTATTAAAAAGAGGGATTTTTTTTGTCTCTTATCCCAAAGTATTTTCTCTATCCTCTTAGCCGACATAATTATTTTTGTAGTCCCCTTTTGATTGGTTGAATTCTGGACTTTTTTGGGTGACAAATGAGCTGTCGGTGACCCTTT
The DNA here is from genome assembly GCF_014529385.1 of Adiantum capillus-veneris. Classification (NCBI taxonomy): domain Eukaryota; kingdom Viridiplantae; phylum Streptophyta; class Polypodiopsida; order Polypodiales; family Pteridaceae; genus Adiantum; species Adiantum capillus-veneris. The sequence continues at coordinate 7,977,727 of NC_140948.1, read as the reverse complement.
GACCAAGGAATGAGGTGGGGGAAAGTGTCCGTGGACCAAAAAAGTTGCTAGGTGCCTATCGAGGCAGTGGAAACTCAAAAAATGCACCATTTTGTTCCCCATGAGCCCACAAGCCCCCATAGCCAAGCCTTGAGAGAGCTCCTCTCACCTTTGATACACCACACTGGGCACCCAAAGTACCCTATATACCCCCCACTTTCCCCTTTCCTCTTCTCATGTGGGATTACTCCCATGACACATGGCAACTCTCCCCAAGCTTCCCAACTTCCCCAAAAATTCCCAGCTTCTCCCAAAGCATGAGAGGACTTCTCAAACAATTTTCCCCGAGGCATACCCTACTGCTCCGATCAACGAATGACGCGACGTAACACACGGCTCGAAGCCCATCACCTCGGCTATCTCTAGAATGTAAAGCTTCAGAATTTCTAATATTATATCCCCAAGTTGGCCCAATTTCCCTTGTTACATGCACCCACAATCACCTTCTAAGTTGAGACCACCTGTTTCGGATGCTCATGACTCATGATGTACAAGTCCGATTCACAAGCTATAAAGCATGGCTGAAAATAATTATCAAAAACCATGTTTTGGAGTCTCAAACAACCCAAAACATCAGCATTCAAGCTTGGAAAATTTACACCTTTGTACATGGATATTTAGAAGGCCACTTCCAAAACTTACAGCAGGGCTATGTACACATATATACATGATGCTAGTGGGCAAGCTTTTTGTCATGACTTAGTGACTTCATGCTTATCCAAAGAATGCCTGACATGGCTTGCCAACACCCCCTTGATTGCTTGATCATTCATGAAAAGCAGAGGTTCCTAGGGTTAACAACTATTGCATCTCATCCCAAGAACCTTACTTATATTCTTAGATGTCTCCACGTTGTCTTCCTCTATTGATAGCATCTCATTTTTCACAATTTTCATGAAACATGCCAAGTATTTCTTTAGTCTATAAGCATTAACATGATATTTATGTTGTGCACCACATAAATTAGCCAATTGATATGTGCCATTATCAAATTTGTTCACAACAGTAAAAGGACCTTCCCATTTAATTTGAAACTTCTTCTGAAAGGTATTGTCCAGCTTACTATTGTATCGCAACACCAAATCAACCTTTTCAATTTTCTTGTCCTCTATGCACACATTGGCTTTAAGCTGGGCCTTCTTTGATACTTCCTCATAGTAGCTCAAAGTTAAAACTCTATCCAATTGTAAACATTGTAACTCCAACAACCTTTTCTGCCAGGCATATTCTTTCTCTTCATCTCTCAATGACAACAACTTGAGTGCAGGAATTTCCACTTCAATTGGCAATAAAGGTTTCTTGCCATAGACCAAGTGGTAAGGAGAAAATCTTGTGCTCATTTTTATAGAAGTTCTGTAGGCCCGTAATGCACATGGCAACTCTAAATACCAAGTCTTCCCATGTGTCTGATTCATTTTTGTCAAGATCTTTACCAACTCTCCATTGAATATGTCATTGAGACCATTGCATTGTGGATAATAAGGAGGATTGTACGTATGCTGTAAATTGAGCTTTTTGCATAAGAAATCAAACACCTCTCCTCTAAATCCCGGTCCTCTATCACAAAGTAGCTCTAGGGGTAGACCAAATTTGCACCATATATGCTCATAAACAAATTTTCCCATCTCCTTACTAGTAATCTGATTGACATCTTTGGCTTCTGCCCATCATGAAAAGTAATCCACTGCTGTCAAAATGTAAGCATTTCTTTTGCTAGTCATAGGTAAGGGTCCAATAGCATCAAGCCCCCATTTTCTAAACACATCAACGCTTGCAGATCAAAGGAGGTGCCTTGTTGTTCGTAAAGCAAGTATTGGGACTATGGAGGAATAGGAACCCTAAATTGAAGAATTTATGCTTCAAAGTGAAAGTGTTGCTCAAAACATTTGAAGCATGGAGTTTTCAATGTAACATTTAATGGCCTAATAACTTATGTGTAGCGGAAAATTAGCATGAACATAGTGGGCATTTCATTAGAATAGATTCCTAATGAGAATTACAAGAGTGCTTGGGTGGAGAGAGCAACAAAAAGCATAACACCTAGTTAGATAGCATCGACAATACTTTCAAAAGAGAGAGAAATTAAGCTATTGACAACAATTGAGGACCGGATTTTCATGGAGCCGGTCCCCCCTCCAAAAGGCTTTGTATTATGGTTTCTCCCATCAAGAGAGACATTGTACAATACAATTCTTTGTGTTCCTTCAAGACTAGCTAGTGCAATGAAGATGGAAACTTCATGCACTAAGCAAAACACTTAACAAACAATATGAATTATCCCCGTTCTCAGACCCAAGACCTCACACACCTTCGAAGATGGTGAGAGCTAGCAGGGTATGAGAGTAGATTGAGAGGAAGAAGGAGTATTTTACGAGAAAGATGTACATCTCCTCACATAATCACTCATATGTAGCATAGCTTAGCTTAGTAATTATCTTGGTAGAGGAGATGAGCATGCATTGAAGCTTGGCTCTTGGTTGGATTTGCATCCACATGCCAAGAGAGTGTTGATGTAGGCTTCTATCTCACAAGCTTGGAGTAGGTGATGAGTTCTCCATTAAAGCTTGGGAAGAGATAGTCTTCTCTTTCTTCACACATGAGCTTGTGTTAGTGTGTGTGATAATGCCTTGCAAAAATCAGCCCCCTCTCTCTCTTGGGCGACCCCTCTTGCTAATTGCTCTTGCTAAAGCCTCATTGGCCCTCCCCAAGTCAAGCCAATTACAATTAAGCAGCATAAGTGATAGCCTTCTGACATGTGTCCCCCTTTCCCCTTTTGTGAGAGCTTTAGGTAATTAAATAATTAAACTAAACTCTCATTGGACCCCTTTGCCTCCTGGCCAATAGGAATCAGGCAAGCCATGGGGCTCTTGAATGCTCATTGGACCCCTTGGGAGACTGCCCAATAGTCTTCTAGGAGACTTAATTCTCATTGGTTTCTTTTATTAAATGTTTTCAAATTAATTAAACTAGATTTACTCTAGCTTAATTCTCATTGGTCCACTTCAAGGGTCATCCAATAGAAATTGGGCACACCGTGTGGGCATCTGGCCTAGGGAGATGACATGTGTCCCTCATTCCCTTTGTGTAAAGGGAGCTTGTGTGTGTGTGTGTGTGTGTGTGTGTGTGTGTGTGTGTGTGTGTGTGTGTGTGTAGCTTTCTCTCTCATCCCCTACCTTTAGGGCTTGCCCCCTCCCATGTAGGGATGTGCAAAGACTTTTAGGGCACACACAAAGCATCCAATTTTCCCTAGGGTTGACATTTGGACTCAACCTTTGAATTTTGGAACCTTAGCATTTTTGAAGTCTTAATGGGTTGAACCTTAGGGTCTTTTTATCCCATTGTTGCACATGGCTCTTTTGCAGATGGCCTCCCCTTTGGATCCCTATTTTCCCTCCTTTGGATCCCTACTGTGGCCGGTCTGCTAGCTTAGTCAATATTCTAGCTTTTTCTCCCCTGGCACTTCCCCACATTAAATGATCAGTTTAATATGAGAAAATCATTTAGGAGAATTAGATATTGATTATTATGATGTTACCTCTCTCTTGAAATCATGGTCGTCCTCGACTATGGTGTAGAGAAGATAAAGCATATTCATGAGTCCTTTTCTTAGCGGGTAGAGGATCCCTATGTTACCCTGCGACATCATTCCACAATGGATGACTAGTCCATTTGGCGCTTGAGAGCCTGAGGCTTCCGCAAGCATGTCGACACATTAGTCCTATCAGTCTTCCATAGTAGAGTGACAAGCTCTACTTGGTGTTTGGGAGACGTCGTCTCCGCAAACTTGATCTAAGCATGCATACTACTTCATTTTTGTGCACAAATAAAGAAAAAGAGAGTCTTATAAGACAGAAACTTTGTTCATTTTTAACATTTTGTACATTTGCTTACTCTTGGGAAGCATTGACAAGGTTTAGGTTATCCTTTAATTGTATGCCTTGCATCCATTTAGCATCTTCAAAAGGATAATTCTTAAACTTAATAAGATATCGTCGGATAGTCTTACCGCCTCTTAGTACCTTGTCTTCATGTCGGAGAATGGACTCGGGCTACAGCACCTCTTCTTGGTCCTCAATCTCCGGTGGGTCTTCAATAGTTGGTTCTTGAGGTGGCTCTCCTTTGTAAGGCTTTAATAGGCTCACATGAAAAGCATTGTGTATGAGCCAATGATTGGGCAACTTGAGTTGATAGGCCATCTCATTGATTGGCCTAAGAATCTGAAAGGGACCATAGTACCTTTTTGCTAGTTTAGCATAGTACTTTTGGTGACCCGTAGGATTCTTGCCCGTTGTGTGCCTTAATCGAGACTTGGGAAACTTTAACAAGACCCAATCATTTTCTTTAAAGGCTTGGGCTCTTCTGTGCTTGTCAACAGCAGCCTTTGGCCTTTGCTATGAGATAGAGATAGCATCCTTAATCTTTTGAAAAGATTCTTGTAGGTCTCGGCTATACTCATCTGCAACGAAGATCTTCCCATGTACCTTAAGTAGCAAGGGAGTTTTTGATCTTCCCTCAATTACCTCGAAAGGTGCTTTTCCCGTGGAAGTATGTACAGTGTTATTGTAAGCATACTCCACTAAGGGTAAGTACTTCTCCCATTCGGATCTTTGATCTACTTCCGTTACATAGGCTTTTAGTAGATCGAGAATGGTTAGGTTAGCTATTTCACTTTGGCCATCAGTTTGTGGATGATAGGCCGAAGAGAAGTTTAGCCTTGTTCCTAAATTCTCAAAGAGACCCTTCCAGAAATTACTGGTCATTCTAGGATCTCTATCTGACACTAAGGACATGGGCAAGCCATGGTACTTGAAAATTTGTGAAATAAAGAGGGTTGCCATTTGATAGGCTTTGATAGTCTTTTTGACAGGTATAAAATGAGCTTGTTTACTAAACATGTCTACTATCGTCCATATTCCCGTATTCCCATGGATAGACTTAGGCAATCCAAAGATAAAATCCATGGATATGCTCTCCCATGGTGAATTAGGGATTGGCAAGGGTTGAAGCAATCCAAGTTGCTTCCCTCTATCAAATTTTATCTTTTGGCATACCACACATTTGGAAACATACTCTTGTATGTTCACTTTCATGGTAGGCCAATAGAAATATGTTTCAATTCCCTTTAAGGTAGACATCCCTCTATGCCCCGCATAAGATGAGCATGAGATTCATACATTACTTTCTCACGTAGTGAGTTAGTAACGCATAGTCTATTGCCATAGAGAAGATAACCATCTTGTAAATTAAATGGTTCTTCTTTCTCTTTTAATGCAAGGGCTGAAATCACATCTCTAAAATTGGGGTCAATAGCATACTCATGTATTATTGAAGATAGATCATTGTGAGTTGCTATGGAAACCGCATTCACTCTCGGCCGTCTTGAGAGTGCATCAGCTACTTGATTATGCTTGCCAACAATGTGAGCAATATGAAAATGAAATTGCGAAAGGAAATTTGCCCACCTCATTTGTTTGTCGGAGAGCTTGGTCTGCATCATGAAGTACTTAAGACTTTGGTGATCCCTTCGCAGAATGAAAGGAGTCCCCAATAAATAGTGCTTCCATGAGTCTAAGGCATGTAGAACTGCAAGGAGTTTCTTTTCGTATATGCCTAGAGCTTGCTCAACAGGGTCGAGCATTCAACTCTCATAGCCTATGGCGTGCCCTTCTTGGAGCAAAACAGCTCCAAGGCAATCACCACAAGCATCGCATTGGACCTCAAATGGTTTTGAGAGATCCGGTAGTGTAAGCACAGGTTGAGAGATAAGCTTTTCTTTAAGCTTTTAGAAAGCATTGTTCTCCTTAGCAGACCATGTATACCTAACACTTTTCTTTGTTAGGTCATGTAATGGTCCCACAATTTGTGAGAACTTTTCTATGAAGCGTCTATAGTATGCACACATACCTATGAAGCTTTCTTAGTTCATGAAGATTCCTTGGTTTAGGCCATCCTTTTATTACCTCTAACTTGGATGGATCCATTTGGATGCCATCTTGAGAGATAATGTGACCTAAATACTGAATCTCTTGCAAGAAAAATTCACTTTTCTTTCGATTAACATAAAGTTTATTCTCTCTTAAAACTTGAAATATTACCTGGAGGTGTTGCTTGTGTTCCTCCAATGAATTAGAGTAGATGATAATATCATCAAAGAACACTCCAGGGAAGGTTCGATGAGGCCTGAATAGCTTCTCCATCAAGCGGTTGAATGTGGTTGGTGCATGTGTCAAGCCAAAAGGCATGACAATGTATTCGTAAAGACCAAATGTAGTACGAAATGCGGTCTTTACAATGTCTTGATCAACTATCCTTATTTGATGATAGCCACTTTTTAGGTCAATCCTTCTGAAGTAGGTCGATCCTTGTAGCTTATCAAATAGGTCTTCTACCCGTGGAACGGGAAACCTATTCTTGATAGTGATCCTATTTAGTGCTCTATAGTATACACACATACGATATGTGCTGTCTTTATTTTTCACTAATAGCACAGGTGAGCAAAATGGAGATGAGCTTGGCCTAACCATACCCTTCTCATCTGCGGGTAGGACATCTCCCATCTCGTAGGATTGTATTCCTAGCTTGGTGGCCAACTCTATAGATATAAAATTGTGAGTAGAACCAGGGTCAAAGAGAATAAAAGCATCATGTTCTCTTACCTTTCCCCAAGCATGGCAAAGAGGAGATCCTTTGTGGTGAGTTTGGTGAGTCTCCTCCTCTTGGATTTCAACCAAGGAAGCTCTAGGAGGATCTTGGCGGTTGTTCTTTTGGGGACAAGTGCGGTACGCATGCCCTTGTTCGCCGCACTTCAAACACCGATTATCCTTACGATAACGCTCAAGCTCTTCAGGAGAGAGTTTATTCTTACCTTTGTAAACTCCCTTCTCTTTAGCTTTGTTGGAGTTGCCCTTAGGAGACTTTTGGACATTGTCCTTCCCCTTAGGCTCATTGGAACCCTTGTTTTCCGGGGGCTTATTATTTCTTTTTGCCCCCATTTGGAAATTGATTCGAGAGGCCACCATAGTGTGGTGTATTACCGCCGATATGGTACGTGGTCTTCGGGAGTTGACATACTCCGCCATTTCTTCGGTTAAGCCCGCACAAAATTGTTGCTTTTGCTCTCCAAAATCCAACTTTTTGAAGACAGTGGCTTTGAGTTGTAGGTCCCAAAACTTGTCTACATATTTGTGGATGGATTCATTGGGAGAGAGCTTTAAGCTTCGCCATTCGGTGAGTACTTTGTCTTTGGCATCGGTGGCCAAAAACTGCTTCATAATGGAAGCTCTTAAAGCTTTCCATGTTCGTGGAGCTTCACCGTTGGTTCGTAGGCTGGACCACCATTGTCTGGCGGACTTTTGAAAGTGCATAGCTACATGGCGTAGCTTAGAGGATTCCGTGAAGCCCTCATCTCCAAACGCCGCATCGAATTGCTGGATAAAGGCCAAGACTTTGTCCGTGGCACCAAAGGTACCATCATAGGTAAGGAAAGACATGCTCTTCCCTCCCTCTTTGAATTTCTTCAGCTTGGACGACCTCTTCCATGCGGCATAGGATTTCCTATGGCCTCTTCTTTTTGATGGTTCAAAAGTTGCACCATCACTTTCTTCAGAAGGTGAAGAATTTGAAGAAGGTGGAGAAGAGGATGACCTCTTTCTCGCCTTTTTCTTGTCCTGATCTTTGTCGTCTTCACCATAGCTTTCATGAGAGGAAGAGGATGAAGAATATGGAGAAGAGGGTGTCCTCTTTCTCGCCTTTTTCTTCTCTTGCTTTTTATCATCCCTCTTTGAATTGTGCTGAGGAGAAGAATACGATGGTCTTCTCCGCTTTGGTGGTGATGGAGAGCGTTTAGCCCGCCGTCTTCGTGGAGCCATCTCCGCCGAGGTGGCAGGAGACTCGCTTCTTTCTTGTTCCTTCGGTGGAGGCTCTTGAGTTCTCCTTTGGGAAGGAGATGCATCGTCAAGAAGTAAATTCTTGAGCCCTTCATATGGATTCTCTTCTTCTTCCCGAATCGGAGAGAGACCTCTTTTGGTAGTCTCACAAGGAGGCTTCCTAAGTGTTCTCTCGTCATGGTGATGAGCTTGGAGAATCCAATGAGCACGAAGCTGCCGTTGCACTTCACTTTGGAGAGATGGATTGCCCATGGCTTGTTGAAGCCTAGTAACAAGATAATTAACAAGCATTGAAGCATCATTAGTAGCTTGCTCATGAGCAAAATCAAAGTTATCAACATTAATTTCACTCTCTTTACTATTTTCAACCATTCTAACAACTTTAAGGTGTAAACTTTTTAGGTGTACTTTGGCACTTCAAGCCCTAGTTGCTACTCCTCTTTACCCCTTTAGAAAAAGCACTCAAGCTACTGTACCCGCGGCTCGAATACCATTAATTGCAAGGAATAGAAGAGAGGGTCTTTCGACACCAAAATAGCACCGGCTCCTGTCAAGCTTCTAATAGCTCAATAGTGGTTAAGTTGTAGGCAAACCCCATAGGACTCCACTATTAAGACCATAGCTCTCGACGGTGATGCCCCGTTAACTGCACCAAGGCAGGCGCACTGCAAGGCTGAAAAATCCCTATTCTACTTACTCACAGGCAATTAATAATACCAACCATTTGTAGCTAGCTTGAGGACCTCCCTTCTTTAGCATGAAAACAGAAACCTTGAGCTCTGATACCAATGTAACATTTAATGGCCTAATAACTTATGTGTAGCGGAAAATTAGCATGAACATAGTGGGCATTTCATTAGAATAGATTCCTAATGAGAATTACAAGAGTGCTTGGGTGGAGAGAGCAACAAAAAGCATAACACCTAGTTAGATAGCATCGACAATACTTTCAAAAGAGAGAGAAATTAAGCTATTGACAACAATTGAGGCCCGGATTTTCATGGAGCCGGTCCCCCCTCCAAAAGGCTTTGTATTATGGTTTCTCCCATCAAGAGAGACATTGTACAATACAATTCTTTGTGTTCCTTCAAGACTAGCTAGTGCAATGAAGATGGAAACTTCATGCACTAATCAAAACACTTAACAAACAATATGAATTATCCCCGTTCTCAGACCCAAGACCTCACACACCTTCGAAGATGGTGAGAGCTAGCAGGGTATGAGAGTAGATTGAGAGGAAGAAGGAGTATTTTACGAGAAAGATGTACATCTCCTCACATAATCACTCATATGTAGCATAGCTTAGCTTAGTAATTAGCTTGGTAGAGGAGATGAGCATGCATTGAAGCTTGGCTCTTGGTTGGATTTGCATCCACATGCCAAGAGAGTGTTGATGTAGGCTTCTATCTCACAAGCTTGGAGTAGGTGATGAGTTCTCCATTAAAGCTTGGGAAGAGATAGTCTTATCTTTCTTCACACATGATCTTGTGTGAGTGTGTGTGTGATAATGCCTTGCAAAAATCAGCCCCCTCTCTCTCTTGGGTGACCCCTCTTGCTAATTGCTCTTGCTGAAGCCTCATTGGCCCTCCCCAAGTCAAGCCAATTACAATTAAGTAGCATAAGTGATAGCCTTCTGACATGTGTCCCCCTTTCCCCTTTTGTGAGAGCTTTAGGTAATTAAATAATTAAACTAAACTCTCATTGGATCCCTTTGCCTCCTGGCCAATAGGAATCAGGAAAGCCATGGGGCTCTTGAATGCTCATTGGACCCCTTGGGAGACTGCCCAATAGTCTTCTAGGAGACTTAATTCTCATTGGTTTCTTTTATTAAATGTTTTTAAATTAATTAAACTAGATTTACTCTAGCTTGATTCTCATTGGTCCACTTCAAGGGTCATCCAATAGAAATTGGGCACACCTTGTGGGCATCTGGCCTAGGGAGCTGACATGTGTCCCTCATTCCCTTTGTGTAAAGGGAGCCTGTGTGTGTGTGTGTGTGTGTGTGTGTAGCTTTCTCTCTCATCCCCTAACTTTAGGGCTCGCCCCCTCCCATGTAGGGATGTGCAAAGACTTTTAGGGCACACACAAAGCATCCAATTTTCCCTAGGGTTGACCTTTGGACACAACCTTTGAATTTTGGAACCTTAGCATTTTGGAAGTCTTAATGGGCTGAACCTTAGGGTCTTTTTAGCCCATTGTTGCACATGGCTCTTTTGCAGATGGCCTCCCCTTTGGATCCCTATTTTCCCTCCTTTGGATCCCTATTGTGGCCGGTCTGCTAGCTTAGTCAATATTCTAGCTTTTTCTCCCCTGGCACTTCCCCACATTAAATGATCAGTTTAATATGAGAAAATCATTTAGGAGAATTAGATATTGATTATTATGACATGCAACATATTGAAAGGTCTCAAAATGAGGAAGCTCACTATGCTGCCCAAGAAATGATCACTTATGTGTTTGTGCTAAAGGCAGATACTCCTTTATATCCTGGGAGGGAAATGTTATCAAAGGAAGTGGATTTTCTATTGACAGGTGTCCTACCTAAAAGTTGTACTTGTTGGGATTAAAGCCCAAGTGGCCTCTTATACGGACATGGCCGCCCGCCCACCTAACTCGCTTATCACTAACTCTTTGTATATACTCACTTAGACTTGTGTGAATAATAAGATTTGGATGATAACCCTTCAACAAATTCTTTGATTACTGTGTAAGATCTCTATCTGTGTATCTATATGTGTGTGTGTGAGTCCATCAAGCTCCGCTCCGCGACTCCAATTAGTATCAGAGCAAGGTTCAGTGCGTTTTCACGTAATCGCGCGTGCGTGCACTTTTCAAGCAGATTCTAGATCCATTGCTTGGAAATTTACACTTGGCGATATGTGTACTATGATTGTGGGTCTGCTAGTTGTGAGTCACGCTAGCAGACAGACCACCGCAGCGGTCATAGGATAGTGATTGGTCCATTGTAGGATATATGCTAGTTCTGGGTAGTTTGCAGAGCCATCTGAGAGGGGCGTTGTCGGGGGATATGTGTTCGCTACGTAAGCTAGGCAGGCGCCGAGCCTCTGGATGTGGGAGGTGTGAAAGAGTGACAAGACGCACAACACAAGGCAAAAGATTCTTTCAACACTTTAATACTTAAACTTCACAACCGAAATGGTTTAAACTGCTAATGATTAGCCGAAGTGGACTTTGATTACAAATGGTTGCCGTTAACGGCACTAATGGAGTTAGGAGAGTTTAATGCTCTCAAATTAGATCAAGACTCTAAAATTTCCACTTATGCTCGCCATTAGAGTCTTTATAAGCTGATTAGTACGTAAGTATCCGGCAAAATCTCCTGCTTGATACCCTTCTTGCTTTCTTGCTCGTCCCGTAAACCCTTGGAGTGCTTTCAATTAACCTCCTTGAGGTCGACATAGAGAGAGAGAGATAGCCTTGCTCGGTCATCAGAGCTCTACTTCGAGAGCCTTCCTTCAAGTCTTTCTTTGAGCCTTGCTTTGGTCCTCGCCAAGCTTTTCTTCGCCCTTCAATACGAGAGAGAGAGACAGAGAGAGAACAAAAGCGATGGAAAGTCCCCCCCCCCCCCCCCCCCCCCCCCCGCTTGAGGTCAAGAGCCTTCCCCTCTCTTGCTTCGTTCACCTTCTTCCCTTGGTTCTCCTTGCCTTGGTTGCTCCTTCTTCCCATGCAACTCTTGCCCTCGTTGGCTTGCCAATAACCTCATGCAAAAGACCCACTATTAATAGTGTGCCTTCTTTTTGCAATGGCGCTGGCGTCATTGACGTGGCGCGAGAAACAAACCGATGATGTGTCAAGTGACAGAAGCGAGGTGCATGAAATTCTCTGCGATTAGCACCAAAAAGTACCGCCTTGGCCTGCTCTCCCACTTTCGTTTCACCTCCGAGCTCGGCCAAGCTATATCCAGCCCAGCGCGAGCTTCTCTCTTGCTGCCTGCGCCGTCCCCTGCTGCTCACGCCATGGCTCCCTTTGGTTTTTTTTATTCGGCTTCACACTATTCACCCCATTGGGTGTCCATGGCCATGCCCTTTAATTGGGCGGCCAGCTTAATTGGGCGGGAAATGGCCTTTGGACCTCATCATGAGCGGCCTTAAAATTTGGTTGCCCTTGGGCATTGGGCGGCCTCACCTTACAATGTTAAGGGAGGGCGGCCTCTTTGCCTTGGGCGGCCACAACTTCATAGTAAAGGGCACCACATTTGATACGCATATCATGCGCCTTTACCACATTTGATACGCATATCCTGCTTTCGTAAAGGCGCCACTAGTCACCAACTAACATTATCATTGTGAGTTTTTGTTGCCCGTTTCAGTGTTGCAGACATTGCCACGGCCATTTAGATGCAAGTATAAGTGATTGCTTTCGCATCTGCTCAAAATAACCAATTTCTTGGCCCTGCCTCTGTTGGGTTTATCCCGTAATCATTGCATTCCACGAGATGACATTCCAAACATAATGCTCCTCGAGCACTTATTGATCTTTTAATTGCACTATATTCTATAGCAGCCTATTGAACCCCAAAAACTCCCAGATGGCACTCCGATTGAGCGAACTGGACCGGTACGAAATCGGCCCCATGTGAATCTTTTTCGGTCAATATCTTGGTGGCCGGGACTTCGATCACTAATCTGAAAAGACCAATGCGCTCCAAAAATTGAGCACTTCAGCCCGACGCATTCACTTCAATTCTGTCACCTCAGCTGTAGTTGCCCAATCCGGTACGGATCTGCAATCGACTCAAACTTCGAACTGCCATAACTTCTTCACCGTAGCTCCAATCGACGAGCCGTAAAGACAAGCCGTTAGAACACTTCAAGCACCGCAGTTCTAGATCATAATCTTCCATCTGTGTTCACTTAAAGCATACTCATTTTTGACATTATTAAGGCATCTGTTGGCCCTTTTAAGCCTCATCAGGCATACATTAGTCATTAAGCTTGGCCTGTTAACAAGCCCTGATCACTGCTCACTAAATGTGTAGGCTTCAAAGAAGCTTAGCTTGCATTTCTCTGCTCTTTTTCTCTTCATGGCAGCCAAGCTACACGACATCCAGCCCCTCTAAACCTGCACAGCCTCCGGTCTATGCCAAGTGCACTTCAATCTGTATCTGTTAAAGGTACCTTAAGTTCTTTTCATCATCAGACTCACATTACTGGTACTAACCTATGAAAAACAAAATAAGGCTTATACCCTATCATCAATGTTCTAGCTTAATCATTAGGTAGCTGTCCAACATCAAAAATCTCTAAATTGTATGTGCTGTATCTTCAAAGCATTCAATCATGGATAACCTGTTTAGTGAACCCCACCAGACTCAAGTGCTCCAGTTAATGATGCACACGGCTTGACCATTAAGATCTCTTTAAGGAACCCTCTCAAGCTCAAGTATGCCTTACTCTGTCTGCACACGGAATGCCCGTCAAGTCCTTTACCACAAGTTCTGTTAGCACAACCAACTCAAAAGATGTGAAGATACTTCATCAATTATCCAGAGAAGTTAGCTGGAAGCCAACCATGTTATCTTATTGAATGCATAACGGAACACTCTTCTAACTTAGCATAATCTAGAAAACAAAACCTAGCATCATGCAGCCTGCTACATCAGGCATCTAGTATCCTCTACATCTGCAACTTGCACTTTAGTAACCCCCAGGATCAAATGGAATAATAAGAAATTGTCCACACATTGGGGCTTCATAATATCCACATGGGCATACATTTCCTGTGTCAATCAACATCAAACATTTTTGGTGCAAATATGCTACCCCTGGTTCAAATAGCATGCAATTACTATGCATATTGATCAGTATCCATCCATATTGATTCTGCTTATGAACATCCTTAGAATCTCTTGGATCAAACACCATCGAGATATGGGCTCCGCAATATACTAGAGCTTCACCTGAAGCATAGTGCAGCACCCACATCCCGTAAACTATTGGCAACTTAAGCTCGTTACCAGAAAGAATTAAAGAAATCTGACTCCCTTTCACTGGCAGCCAAGACATCACTGACATAAGCATCAATAAGAATAGCATCCAAATCTAGCCACATCTGGCACATTGTCCAAGCAAATGAAAAACCCTATGCATTTTATGTGGTATCAAGGATGATTTAGCATCATCACCCCCTCTAGCTTCATAGCCACCATCAAGAAAAAATTTGGGAGTCTCTCGACATGTATCATCAGATGAATTTTTGACTGTTGGGATTTCAGCTTGATCGTGGAAAACAGCTTTATCTTGTAGATCTTCTTCCGTAGCATCCTCGGGAAAATCACCCTTAGAAGTCTCAACATTAATCAAAATTGTAGGAGTTATCTCCTCATGCAGTCCATCTACAAGCATAGATGTAAAATCCCTGTCGATAACCTGCTCACAATCAATATGATCCAAGCAATATTCATAGTCCTTGATATCATCCACTTATTCCTCATCTGCATCCATGTTACTTAGCAATACATTATAGCTCTGTAAAGGCTCATCTTGCACCCTCTCTGAAGAGGTATATGCATCAGAAAGCTCTTCTATACTGTCATAAACATCTCCTTCAGATCTAGACAAAAATTCACCGATTATAGCATCCTCTTCTGTGATAGAAACATTTGCAAGCATATTGTTAGTAGCAATCGTAGGTTCATTGACATCCTCAGGCTCATCCTTTGTTGGGTCCACAATCTTGGTCACTTCATCAGCTACAGTGTATATAATAGCTTTGTTTATGCAATCATCTGCAGCAAACATGTTGTCCTGCTCACCTATAGTGCTGATATTTTTAAAAACATCTTGTAAAGGCCCATCTTCTTGATGAACTCCTTTAGAATAACGCATGTTAAGGTCAACAGCTTGTGAACCACTTGTTGTACAGTCTATGTCTTCACTGGAACCATTATTAGAGGTAGCGTCCATGCGAGCAATCTTTGAAAAAATTTCATATAAATCTGTTCCAACATTAAATTCATTGTTTACCTTTTCTTCGCTGCTCAAATTAAGCTCCTCTGAAACTGAATCTGCTACTTCCAGCTTAGCATTCTCTTTGGCTTTACTTCTTGCAGAAATATGCTCCCAGAATTCATCATAGTTGAGGATCCGCATCTGATCCCCTTCACCTTTACTGAAGACAACCTTATTTCGTTCAGTAATCTCCTTTATGTCCCGATCTAGAATCTTTGAGCTTTTGTAAATAAATTCCTCTGCAAAATACTCCCACCGTGTGGGATATTCTTCTACCAGTTCTTAAACCTGCATTTTAAAATCCGAGTTTACAACCTCCTTAAAAGCTGCAATCATCCGATCTTCTAGAACATTTCGGCTCTTCATCTCAGCTTCATAACATGCAATAAAACCTTCTGGATCATATCCTTGAAAATTATAATACTGCTCCCAAACAACATCAAGTGCTAGCTCTACAGCATCATCAATCTGCTTTTTTATCTGCATGGATTTTGCTTCCTGCAGATACCCTTGAACCAATTCCATCATTTTTGGCAAATCTGCAACTGCTATATTTTTATCAAATCCATTTGAATTGAAATCATCAATAAACTGCTTTAATTGCTCTGGCATCTCCATCTTTACCTCCCACCCCGGCTCGTTTCGCGTCAGGTTCCCCAAAGATGTTGGGGGATATGTGTTCGCTACGTGAGCCGAGCAGGCGCCGGGCCTCTGCCTGTGGGAGGTGTGAAAGAGTGACAAGACGCACGACACAAGGCAAAATATTATGTCAACACTTGAATACTTAAACTTCACAACCGAAATGGTTTAAACTGCTAATGATTAGCCGAAGTGGATTTCGATTACAAATGGTTGCCGTTAACGACACTGATGGAGTTAGGAGAGTTTAATGCTCTCAAATTAGATCAAGATTGTAAAATTTCCACTTATGCTCGCCATTAGAGTCTTTATAAGCTGATTAGTACGTAAGTATCCGGCAAAATCCCCTGCTTGATACCCTTGTTGCTTTCTTGCTCGTCCCGTAAACCCTTCGAGTGATTTCAATTAACCTCCTTGAGGTTGACATAGAGAGAGAGAGATAGCCTTGCTCGGTCATTAGAGCTCTACTTCGAGAGCCTTCCTTCGAGTCTTTCTTTGAGCCTTGCTTCGGTCCTCGCCAAGCTTTTCTTTGCCCTTCAATACGAGAGAGAGAGAGAGAACGAAAGCGATGGAAAGTCCCCCCCCCCCGCTTGAGGTCGAGAGCCTTCCCCTCTCTTGTTTCGTTCACCTCCTTCCCTTGCTTCTCCTCGCCTTGGTTGCTCCTTCTTCCCATGAAACTCTTGCCCTCGTTGGCTTGCCAATACCCTCATGCAAAAGACCCACTATTAATAGCGTGCATTCTTTTTGCAATGGCACCGGCGTCATTGACGTGGCGCGAGAAATGAACCGATGACATGGCAGGTGACGGAAGCGAGGTGCATAAAATTCTCTACGATTAGCACCAAAAAGTACCGCCTTGGCCTGCTCTCCCACTTTCGTTTCACCTCCGAGCTCGGCCGAGCTACATCCAGCCCAGCGCGAGCTTCTCTGTCGTTGCATGTGCCGTCCCCTGCTACTCACGCCATGGCTCCCTTTTGTTTTGTTTATTCGGCTTCACACTATTCACCCCATTGGGTGTCCATGGCCATGCCCTTTAATTGGGCAGCCAATGGCCTTTGGACCTCATCATGGGCGGCCTTAAAATTTGGTTGCCCTTGGGCATTGGGTGGCCTCACCTTACAATGTTAAGGGAGGGCGGCCCCTTTGCCTTGGGCGGCCACAACTTCATAGTAAAGGGCACCACATTTGATACGCATATCCTGATTTCGTAAAGGCGCCACTAGCCACCGACTAACATTGTCATTGTGAGTTTTTGTTGCCCGTTTTAGTGTTGCGGACATTGCCACGGCCATTTAGATGCAAGTATAAGTGATTGCTTTCGTATCTGCTCAAAATAACCAATTTCTTGGCCCTGCCTCTGTTGGGTTTATCCCGTAATCATTGCATTCCAAGAGATGACATTCCAAACATAATGCTCCTCGAGCACTTATTGATCTTTTAATTGCATTGTATTCTATAGCAGCCTATTGAACCCCAAAAACTCCCAGATGGCACTCCGATCGAGCGGACTGGGCCGGTATGAAGTCGGCCCCATGTGAATCTTTTTCGGTCAATATCTTTGCGGTCGGGACTCCGATCACTGATCTTAAAAGACCGACGCGCTCGAGAAATTGAGCACTTCAGCCCGACACATTCACTTCAATTTTGTCACCTCAGTTGTAGTTTCCCAATCCGGTACGGATCTCCAAAGGTGTGCCAAATCTACAACAAATGTCATAAACAACTAGAGCTCCAATCGACGAGCCGTAAAGACAGGCCGTTAGAGCACTTCAAGCACTGTAGTTCTAGATCATAATCTTCCATCTATGCTCACTTCAAGCATACTCATTTTTGACATTATTAAGGCATCTGTTGGCCCTTTTAAGCCTCATCTGGCATACATTAATCATTAAGCTTGGCCTGTTAACAAGCCCTGATCACTGCTCACTAAATGTGTAGGCTTCAAAGAAGCTTAGCTTGCATTTCTCTTCTCTTTTTCTCTTCATGGCAGCGGAGCTGCACGACAGCGTGTGTGAGGTTTTTTGAAGCCAAGCACTGGGGGTTGGGTTACCGAGTGTGAGGTGGATTAGGTTGCCGGTGTTCCCCTCTACACGCATCCTCTTCGGTGACTTTTATCCCATAGGATGTATGACTTTGTGTAGACACTCGATTGCATCTTATGTGTTACGCCGTTGAGCATTGCTCAAGGTTCAGTCTTCATACAGGTTCTGTGATCACCCAGACAGGAGACAATGTATGCTTACAAGATAGCATATTACAAAGATGTTTAGATTTGTCACTGGTCAGCTATTTATGGTTGTTTTTGAGCTATCTTTTGGTTTCCAAAGCTCAATTTATAGGGGAGACTTTGTCAAAAAATTTCAAAATACTGACACTGTCTTGAGGAGAGGTGTTCAGCTTGTTGTTTACAGCTAGTTTATTGTGTACAGAGCCCAGTTTATAATGGAAACTCTGCCAGATTTTTCCCAGGAGTAAACAATTTGGCAGACATGGCATCTTCTCAAAGTGAGACTCTTTACAACATAAAGAAGCTAGATGGCACAAAATTTCCATTCTGGAAGAAGCAGATTTGGCAGGTTTTGGTGCAGAAAAAACAAGTGAAGCCTTTGAAGCTCAAAGGGGAGAGACCAGAAGGTATGGCTGAAGATGAGTGGCAAGAGCTTGACGAGTTAGCTTGTTCCACAATCATGCTGACAGTGGCATTTACTTCAACATAGCAGAAGAGACTACAGCGTATGGCCTATGGCAAAAGCTATGTGGTATGTACGAGAAACAAAGTGCTGCTTCTCAGATTTACTGGCTCAAGAAACTGGTGGATTTAAAGATGAAGGAAAGAACAGCCATGTCAAATCATCTCGATGAATTTCACACAATTTTCAGCCAATTAACAGCACAGGAGATAGTCTTTCCATATTCAGTGAAGGCTATGTTTCTCTTAATCACTTTGCCAGACAATTGGGATACTTTTTGCACGGCATTAAGTCATTCTGTCGTTCCAGAGGGTCTTACAAGTGCCAATGTAGAAGGTAGCTTGCTTATAGAGGAAGTGAACAGGAAGAACATTGACAAAGGAAAAGGCAATAGTTCTTTTCTTGTTTGAGGGAGACAATAGTTCAAAGAGAAGAAGGGTAAGAAGGCACAAAACAGAAGTAAGACTCATGACTCTAAGTCAAATGATGACATAGAGTGCTATCATTGTGGCAAGAAGGGTCACATGAGAAAGGACTGTACAAAATGGAAACAAGAAAAAGGCAAATCTAAGAGTTATGAGCAAGATGATAAGAAGAAGAGTTCATTGAAGATTGAAGAAGTGAATGTCATAGGATCTAGTGCAGACAATGATTCTGCAAATGTAACTGGTGACATCTTTCTCACAAGTAGCTATGATTTTTCTTTCTTGACTGCAAAGGATGGTTATGCCATGAGTCTGGGGAATCTCTACATGTCTCTCCTTACAAGGAGTGGTTTACATCATATGTGGCTACTAAGGATTATCGACTCTGGGAAATCTCTACATGTCTCTCCTTACAAAGAGTGGTTTACATCATATGTGGCTACTAAGGATTATGTCAGACTTGGCAATGAGTAGGTTTGCGACATACTTGGAGTGGAAGATGCGCAATTAAAATTTCAGAATGGTTCTTCTTTATTTCTCAATAATGTCAGAAATGCTCCAGCAATTCGAAAGAGCTTGATCAGTACAGGGAAGTTGGATGATGCGGGTTTTGTGACAGTCTTTGGGAACATCGCTTGGAAGATCTCCAAAGGTTCAATGATTGTAGCACATGGCAGCAAGTCAGGAACTCTATACACTTTACATGTTTCAGAGGTCAAAAAGCATGTAATTAATGTGATTGAGCAGCCAAGTGTATCACTCTAGCATCGTAGGCTGGGACATATGCCAAAGAAGGGAATGGACATATTGTCTCATTCTGGTTATTTTCCTAGTTTCTCATTTCATAATTTTGAGTTTTGTGAGCATTGTGTTTATGGTAAGCAAACACATGAACCGCACATATCAAAGAGAAATCATAGGAACAAATGATTAGCTCTTGTGCACAGTGATCTATGCGGACCAATGCCTAGTTTGTCACTAGGGGGAGCAGCAGCGTATTTTTGTACATTCATAGATGACTATTCTTGCAAAGTATGGGTTTATTTTGTGAAGCATAAGGATGAGGTTCTCAGGGTCTTTAAGCCATTCTTGCAGCTTGTGGAGAATCAGAGTGGTCAGAAGCTGAAGTGCTTGAGAAATGACAATGGTGGAGAGTACGTTTCCAAATCGTTTTGAGACTTTTGTGAAGCAAAAGGGATTAAGTGGGAACTTACAGCACCATATAATCCTTCACAGAATGGGGTTGCAGAATGTATAAATAGAACCATACAGGAGAAGGTCAGAAGCATGTTGTCAAATTCTAAGTTGGCTGATGGATTTTGGGCGAAAGTAGTGGCCACAATAGTCCATCTAATCAACAGATCTCCTAGTAGAGTTCTGGAGAAGGAAGTAGTGGTCAAGATGCTATGGACAGGAAAGGCTCCTTCGTATAAGCATCTCAGGATCTTTGGTTGTGAGGCTTATAGCCATATTCCTAAGGATTTGAGGAATAAGTTAGAACCAAAGAGCAAGAAGTGTATATTTCTTGGCTACTACGAAGAATCGGGTGAGATGGGTTACCGGCTTTGGGATCCTAAGTCCATAGAAGTTATTCATAGCAATGATGTGCATTTAAATGAATCCAAGTTTCACGCTAAGCCAGAGAAGACAGAGAAGATCAGAAGAGTTGTCTTCAGGGAAGATGGACCTAGTGCTAGTACATCAAGACACCATGGTCAGGCTCAGAAACAGCCTATAGTGGCTAGAGAGGCAGAATCAGTTGTGGTGAGACGTTCTGAGCGTGTCTCCAAACCATCTGATCGTTATGTGCCACCTCTAAATTATGTCATGCCCGCGGATTGCGGAGAACCATCTTGTTACAAGGAGGCATTACAAGTGGTTGACTCGAAAAAATGGCACTTGGCCATGCAATTAGAGATGACGGCTCTGCATAAGAATCAAATGTGGGATTTGGTTCAATTTCTAGAGGGCAAGAAATCTCTACCTTGTAAGTGGGTTTACAGGTATAAGCTTACTCCTCATGATGGACAGCCAAAATACAAAGCATGGTTGGTTGCTAAGGGTTTTAAGCAAGAACACGGAATAGATTTTGATGAAGTCTTTTCACTAGTTGTCAAGATGACAACATTGAGAAGTGTACTTGCTTTGGTTGCCAAACATGATCTTCATTTACATCAGATGGATGTGAAAATGGAATTTCTTCATGGAGATTTTCATGAGGAGGTTTATATGCAATAGCCAGAAGGGTATGTGGACAAAGACAAAGAGAAATTGGTATGTCATTTGAGAAAGAGTCTTTATGGCTTGAAACAGGCACCAAGAGAATGGTACAAGAAGTTTCACCAATTTATGCTTTCTCAAGGATACAAGAGAAGTGAGATAGATCATTGCATGTATACTCGACAAGCTAAGGATGGTAGCTTGATAATCCTCATCTTGTATGTGGATGACATGTTACTTGCTGGTAGACAAATGGCAAAAATTTCAGCTCTTAAGTCAAAAATGGCAAAGGTTTTTTACATGAAAGACATGGGTGAGGCAAGTCATATACTAGGTATGCGTATCCAGCAACATAGGTCAAAGAAGATGCTTTACTTATCTCAAGAAGAGTATATTGGCAAGGTGTTGCACCGTTTCCATATGGAGAGGGGAAAGGCATTGCTGACACCATTGCCGTCATATGCGAAACTAAGCAACCAAGATTGCCCACAGTCTGAGGTGGAAAAGGTTGAAATGGATATAGTGTCGTATGTGTCTGCATGTGGTAGTTTGATGTATGCAATGATTGCTACACGTCCGGATATTGCATTTTCAGTGGGAGTGGTTAGCACATATTTGTCAAATCCCGGCAAGAAACACTGGGAGGTAGTGAAAGGTATCATGAGATACTTAAAACATACAAAGAGTATGCGCAGATGCTATGGTAGTAAGGATTTGAGTGTCAGAGGGTATACTGACTTACATTGTGCAGGAGACTTGGATAAGAGGAGATCTACATCAAGCTATTTCTTTACATTGGCTGGAGGTTCCATATCATGGTGATTTCGACTACAAGATTGTATTACCCAATCTACTACAGAAGTTGAGTACGTTGCAGCAAATGAGGCATGCAAAGAAGCTATTTGGCTTCGTAGATTAGTAGCAGACTTAGGAATCAAAGTAGATATGCCAGAGTTATATTGTGATATTCAAAGTGCTATACAATTGGTAAAGAATCCAGTGTTCCATTCAAAGACTAAGAATATTGATGTGAAATATCACTTCATTAAGGAAGTACTTGAAGACAAGTAGATACAACTGATGAAGATCCACGCCAAGGAAAATCCTGCTGATCTCCTCACAAAGGGACTTCTAGGAGAGGGCTTTGTGCATTGTCGTGAGTTATTGGGCATTGGATAGATGGTAGCCATGTAAATCTTTGTATATTTATGTTCATAGATTTATAGTTACTTAAAGTGCCACATTGGACTTTAAGTGGGAGGTTGTTGCGATTAAAGCCCAAGTGGCCTCTTATACGGGTATGGCCGGCCACCCGCCTAACTTGCTTATCACTAAATCTTTGTATATACTCACTTATACTTGTGTGAATAATAAGATTTGGATGATAACCCTTTAACAAATTCTCTGCATACTATGTAAGCTCTCTATTTGTGTATCTCTGTGTAAGCTCTCTATTTGTGTATCTCTGTGTGTGTTTTTTTTTGTGTGTGTGTGTGTGTGTGTGTGTGTGTGTGTGTGTGTGTGTGTGTGTGTGTGTGTGTGTGTGTGTGAGTCGATCTAAGCTCCGCTCCACGACTTCAGTACCATATTCCAAAAGTATGCGTTCATAAGGAAATCCAAGAAATAAAAAATGCTTACTGATGTGCTTTACATGAAAGGAGGTGATTTGGTTTTGCGGCGTGTGCCTTGAAAATAAGAGATTTACAAAACCTTGGAAGAAAATCATGAGGGGTCTTGTGGAGGCCATTTTGCCATGAAAATCATAGTGCATAAAATCTTGCAAGGAGGCTATGTATGGCCAAGCATACAATGTAAGAAATGAGAAATACAATAAGGATCTAGTAGCAAGGAGGGTAGAGAGATACGATGCAAAGTAGATTATTGGCAAATCAAAAACTTTAGATCAGCACAATATTACAAAGTGATGGCGTTGTGGGCGGGATGAAAACACACACAGCGCCTCTATAACGACCCGACACACACTCTTGGGAAGATACACACACACACACTATGGGGCACCACTCGGCTTACACAACACACCTGGCCGAGATAGGGAACACACCTCTAGAGTGAGAGGAGAGAGACTATCCGCTTGCCCACTCCAGACACACACACACACACACCCAAATAACTCAGCTCAAAAGAGGAGAATTTCTGATGTTTAGATACAATTGAGCTTGGGACAACACCAATGGGGCAAATAGCTCACACTATATGGGTAAAAGAAGCCAGATACAATCACAAACTAGAGCAGAAACTTCGCTCATAAGAGAACTTACACAGAAAAACAGCAGGAAAAGAGTGAGGAATTTGGCAAAATGGACAGCGCCATCGCGTCCGGAACGGCCCAAAACCCCAGTCTACAATGTCAAAGTGCTCAAATCCGACCTCGGATGAGCAGTTTAGGGCCAAAACAAGCTCCAAAATGAGCAAAAACACACCTGCGGCTGTTCCTCCTCTCTTCTCCACGTTTTTTCTGGTCTTCTCTCAGTTTTTTCAGTTCCCACACTTAGCTTTTTTAGGTTGGGCACCCTTGGCCTTTTAGATGACCTCAAACGGACCCCGAACAGGCCAAAAACTGACCTCGCAATGCATAGTTGTCACCTTTTTTGCATCATCCGCACACCTGGCACTCATTTCTTTTCAATAATACGTCTTGCAACCACGTGAAGTGGCCCCAAAAATTGGTCCTCATGATGACATTTCTGCATAATTCTCACAAGCAAACACCCACGTTGTGTCCGTATTCATCCACGTGCAAGTATTGACCCCATTCGGCCTCCTGACGCCACTAGATGCCATCTGACGCACCTGCTTACCTCATGTCGTCGGCCCGCGGATAGCTTCCTCAAGAAGTTTTAAGCGCTACCAACTCCTCATTATTGTAAAAAAACCACACTGGTATTGGTAATAATGAAAATCGATGCACTATGTACATGGTGTCCTACCTGTACACATGTGGGCCCCACGTAACCACTTGGCTATGGAAAATGGGCAATCCTTTATTCGATGCACCATGCATGTGTATGTACATATGCGCAATCCCTTGATCCAAAAAACTCCTGACATAATTTGCCCACCCCCTAGCCTGCTAGATCATTCATGATCAGCAGCAGCAAAGAGAGATATGAGACTCGCCGCATCACAGGTCTCCTGATCCCTCACCAACACTGCTTGATCCACAGACAGCTCATCTTGCTCCACCATCATCAATCTAGCATGATACAATTTAAGACGCAATCCATTTACCCTTGACTTATGTAGAACACCATCCAGGTTAGCCAGCTGATATGTGCCATTTGGAAAACACTCCACTACCTTGAAAGGGCCTTCCCACTTAATTTGAAACTTCTTTTGGAAGGTGTTGTCCAGCTTACTGTTGTAGCGCAAAACCAAGTCATGTTTCTTGATACCCTTACTTTTGACCTTTTCATTTATCTTTGTCAAAGCCTTATCCTGCATCTGCCCATAATGCTCCAATGCGCTCATCCTATCCAACTGGACCTCTTGTAACTGCAAGAGCCTCTCTTTGAATGCATCACTAGGCGGCCCAAGCAACTTCTCTAGCATCTTGACTGCAGGCAACTCTACTTCCAAAGGCAATAGTGCTTCCTTTCCATACACCAAATGAAATGGAGTAAACCCTGTACCTGTCTTCACCGAAGTACGGTAAGCCCATAATGCACTAGGCAATTCCAAATCCCAATTCTTTCCTTGGTGCTCTGTCACTTTAGAAAGAATTTGTACCAACTCACCATTGAATCTTTCATTTAAGCCATTACACTGCGGGTAATAAGGAGTGGTATGCTGGTGCCTAATCTTCATCTTTGTGCATAAGAAGTCTAGCAGTTTAGCTCTAAATCCTGGCCCCTTATCTGAAAGTAGCTCTAATGGCACCCCAAACTTGCAACATATTTCATCATACACAAATTTTGCCACATCCTTTGCAGTAATCTGTTTTACTGCTATAGCCTCTGCCCATCTAGAGAGATAGTCCACTGCCGTCAAGATATAGCTTTTGCCGCTGCTTGTGATAGGTAACGGGCCCATTGCATCAATCCCCCACTTTTCAAACACATCAAACGCCATAATGGTTTTTCGTAGCTCTGGCTTCAACACTCTCTTCCCAAATGCTTGACACCTATTGCAAGACCTACACCAATGGTGAACATCCTTGTGCAAACTAGGCCATACATACCCCTCTTGCAAAATCTTATGCAAGGTGATCTTTAGAGCAAAATGGCCACCACATGCGCCTTCATGATTCTCTTCCAACACTCTGTAAAGATCCTCCCGCCAAGGTACACGTCTCAACACGAGATCAGCCCCTTTCATGTATAAGACATCACCAATCAATTTGTACCTGTATGCTCTACGCACGAAGCCATACTTCTTAGACTTCTGAATCTCCTTTGGAATGATTCCTGTTAGCAAAAACTCCTCTTCTTGAGCCAAACTTTCCCGGCCATGATAAAGAGGTAAATTGGTCCTCAACACGAATAGCTCCCCAATCATGCCTTGAGCTGCTTCATGTGCCTCTCCATTTAGAGCACGTTCAATGTGTCTGATGCTCCATGCTTCGAACTTTTTTAACAGGCCTTTAATTCTGAAGCACATTTCCTTCAATGAGGTGTTCTTGCTCTTCCACACACCCAGCACTTGCTTCACCACTAACAAGGCATCACCTTTTATGCTCAACCTTCGAACCCCATGCTTCAAACAAATGTGTAATCCGGCTTCCAATGTAGCATATTCAGCCTCATTGTTACTATGCGCATCTAATTTGAACCCTCTCTTGGATACTAGCTTCCCCTCTGGATCATAAAGTGCTATACCCCCTGAAGCTGCATCGTGGCTCTTTCTGTATGAACCATCAAAGAACAACACATGTGCATTGCTGATCTGTGGAACTTCTTCAACTACCTTTCTCACCACCTCTTCCTTAACAATAAGGGGATTCTCCTTGTAGGTCAACAAATCAGCTAGGGTAGCCCTTGTACTATCTTCCACTAGAAAAGAGAACTCAAACTCTTGCAGCTCAATTACCCATTTCTTCACCACATTTGACATGTTAATACCATTAATTAACTGTGGCAAAAAGGCATAACTCGTCAAGAAAACAAAAGGCCGTGGTAGCAAGTAATGACGAAATCGTCGACAAGCAAATATTACACTGGCCATCACTAGCTCTACTTCCGATAACTTTCTCTCCGCTACCAACTTCACTCGGCTTGCACAATACACTCGCCTCATATAATGGCTGCCCTTCCCCTTTTGTAATAGCATGGCTCCAATGGCATCATCCCCTACTGATGGATTTACATAAAAAACTTTCTCCCAATCAGGAGCCTGCATGGCTGACAACCCCCCTAACACCTCTTTCACCTCTTGAAACACTTCTTCACACTTGTCATCCCATTGCAATGGATCATGCTTTGCCACTTGCTGTAATGGATAAAGAAGCTGCGAAGACAATGGAATAAACCGTGCCATGTACTTCACTTTGTGTATAAAGGTTGCCAATTGCTTCTTACTCGTAGGTGATGGAAGAAGAATAATAGACTTAACCTTGTCTGGATCAGCCTCAATGCCATTTTCTGACACCATGTGGCCCAATAACTTCACCCTTGGCTGTGCTAGATGACATTTCTTTGGATTTAGTTGTCCTCCACATTCATCATATCGAGCCAATACCATCTGCAGCTTCTCATGGTGTTCAACCCTACTGCTATAGACACAGAAGTCATCCATAAAAGCTTTAACACAACTACCAATGAATGGTTCCAACACCCAATTTGCTCTCTCTTGATAGAAGGAAGGTCCATTTGACAACCCAAATGGCAATACTGTGTAGCAATAGCAACCCCATGGCGTAATAAAAGTGGTCTTTGTGCGGTCTTTAAGAGCAATCTTCAATTGAAAATAGCCTGAAAAACCATCACACACACTGTACCTCTCATAACCTGCCACTGAATTCAAGATCTGATCGATGAATGGAAGAGGATATGGGTTCTTTTTAGTGGCTGCGTTTAAGGGTTTAAAATCTACACAAATTCTCCACTTCCCATCCTTCTTTGGACTGACTACTACTGGACTCACCCATTCTGTGGTCTCCACAGGGACTATGAACCCTGCCTTCAACAACTTGTCCACCTCTTCTCGCAAGGCTTCCATTTGCTCTTGACCCATCCTTCTTAGCCTTTGACGCACTGGCTTAGCACCTTCTTTCAGCTCTATATGCATCTCTTTGCCCTTGAACCCTCTGATCTCTTCATATGAAGTAATGAACAAATCAGGAAAACTAGCCAGCATGTGCAAATATATATCCTTCTCCATAGCTGAGAGGTCTCCACTAATCATTTGTGTCATTAATTCCTGCTTTTTTGACAACTCAACCTTGGTTTGCATCAACCCTTCAATCACTTCATAAGGCCCTTCACTTTCATCTTCAACCTCATTCGCAAATGCGACTAAACCAATCTCCTGGATTTCTTTGTCCATCAAAAGAAATGCAACATCAGCATCCTCATCACTGCTGGTAGTGCTATCACTGTCCTCATCTGTCACCGTGGAAGAGTCTTCATCACTAGACTCATCCTCATCTTCATAAAGCTCCTCTAATCGTTTCCTTGTGTCCATATTATAAAGCTTCTTGGTACCTGTCTTTCCATAGAGGCTAATCGTACCATGTCGCCAATCTTGAACAGCTCCCACTGCACGTAACCATGGTCTGCCCAGTATAATAGGATATGATCCCAACCCTGCTGGCATCACATGAAAATCAACCACTGCCTTTGCTTCATATGCCTCCACTTCTAAGCTCTTTACAACACCCAAGCATTTTACTTTTTGATGGTTTGCCAATCTGATCCGAAAACCTGACACCCCAGCCACTGTGAGACCCATCTTCTCAACACATGAGTGTGTTATGACGCATATTTGGGCTCCGCCATCCACATAACCTTGTCCCAAATTTTTTCTTTTATGCCACACATCTACTATTGGACAAATGTCTGGTAGCTCGTCCATTGCCAACACCTTCACTGAACCTCTCTCTGGCTCTTTCTCCATTGGGTTAACCATCCTCTTCCACTGTCGCTTTAGCTTAGGCACCATCTCTATAAGCTGCCCAAAAGTAACATCTGCCTTCTTGCTCGTCAGATCCTCCTTCAAGTCATAGCTTAATTGCCCATCCCCTAGTGGAAAATCTGAAACATGAAACTTTCGACGAGCTCTCCTTTTCCTCTTGGCCTTGACATCCTCGCCTTCATGGCTCTTTCCTTTTTTCTTACTAGGACCGGGGGCACTTCTTCCTTCCTTATCCCATGTGGTCCTCTTCCCAATAGGCATCACTAATGTATCCTCTAGCTTTGATGCCTTCTCCAAGGTGACTACACTTAGCACTTTTGTCTTTCCCTTTTCCTCCTGGGTCAGTCCGCTGGTTCCTTCATCTCCCTTAATTTCGATGCCATAATCATGCGACCTAGTTAGCACCTGTTTTGGCAATGGATACATGTCTCCCCCCATCCTTGGTGGCTTATCACATTGCGGGCTGATGTGACCCAACTCTCCACAATTATAACATGTGGGCGTCTGCCTCCAAAACCTACTATTACTTTGTCCAGCACCATTCCTAGGTCTTTCTTCACCCCCTGGCTGATTTGCAAACCGCCCTCGACCTCGATTATTTCCCACTTGACCTAGCATGTTTAGGCTGAGATTCTTCATCAAATCAACCACTTTCCTCATGTCTTGCCTTAGGCCATCATCTTGCACTGCTGTAGTGACCACAGCTGACATAACCTGAGTAGTAACAGGAACCACTGGTTCATGATGAACCCCTGACATATGACCTTGTAAAGAGTCCATAGGCTGAAATTCAGACCTCATGGGCAAAGACTCCACCCCTAACTGGCTCATTTTCCTCAGCTTCCACTCTTTGTTCCTTGCTACCTCTAGTGCATCTTCATATGTCCTAGGCTTCTTTAGCTCTACTCTCCAACGTATATTCTCCCAAAGACCAGCCAAGAACCTGTCCTTCTTCATCATGTGAGGCGAGGGTACCTGTGGTGCTAAAGCCTTGCACATTCGCTCCCATGCCAATGAAAACTTTCGTATGTACACATCTACTGGCTCACCTTCCTTTTGTACCAAAGCCTCTACTTCTTGCCACACTTTGTCAGGATCTTCTATCTTCACAAACTCCACTTCCAATCCATGCCTTAGATTGTCCCAACTCAATCTTATAGGTGGATCATCCATACGCAACTCCTCTTCAAATGCTTTGGACCAAGCTCGTGCATCACTCTTCAAACAAATTTGGAGAAGGCGTAAATTTGCGTAGGGTCATGAATTTGGTTGCTAATGCAGGCAACCTCCACCTTTTCCAGAAAGTCCTCCACATCTTCATCACTTCTTCCATGAAACTCCGGATAAGAGAAAGCCATGGCTAGAGAACCCCTTCAAACACACGTGAAAGAACCCAAAACTTTTCACTACCCAATCCCCAGAAACTTCAATGGAGCTCAGCTTTAGATGAGAACAAACACATGCACATCAAATGAGTTTTCATAGTTGATCATCGGAATTACAACAGGCAAAGGACATTCCAGGATCTCTCTCAATCTTCTTGGCCCAAACATAAAGACTATGCGCTGCTGGAAAAAGATCTTCCTGGACACATGAACATTTATCTGGATTCTTTGAGTTAAATGAAAAGGAGTGAACTGAGGGTCATTTTGATCATCCATTAAAGCCAACCATGAAGCTCCCAAGAAGGCACACCAGACTCAACCTCTGATTTTGCCAGAATTTCAGCAGCATAACAGCATAAATGGCTCAAAATACCAAAAAACCAGCCATCATAACTTGGGAAAATTTCGACAGAGTTTCCCCAGAAGTAGAGCAATGAGAACCCAAAATATAGATTGTATCTGTATGCATAAACTGCCAACAATAGAACCCGAGCATCAAATAGGACTCACTAGTACATAGCCTATGGCGAGGTCACGAAAAGGGTGCTCCAGCTACCTGTATCACCAAAAGGATCTCCACATTTGAGAATCCCCCAGCTCAATAAAAACCTCACGCTATCGACCCTCACACGAAGGCTAATGCAAATCGCATATAGTCAAGTCTCAGAAATGACTATCTTCCAAACCAAGTCTCAGAAATGGCTGGGACTGCCAAATACAACCAAGTATGGCTCCACAAATGCGTACAATGGCAGTTTCCACAAGTAACGTACAATCCAGCAGACAATGCGCTCAAATAGGCGCCAAGTGATGCATTCCCACAACAATTGTAAGTGACATCACTGCTAGTATATCACTGTACTCTAGCTACCTGTACCTGTGTGAATCACATGTACCTGTACCTGTCCCTGTAACCTGTAACCTATAACCTGTAATCTGCAACCTGCAACCTGTAATCCCGAAGCTCGAAGCTCGAAGCTCGAAGCAGAAGGTACTCGAAGAAGATCCTCCGTGGGGGCGCCAAAAGAATGTGGGCGGGATGAAAACACACACAGTGCCTCTATAACGACCCGACACACACTCTTGGGAAGATACACACACACACACTATGGGGCACCACTCGGCTTACACAACACACCTGGCCGAGACAGGGAACACACCTCTAGAGTGAGAGGAGAGAGACTATCCGCTTGCCCACTCCACACACACACACACACACCCAAATAACTCAGCTCAAAAGAGGAGAATTTCTGATGTTTAGATACAATTGAGCTTGGGACAACACTAATGGGGCAAATAGCTCACACTATATGGGTAAAAGAAGCCAGATACAATCACAAACTAAAGCAGAAACTTCGCTCATAGGAGAACTTACACAGAAAAACAGCAGGAAAAGAGTGAGGAATTTGGCAAAACGGACAGCGCCATCGCGTCCGGAACGGCCCAAAACCCCAGTCTACAATGTCAAAGTGCTCAAATCCGACCTCGGATGAGCAGTTTAGGGCCAAAACAAGCTCCAAAATGAGCAAAAACACACCTGCGGCTGTTCCTCCTCTCTTCTCCACATTTTTTCTGGTCTTCTCTCAGTTTTTTCAGTTCTCACACTTAGCTTTTTTAGTTGGGCACCCTTGGCCTTTTAGATGACCTCAAACGGACCCCGAACAGGCCAAAAACTGACCTCGCAGTGCATAGTTGTCACCTTTTTTGCATCATCCGCACACCTGGCACTCATTTCTTTTCAATAATGCGTCTCGCAACCACATGAAGTGGCCCCAAAAAGTGGTCCTCATGATGAAATTTCTTCATAATTCTCACAAGCAAACACCCACGTTGTGTCCGTATTCATCCACGTGCAAGTATTGACCCCATTCGGCCTCCTGACGCCACTAGATGCCATCTGACGCACCTGCTTACCTCATGTCGTCGGCCCGCGAATAGCTTCCTCAAGAATTTTTAAGCGCTACCAACTCCTCATTATTGTAAAAAAACCACACTGGTATTGGTAATAATGAAAATCGATGCACTATGTACATGGTGTCCTACCTCTACACATGTGGGCCCCACGTAACCACCTGGCTATGGAAAATGGGCAATCCTTTATTCGATGCACCATGCATGTGTATGTACATATGCGCAATCCCTTGATCCAAAAAACTCCTGACAGCGTCATCCACCCATGCGCTCTCAAGGTAGAGCTTAGATGGAGATTTAGACAACTAGAGCAAGTAGGAATACAAGGGACTAACAATCCTTACACAAGGATGTGCTGTGTGCATCAAGTGTGCACACCATTCTACCGGATTACTCATGAGAATGCGTCCTTATATAGATATAAGGGAGCCTCTAAATGCCCATGTGCAGCCACCCTTAGATAGCCAAGTCCAAGTAGGACTCTCCCATGTGCCCATGTGTAGCCGCTTTTGGGTAGACAAGTTTTCTTAGAAATCGGCCACCGGCCAAGGAAATCCGGCCACCCGCCGTCCACAACCAGCCAAAGACCACGGACTCCAGCCACCGAATGGCCATTTCCCGATTGTCTTTCGGCCAAGAAGTTCCGACAAAAAGGAATATTTTGCCTCCAAAGTTGCCCCTAAATTTTCTCCGTACCATCCACAATCACAAATAGAGATCTCATCAACATGCAAAGCTGGAATCCACCAAATATATGTGCACCATTGGCTTCTCCTCATATGGGGGTCTTACAAATTGTGCAGCATATATTGTTGTGGAAAAATTGAGAGAGGTGGGCATTGCAAGTATACCAACATTCAGCGGGATGTTAATTGTTGGTGCAAGTGGTGTTTGCCTTGCCAAAAGATGGGAAAGAGAATTCTAAAACCCAAATTGTGACAAAAAATCCCAAATGTAAGCAAATGTGCAAACCACCTTCAAGAGCCGTGTACTCTGCTTCATTGTTTCTCTTTGCATCAAGTTTTAACCTCTGCTTCCTTACAAGATTTCCTCGTGCATCATATATGACAATGCCTCTTGAAGCAGCATCATGACTTCTTTGATAAGAACCATCGAAGTATAACAGTGAAGCATCAAAGATGGCAAGAGTCTTGACTTTCTTCTTTCGCACTACCTCCTCTTTAACCAAAACAGGAGTGTCTTTATAAGTGATTAAATCTTCCAAGGTAGCTCGAGTACTTTCTTCTTTCGCACTACCTCCTCTTTAACCAAAACAGGAGTGTCTTTATAAGTGAGTAAATCTTCCAGGGTAGCTCGAGTACTCTCTTCCACTAAAAAGGTGAATTGAAACTCTTGAAGTTCAATAATCCACCTTAACTGTTTGCTGCAATGGATACAGTAGCTGTGATGCCAAAGGTATAAAACAAGACATATATTTAACCTTCTATATGAAAGTCGTCAATTGTCTGATATCTTTTGAAGATGACAGTAACAACAAAGCCTCCACTTTCTTGAGATCTGCTTCAATCCCATTTTTTGAAATCACATGCCCAAGAAGCTTCACCCATGGCTGTGCCAAATGACATTTCTTAGGATTGAGTTGACCCTGCATTCATCAAACCTTACAAAAATCATTTCAAGATTTTGAACATGCTCTTTCCTTAAACTGTATACACAAAAATCATCTATGAACCCTTTGACAAGCATCCCAAGGAACGGGGTAAGGACCCATCCACTTTCCCTTCAAAAGCTCAAGGCCCATTTGTCAACCCAAAAGGAAGGCAGCAAAAGCAAAAACAACCCCATGGTGTGATAAAACTAGTCTTTTTTCGGTCTCCAAGAACAAGGATATGCTGAAAATATCCTGAATAACCATCACAAACACTCTATCTTTCAAACCCAGCCACTGCATCTAGAAGTTGATCACCCAGCCACTGCATCTAGAAGTTGATCAATGAAAGGCAAAGGGTAAGGATCTTTCTTGGTCACTGCATTCAATGGATTGTAATCAACACAAACTCTGCAACGCCCATCTTTCTTTGGAGTGACCACTACAAGGCTCACCCATTCAACATTATCACCTGGAACAATGAAACCTACATCCAATAGTTTATTCACTTCTTCCTTTAAAGAATTCATCTATTCCTTACCCATCCTTCTTAATTTCTATCGTATTGGTTTCGCCCCTTCAACTAGCTCAATCTTCACAGGATCCCCAACAAAACCCCTTATTTTCTGATATGAAGTGATGAAAAGATTTGGAAACCTCTCCATCACTGCTAAGTAATCCCTTCTTTCTCCTTTTGTCAAATTAGTACTCAGCATATTTTGAATGAACTCTCTCTTCGCTGGCAATTCCTGTTTAGGTTGCATCAACTCTTCCAATTGCTCTAAATGGCTTGAAGCATTTATACTCCCTGATACTTGCAACATTTCACCCACTTCCCTCTTCTCCTCGTCCAACAATAAGAATGACACTTCACCCTTATCACTAGAACTAGAAGCAGAGCTACTTTTTGAATCTTCATAACTATCTTCACTGGTAACCTTAAAGTCATCATTCTCACTCACATCTTCTAGTGCCATAGGTTGCTTGGTAGTCATATCAAACACCCTCTTTTCACCCTTCCTGCCATACACATAGATTGTGCCCTTGCCCCAATCTTGCAGAGCACCAACAGCTCTCAACCAAGGTCGTCCCAAAATGAGAGAAAAAGCTCTCAGGCTAGCTGGCATAACATGAAAATTTACTATAACGTTCACGTTAAATACTTCAACTTCCAAATTATTAACTATCCCCAAAGACTTCACTTTGGCATGGTTTGCTAGTGAAATCTCAAACCCAGATCTTCCGCTCGTAATGAGACCAAGTCTCTTGCCACATGATTGTGTGATCACACAAACTTGAGCACCTTGCCTTATCCCATGACCACACCTTTGTGCCAAGTGTTCATCATAGGACAAAGTTTGGGTAACTCTCCCACAGCCAACACTTTGACTTGTCCATGCTTTGGCTCTTTCTCTGGATTCAATAATGACTTCCACTGCCTCTTGAGTTTGGGCACCATATGCATCAACTGTCCAAAAGTAAAATCTACTTTCCTCCCAATCAGCTCTTCCTTGAAACTGTAAGTTGTTTGGCCTTCTCCCAAAGGAAAATCTGCCACTTCAAATCATCTACGAGGTTTTCTCTTCCTCTTGGCTTTCGCATCTTCACCCTCCTTCTCCTTCCCTTTTTGCTAGGACCCGGTGTAGCATAGCCTTCCCTCTCTCTTTTTCCCATGGGGCATTACGTCTGCTTCTTTTTTATCAACCTGCATAATACCCACATAATGGCCAGAGGTTGAGGCCTGATTTTTTTGTTTAGCACCTTGATCTCCCCGTATATCCAATGCATAATCATTAGCCCTGTTGGGAATCTTCTAGGGAAGTGGGAACATATCACCTCCCATCCTTGTTGGCTTTGAACAATAAGTGCTGATGTGACTGAGCTCACCACAATTATAACAAGTAGGAATGAACCTCCTCTGCGGCTCAAAACCACCTTGTCCACAACCTGCATTAGCATTAGGCTGAGCTTCACATGCCTGATCCATCCCTCTACCACGACTACGACCACAACTGCCTCCACCTCCAAGAACACTAAGTCACAATTCCTGCATCATGGTCATCATGTCTTGCATATTTCCGTGTAATTGTTTGGTATAAGCAGCCCTTTGAACAAGTTGGCCTCCAGCCTCTGTCTAATTTTTCTCCTTTTTGCCACCATTATTTTGCACAGGGACCACTTTCCCATACTCATTGAGTCTTTGATCCTTCCATTCTTTCTCTCTAGTGATAGCAACTACCTTATTGAATGTGGCGGGCCTTTTCCGCTCAGCTTTGAACTTCTGACTTTCTTTTAAGTTTGCCACAAAACTGTCCTTCTTTAACATGGATGGAGGGATCTCATTTCTCAAAGCCTGGGCCCATTTATCTTATGAATGAGTGAACTGCATGACAAATCATCAACACTCTGATTACCCTTATGAGTATACCCCAAAGTTTCAAGCCAAACTTCATCAGGTACTTCAATGGATCTATATTGTGCCAGGAAAGCTTGCTTCACACGATTGTAGTCCAAAACTACTCCTGGAGTTTGTGCCTGCACCAACTCTTCATGATTGTGTAACCAAACTTTTTCTTCATCGTGTAATTTTCATTCAACGAGCCGCAACAATATAGCTTGGTCTAGTTTCTTTCACAGCCAGCAATTGACCTCCAATTTTTCAATAAAAGTCTGTGCATTCTCATTAGGCAATCCATGAAACTGTGGAAATTTTTCTGCCATGTTTGATTTCCACAAAAAGACTTACATGTGACGTCAGAAGCTCACGGGATTTTGATGGATCGCTCTAGTACCTAATCCACCTCACACTGGGTAACCCGTCCCCCACTGCTTGGCTTCACAAAACCTCATGACCATCCAAAGGTTTCAATCCAATTATACGACGTCCTCAAGTGTTGTCCACAATTTGCACATACATAGGTGGTTTTCCATAAGGACCCACATCCCTTTTACATTGACAACCTACAAAATAGACATATGTCAAATAATTGGAGCATGAGAGCACTTGCTCCTCAGTGGGACTATTGCACGTCTTAAAACACCTGTGGTAAACACCTGTAAAGATTTTTGATAAGCCCTCCAAGCATGGAACACACTCAAAATCACGAGAAACAAAGGACATCATGAAAAATATCGTCTTGTGAATATGTCCATAGAATATCCATAGGCAAAAAACAGAGAAGAAATGGAGAAGTTATGGCCGCTCAAACATGGAGGTGTCCTTTTTCTTGCTAAAAAATGAGCTCTCTAGAAGTTGTGCAGGTCTGCAGAGAATTGCAGCTATTAAAAGGCGGATTCTTTTGGCTCTTATCCCAAAGTATTTTCTCTCTCCTCTTACCTGACATGATTCTCTTTGTAAGCCCCTTTTGATCGGTTGAGCTGTTATTTCTGGCGATTTTCACCCGCATCAACCTTTGTATGCGAGATGAGTGTGCCACTATAAACGCACGGAGTATATCCACTGTCAAGCCAAATTAAGCATCTTACCAAGTGGGAAAGCACACAAATGTGCCACATCCAGGGTCACGATTCCCTGGATAGGTATGTACATGATAGCGACCACAGTAGTCTCTTTAACATATATCACAATATGTACATTATTGCTTTTATTTCCATGAATCAAGAAGTGTTAAAAGTGAGGTGAATGTTTTTATTTCACACTATGTATGTGCCATGGAATGGCATCCACCCCCTCTAAACCTACATATCCTCTGGTATGTGCCACAACAACATTTGTTAAGCATCCAAACTCATGGTGAAACACCATATCTTCACTTTCATCCGAGTTTTCCTATAGTTGGATCCATCATCCTCTTCACTTGGTAGTGCACAAATGGATCAGTATCCCCTCTTCTTTTGAGAAATTCAATTCTTTTTCGTGCAATCGGAATTTTTATTTCTGTCCCATAAAGTTCACACAATGTAAGTTGCATTTCCATGCACATGTTTAACACCATAAGGAACAAACCATCTCTTTGCAAGATTCCTTATTATAGAGTGATGGTTTTCAAGGCTACTATCATACACCAACACCCAATTACCATATTAAATGGATTTTGGTATGATCATATGCCTCTTGTCAAATCTGTCTTTGTTTTTCAACCCTGCATCCTTTGATCGAGCCTTTGCAAGATTAATTTCTTCAGGACTTCTTTCCAATTTCCGTATGCACAATGCAAGAAGTTCTTCTCTACTCATTCCATCTTCCCAGGGAAATACATTCCATGTAAGAACTACATCTTCAGTTGGAATCACAAGTTTCTAACAATACATCAATTTGATAGAGGCATATAGCCAGTGAACTATGTGTTGTACGGTTAGTCCATACTACAAAGGGTAGTAACCTTGGTCACTCTCCAAGATTTCCTACACAAGCCTTAGCTAAATCTTTGATTATTGGAGGATGCCCTCTTTCACTTTTGTCAATTCCCTTTGGGTTGTAAGAACAAGTTGAAGCTAGTTTGATGCCCATCCTATAGAAGAGTTCCCTTGCTTCATCAACATCCAATTCTCCTCTATCTACAGTTATCTTTCCCACACATCCATAGCAACATATTCACATCTTCAAGAAGGAATTTACACACATCTTGTGTATTTTGTGTCCTTAAGCACGCCCTTCAACTTGATTAGACAAATCTTCTCTTGCAAGCACCAAACACTTCATTTGCCAAAGTCCCAAAGGCATTCTGATCAAATCCACAATCCATTTGTAATGCATGGACAATGGATAAGTAGGATGTAGTCCATCATGATGCCGTACATTTGAATACATTTGGCATGTCACACAACACTCCACAAACTCATCCACATCCTTATACATCCCTTTCCACCAATGCATTTCTTTTACCTTTTCAAATGTTGCCCATACACCTCAATGTGTTGCCCTTAAACTTTCATGGAACTCCTTGATGATTTGTTCTTGAGTAACCTTATTGCATACTACCTACAATGGTGTTTCATTCCTTTGTTTAGGATGATTCCATAAGTAGCCATCTCTCAAGAAGTATTCATATGATTTCATTCTTATCCACTTAAATTCCTTCTTAGTCCAATCATCCTACTTTCTCAAATTACTTTAAGTAGCAACCTGTCAAGATCCATTCATCCCCATATAGCTCCTTTGAAAAGGAATCAAGTGAAGACACAAAACATACATGAGTACTCTTTGCATGATCAATAGTGTAAAACTTTGTGCCTAAATCATCTCCCTCAACAATCATGTCATGTTCATCCTCATATCTTACCCTAGATAGCATAGCTACCTTGGGTTTTTCTTCTTTGAAATATGCTTGAACTCGGGATTCAAGGAATTTATGTAGGCAATCCATCGCAGCATAGCAATGTTAGGGTGTTGAACAATTTGCAATCACTCCCAAAAGAGGAAAACAATTAGTTTCTACAACCGCTGATGTCCCTATCAAGTACTCCTTGTCATACCTTAATGTTGTAACCACCCCCCATAGTTCCCTTTTTACTTGTGCATAATCCCGCTGGCAACAACTCAAAACCTTAGCTCCAAACCTCACCACATACCTTTTTCCTTGGTCATCATCTTGCCATGCTGCACATTCTATCCCTATAGGACTTGTGTCCACTGTCAGAATGACAAGTCTCTCACATGCATAGTCTACCTTTCTCAAGGTTGGCGATGGAAGAAGTAGCTGATTTAGCTTCCTCATGGCTTTTGTGTGCTCTTCTTCCCATTGAGACTTCTGATTCTTTCTCAACAACTAGGATTTTCTACATGTGCATAATGTGGTATCCAAATAAGATAGAACACACAAGCTCTAAGAAATATTTGAACTTCAATGATATTTATGCATGTTTCTTTCATGTTTTTTATCGCATCCATCTTTTTTAGCCTTCTACCATAAGGACCACACATATGTTCCACAATCAACACTTCATTAAGCCCAAACACATATTTTTGTCCCGACAGGGTAAGATGAACTTCTTCCAATCTTGAAAAAATCTTCTCACAGTCTTTGATATGGTCTATAACAAACTTACGACACCCCCTTGAATCCATGGCTTCATCTTTGTCTCTATCTTCACATCCTTTTATGGGCACATCATCAAGAAATGACATTCTGAGTTGAGGTATAAAGTCATGTAGAACCTTGTTCATTCTATTCATCATGTGTGCAACTGAATTTTTTGCTCCTTGAGGTAAGGTACACATCCTTACCAGCCCCAAATGTGTTTTCATAGTTGTCAGATCCCTACTCTCAACATTTAGCTGAAATTGATTGTACCCTGAATAGATATCCCCCATTGAGTAAATTGACTTTCTTGCAAATGCCACTGTAAATTTATCCACTATTGGTCCTATGCCCACATTCTTGATGGTACCCTTGTTTATAGGTTTCATATCTTGTATGAACCGCAAAGCTCCATTCTTCTTAGCCACCTATTTGAATATGGCGCACAAGAAGGCTTCAAAATCCCCATGGTAATCTTTTCATTGAGTATCTTTATTCGATTTGGAAAATGTGCTTTTGGAATTGGGATTGGACGTAGATTCCAAGGTACATGAGGGATAGTGAAGACCACCATAGTTGCAACAACACTAGGATCAACACACCCTATCTCAAATGGATGGAAAGAAAAAGTCGTACCATGTCTTGAAAGCATCTCTTTAAAACCCTTCTTCTCTTCTTCTGTTAAGAACTCCTCACAACCAAATTTTACCTCTTTTTGGGATTCCATTGTGAACTTGTGTCCACTTCTTTTTGGATCTCTAAGATTTGGCTGCAAAAAATCTTTCTCTAGCTTTGTCTTGTAATCTGATGGTAAAGGTAAGTCCACTGATCTCAATTTCTTCACCACCATTTTGTACTTGGTCTCCACAAACACTTCCAGTCCTTCATTAGCATTGAAATCATTATGATATTCAAAAGCCTCAATCACATCATAAATCTCCATAGGGCATACTTCCACAGCGTGGGTTCCATCTTGAATAATAGATTCCACTATAGCCTCAAGCTCAAGCATATTATCTACATGAGAAAATTGTTCAAAGAAACCTAAAATGCATCCACTATCCTCTATGAAACCATTTTCCTTCATGTATTTATGTACATTATATACATATTTTTGTACACTTCTTTTCATATCATTAAGCTTCATAAAACATACAGACCCATGCTGTGTTAATCTCTAGAAACCTGTAGAAATAGATTCTTCTTGTCATTTTCGGTCAGGCGAGAATCATGTACCATTTCAATCCCGCTTTACAATGGTGCATGGCCAAGACCCCTTGTCTCCTTGCACTCCTTGAACTCTTTGTTTGCTTTTTGTAGAGGATGCTCACAAAATCATGGTTCCTCTCACGATTCACAAACATAGTCTAAAATTTCGCAGCTCGCTTCCTATCTCTACTATTTACCCTGGCATAAGCAGAACCATCATCCAAGACCTTTGTTTCCATGCGAATGGCTGTGATGTATGGCTGCCCAAGGTTAAGAGGATAAATAGATATCTCCTGTACGAAGAATTTTTGCTCATCTTTTACATTACCAAACGTCACTTTCACATTTGGAAAAGTCCCATACAGATCTCTTGATGACTTATTTGCAGCTCTAATCATCCACCCATGGTCTGTATTTATCGACCACTTGCCCTTCATGTAAAAAATCTTGGACAGAAGATTGATTTTAGAGCGATGATGTATCAATGCAACATATGGCTCCTCAAGATCACCCACCTTGACTAAATTTTGTGTTGAATCTCTTGCACAATGACTTTTGGAGTAGTGTCTTTTATAGGAGGCTTCTTCATCATCATGATCATCATCTACAAATCTAGCATGCGCATCTCTTTGAGAAGACTGGTAGCATCCTACCACATTGTCATCGCAATCACTCTCTTGGACATGTATCCCATGTTCCTTCAGTGACTCCCCTTCACCCTCAAACTATGGAGGAATAGACTCAATGAGAGTTTGCCTCTTTCTTTTTATGATATCTATAAATTTTACATGAAACTCGCGCTTAGCTATGCCAAGAACTTCACCCAAGGTAAACTCAACTTTACTATTCAAAATCCTTTCCTCCAATACTTGTATTAAGCTTGTGGAAACTTCAACGTTAGATTGTATTTTTTATACAGGGCCTTTGCTTTAGATTTTCCTTGTTCTATAAGAATCTTGAGGAGGAGGACTTGTGGTGGAGCCTCATAAGAACGTCTTGGATCCTTTCTTCCTCCAGCTCTTGTAACCCTCTTTGAAGTAGAAGGACCTGCATCTCCATTCTCACGTCTACGCTTATCTTCCACGATTGCTTCATTGTTAAATAGCATTTTCCAAGTTAGGCATGCATTGATAAAGAGTCCACGAGGTCATCCTGACCTATTGTATGGCGTATGCAATCTTCATATTCATGTAATACCTCTTTAGTTACATTCCCTTGAGTACACTTTAAAAGAATCTTGAGTACACTTTAATGATTTCTTTGAAATTAGCTCTATTTTTTCCCCGTAGGTAGCAGCCTCAACTACAGAACTAGCATGACTGGATGCCATATCCCCTGTTAACTTTCACATACCTCCTTCTCTAGAGCTAGTTCCTAATGGAGTACCTGTCCCTGGCAAACACTACAAGAGGCTATTCATATTAGCGACGCTCACACAGCGACGCTCAAAAAAAAAAATTCTCGGCGTCGCTATGAGCGTCGCAAATTTACAAGTAAATTTGCGACGCTCTTGTAAATTTGCGACGCTCATAGCGACGCCGGCTGGGCTAAAAAAAATAACAGAGAGCGCCCAAAAACTCAGATCTCAGATCTGAGTTTTTCGGTGCCCTCAAGCAAGGAGCAGGTAACGCTCTCCCTCTCTCTCTCTCTCTCTTTCTTCTCCACACACACACACACACGAGGAGAGGAAGGAGATCCAGGTATGCTCCTTCCCTCTCCTCACTCTCATGTTCCCTTCCCCTCTTTCTCTCTCCCTCTCTCTCTCTCTCTCTCTCACACACACACACACACACACATAGTGTTTTTGAGAGAGAGAGAGAGAGAGAGAGAGAGAGAGAGAGAGAGAGAGAGAGAGAAAGAGTACAAACATAAACAAAAAATGCACACACACATTGAGAGAGGAAAAGAGAGAGAGAGCATGCATAAACAAAAAACGCACACATTTAGAGAGGAAACGAGAGAGAGAACATGCATAAACAAAAAACGCACACATTGAGAGAGGAAAAGAGAGAGAAAACATGCATAAACAAAAAAACGCACACACATTGAGAGAGAAAGAGAGAGAAACTAATTTAACGTCGTAGGAAACTAATTAAAATTAAAAGACCTAAAGATCTAGCCGACGAGGAGTTGAACTCAAGACCTATTATTCAAGAGGGAAATGGCATAACCAATCTATCATACTTAGCATGGGTGATAGAAAGGTTATACCATTTATCTCTTTTTATTGGCACACACATCCACACACGCGCACACACACAAGAAGAAGAGAGTTATAACGCCGTAGGAAACTATCCTAAAAGACGTTAAAGATTAGGTTAGATGTAGACTTACGTTAAATTAGATTTAGGTTTATTTAAGTTAAATTAGATTGATTTAAGAGGCCTAGCGTTTTTGCTCCACAGCATAAACTTAGCGTTTTGAACCAGATCAGCCAGCGTTTTTGGATCTTGTAGACTACGTTTATTTACGCTAGATTTAGATTTACGTTATATTAGATTAGATTTAGGTCTCCATAGACTGCGATGCCTGCATGAAGCGGGTGAAGAAAGCCCTCAATGGAATATAGGGTATTGCTGCCTTCACTCATGGTGGGCTCCGTCGATCCAAAAGTACCGGTGAAATGTCTTCAGAAGATAGGGAAGAAGGTGGATCTTCAGGGCGGCAAGAGTCACTACATCCCCGACAATGACCATCTACACAACCTCTAGTCATTCAACAGCAACTTCAAAGTTAGTAACAAGAGCAAGAACGGTCCAAAGGGCCAATTGCTATCGTCAGATGTGGATGGAGATGAGGCAGCGTCACCATCGGAGGTTAACTCTCACATCTTTAGTGATGAGAATGCCAACTCTTGCCGAGTTATGTGAAAAATTATGTGTTAAATCAGTTTTAAGGTTCTTATAATCCCTGTTAGTTTAGTTCTTTGTTTTTAATATAACAAAATTTACGTTAGATTTAGATTTATGTTATATTAGATTAGACTTAGGTTTATTTAGGTTTACCCACACACACACACACACACACACACACACACACACACACAAGAAGAAGAGAGTTTTAACGTCGTAGGAAACTATCCCAAAAGACGTTAAAGATTAGGTTAGATGCAGACTTACGTTAAATTAGATTTAGGTTTATTTTTAGTTAGATTTACGTTTATTTAGATTTACGCTTATTTACGTTAGATCGAGTCCACGCAAGAATTACTTACGGTTTAGGGTTTAGAGTTAGACGAACAGTGAAAAGATCTACTGTGAAAAGATGTTAAGATGTTGTGAAGTGCTACAGCTAGAGAAGAGGCAAAGGGGTTTTTTCCACTACATGCAGTATCATGTAGACGTGGGTCTGTAGATTTCTTGTACCCACAAATATAGGTATTGACCAATAAAGACGAGATTATAACCCGGTGGTTCTGATC
The DNA here is from genome assembly GCF_014529385.1 of Adiantum capillus-veneris. Classification (NCBI taxonomy): domain Eukaryota; kingdom Viridiplantae; phylum Streptophyta; class Polypodiopsida; order Polypodiales; family Pteridaceae; genus Adiantum; species Adiantum capillus-veneris. Next base: position 7,934,252 of record NC_140948.1, on the reverse strand, counting down.
TCCGTGCACCTCTAGACCGAGGTGTGCGGGGATTGGACATGACTAGAGAATGTGAGGTAGAGAGAGAGAGATAAGACGAAGAATGCCAATAGAATATTAAATTTTTTGTCCAGGTTATAAGATTTTTATCCTCATTATGAGTAGTGACGAGGATGTGGGACCGTCCAACCAAAATACCTATCTCTCAACGAGGGTCTTATGTCCTTGTAATCAATGCAAGCATGCTGTGCGACGGACAAGACGTGTTTCTTTGCAGCACGTTCGCGAATTTGGTGAGTTCGATCCATCTATTATAGATCGAGTTGTTGCCAATAATAACTCGTCGGACTCTGACGCTGGCCAACAAGCAGCAATCTTGCAACCCAATAGACGTGTTCGCAGGCGCTTTGGTCAAGCAGCATATGTGAGGCCACAAGATGTAGCCTCTGACAGCTCGGGGGATGATCATGCAGAGCACATTCCCAACGAGGCAATGTTGGCTTGGAATAATTTGTGAATTTACAATACATGACCATTTTGAAAAAACATGGAAATGTGTAGCTGCAATCTTCACTGCTTCTTTGTATTCATCCTCGATGTGCATCCGTACATCTTTGGTCTTTAGCAACTTTTGATCACTAAAGTTGACTCAGTTAACATTCCCCCCTTTCGATTTTGATGCCCTCATCCTCAGGCACTGTTGAAAAGTGTTTGTGGAGGCTGTGGAAGGTTAGTGAATGGTTGTTGATGAGCTGATTGTCTTCATTTGTCGTTGGATTTGTTGATGACATTGAATCTACTGCAACATCTTCATTGGTCGGAATATATATGATGTGAGAGATGATGTTGCATTTGTCCATTGTGATATCATAATGATGAGGCTATTATTAATTTATGAAAAGTATGTACCTAGTGGGAAAAAAGGTCCTTTGGGATATGCGCATTATTGGAGTACTTATTAGCATGAGAAATATTAATAAAGTACTCAAGGGATTATTTGTTGATAGATATGGAATTAAAAGGTAGAAAATATGAAAGGGTAGCATGATGGAACATTGGTATTCCTGTTGTAGTCCACTCAAGGTGCATAGGTGGAAGAGAAAAAGAGTGTCTAAAATGTCCAATGGTGGGACATCCTATTTATGCATACATAGAAATGCATGTGAAACAATATGCTATGCAAGAAATATTTTGAGGGGTTTTTCAGATAGATGGTGTAGCTATAAAAGCATGTGACATGGCTTTGCAAGCTGGCACCCCTTTAAGAATGGTTTTCGTTGACGAGGATATGTGCTCTCGTCTTACTATGCACTGTGCGTGAGTGTCGGACTCTACGACACTCCACCAATTGTAAGTTAATAGACTTCAAATCCTATGCTCATCTCATCCAGCATGAGGAACATGACTTAGATATCCTCAATTCTTCCAGCTTGAGCGTAAGCCTAATAACTACGATTCTTAGCACAGAGTTTAATATGACTTTAAGCTTTGGGACTAATGCTTTGCTCATTTTATGGCTCAACAGCTTGACTCTGACTATGCCAAAGAGTGTTTTTTTCACCCTAGCAACTTGACTTTTTATATTCTTGTGCTTACTACAAACATTTCTTCTGGTAAAAGTAAGCTTCAATCCTCAAAAAGAGGATTAGTGAAGGACCAAGTTGGCATTGAATGTTTTTTTTCCCATACCTGTTTTATCATCTTTGAAGCTGCATTCGTGTTGGTTGGTTGTCCTTCTTTGACTGTGAAAACTCCATTATCTGTTTGATTCTCCAATTAGACCTGTTGTGGTTTTGTGGGCCTCTGTTGATCGTTGACAATTGACTTTTGACTAGGAGCATTGGAAGACTTAGGGATCCAAATCTCTTGATGACCTTTGTATCTCCATTGTTGACTTTGTTTCGCTCTAGGTCTTGTTGAGTTCTTGATATCTTCATGCAGGTTTGGTGTAGTTGCAGTTGTCTTGTGGTTGACTGGTAGCCAAATCTTTGTATTGTAATGCCTAATGCCCCACAATGGAGCAGTAAGCATTACGAGAATGGATACCCTCACACTGCCTTATATTATATATACATCAAAGTAGTAGAAGACAGAGTTACAAGAGAGAAGTTTATTGATGGCATGAGAAAGAGATCTCCACAAAAATTGGTATGCCCCCCCAAATACACCCGCTGCTCTAGCACAGATCAGGAATCATGCAAAACCTCATCATATCTCATGATATCCCATGAAGAACTGTCCCAAACCCACATGACTCCTAGTCCGCAATGTTTAGACATCCGGAGGACCGCAATGTGTGGCTTACGCCATAACACCTGGCACGCACTGTGGATTGCGCAAAACCATAGCTTTAGCCTCTTCATGTCGAAGGCTCCGGTTGTGTTCCGAGGAAATATCAATGTAGCCGAATCCCCCAAAATCTTGCCAATGGGCCCGATAAACCTCCGCCAACAGCTGTTGATCTATGTCAAGCTACTCCGGCCAAGGATCCCTTGGAAATTGCGTTGGCAAGGAAATTGACTCAGGGGCCTGTGGTAAAGGGGCAAGAGGTGTATGAATAGGGTAATACCGAGCCAAATATTTGTTTAGAGCGGGCCAAAAAGTTGGACATGGTGGGAGACTAAGTGAAAAATAATGAGCCAGTTTCTCCGCCCAAAAACAGACTCTGTGCCGCTCCCTACGAAGACGATGAACCACTCACTACAAATGAGAGACATAAGCCTGGGTCTCAGCACATTCTTCTGTAGCTTTTGCCCAATCGAAAATATCAAAACCTTCTGGGACAATATTCTTACCTCTGTCATTAGTCGACGGCTGAGGATGGCTCACCACAACATGTTGAGTTGGTTGCTATGCTAGTGCATCATCAGATAGCCTTGACCTCCAACTCTGCATTTGACCTTCCAAAAAACTGTGCAGGTCCTGTTGCATCTCCACTGCTAAGGCATCAAGATCATTCATGTTGATCATCACATCACCAGGATCTGATGCTAAATAAGTGGCCAAGCTATTCTGCATGTGCAATTGAAGAAATTCATCTTGAACAAAAGCGTCAAACACAGAGTTAATCCCCCTCAGTGCCTGTATTTCATCAGCTTGTCATCGAGATGTAGTATCCAATGCTACGTTTTGACTTGTTAGCTCCGTGTTGAGATCCTGCAAGGCAGTCACCTGCGTTTCTAGCTCTGTCAAGCGTGCCTCAGCTCACCGGAGCTGGTCAAACCGAATGCAGGGGACTCTACAATGTGCTGCAAAAATGCTCCATGCTTGTCTCCCAGGTAGAGCTGCTGGAATAGTTTCCCTGGTCGTGGTAGTTGCTATATTAACACCGGGATTTTTTGGTTGCGAGGAAGTGTCCGCATCCGCAGAGTCAGTTCCAACCGGAGTACGTGGAGGTTGTTGTCCACTCTTGCACTCTTCACAGCCAGAGCGCAACTGCGGAATCCTCCGACACTCTACCACTGATCAGAGATGACGTCGCAATAGGAGGTGGTGTGGAAAGCAGGACTTCCTCCCATCCTTGCTTTTGGCTTGATGTCCCTACAGTGGCCATCTCCTATGAATTGGAGGCTACCACTACAGTTGAAGTACCTGGCACATCCAATATTATGGCAGTTGTTTGAGACGCTCCCACAAGAGGCGTTGTAGAACTCTGAGTTTGTGCCAACTGTGTAGTATCGCGTGCGAGAAATCGATCGTCCTCGAAGTGGCACAGAGGGCGAAGGGCAAGAGGAAAAACTTCCTGCAAGGGAAACACCAGAGTAAGAAGTTGCCTGATTTTGATATTTGTTGGGGTAATGTGCCCCATCACTCTTTGACATTTTGCTAGAAATCGTTGTCGGATGATCGCTGCCCAAGCCACTTGCCCAAAGTTGGCTGAATGCAATACCTTAGGTGCTTTAGCAGAAATTGTGTAGGTTTTGTCTTGCAACCAAATTTCCTCCAAGAACCAGCAATATACATCTCTTATCACTGCATCATTGAGGCCTGATAACTTATATTCACCCTTCACTTTCAAGACAAAACTCCAGTTGTGTCTTTGCAACAACAGGAATAACGTGTGATGCTCGCAGAACACCATCGCTTGGTAGGCAATAGCATATTGAAATTCTTTCAGATGTCAATTGAAATTGGTGATTGTTAAATTGCACCATATCACCAATAGCTAATTGCTCAATCAATGCCATGGCCTACAGGTGAACAGGAATACCCTGCCAATCCGGGTTGGCAAAGACGTGCAGACGCAAATCTTGTAACCAAGCATCCACCCTTCTGAGAGCCTGCTACTGCACTGGAGTAAACGGAATGCACTATAACAAGGAGGTCGTTGATGGTTTCAAGATTTTCCTCAGAGATCGCACCCAAGAGCAGGACATCCCCATGGTTGGCAGCTTCCGTAATGACTCTCCAAGTGCTAAAGCAGGTTTGAGGTGTGTTTTAGTGAAAGCTTCAAAATGTTGAGCTTATTGGGAGCGGTCCGTGCTAAGATCAACCTATTTTGAAGCTTAAAGCAAATCGTCATGCAAGACAGTCTCCAACCAGTAAGACAACCAAGCATCGTAGCATGTATATGCCACATCTTTGTGCGAGCTTTTGAAGATAGAATCCCAAAGGCTACTTTATTGGGGATTGAGTACTCCTACTTTGGAATCAAAAGCTGCCTTGTGGCATGCAGAATCATCATAACAATATTGGTTAACCCTTGATGGTTGGGACGAAGGTTCAAGTCAAAGTCACCAATCTTCATGAGAGGGCTGAAATTATGGAAGCTGAGAAGCTTTCGTGAGAACAAGGCCTTGGTGGTTGTTTTTTTCTGATCTGTCAACCTTTCCAGTGGTCAAATTGAGCAAGCGAGCCATGCTCCAGCCACGTGAAGTAAGGAAGGCTCGAGGGCAAGGTAATCATCGGCATGGGAGAAGGCTCTCGAGGCGTGCACGAGCTTGCCTAAAAAACGAGTTGCACTAGAGCTAGGGGGGACCATCTCAGGAGCAGCTACAGAAGGCCTGGTACCTGAATTGACGGAGGGGGTGGCCGTGGACCGTCGAGCTGCAGGCCAAGCTCTGAAGCGAGCTCACAAGGAGCAGCAGGAGGCCGCCATCCTGAGCAGCTCTGGAGGGAGCGCCATACAGAGGACAGAGAGAGTTGAGAGGCTTGAGAGTATCGGCCTATACAAGGGCGTGAGAAGGGGGGGCCTGCTGTGAGGAGGTGCCATTGTAGAAGAGTTCAAAGCTGGGCCGAGGTCAAGAGGGAGGCAACCAGAGGGCGCGCCACACGAGCTCATGGGTGCCGCCATGAGACTGGAAGGAGCTGGAGGCCACACTCGGAAAGCAGGAGGGAGCAGCACTGTCTAACAGGAATGGAGAGCCTCTGGGTGCACCATCTGGAAGCCGAGGGCCGGCTGTGTGCAGGGCCGAAACCAGGGAGTTGAAGGGAGCGCTCCAAAGCGAGCTCACAGGACACGGAAGGGCAGGGCTCTCATCTTGGGCTGTCGAGGCCGGCTACACACAGACGAGGCACGCCATTCAGGAAACATGAGAGGGCTGCAGGAAAGGCGTTCAGGAGCTGCGAAGTAGAAAAAGCTTTGGGCGTATAATTAGGTAGATGAAATTATGGGGTACATAGCGGCACCTTCAATAATATAGAGAGAGAAAGTTGGGTGTCTGATTGAAGGCAGCCAAAGAGAATCAAATGAATTCTTGGTAGTAACCGAGATCACGAGCCCAAGGAGCGCAAGAGGATTGCATCTAAAAGGCAAGAGATTGGGGAGGGATGAGGATCAGCAACGAAGTACAGAGAAAGAGACCTGAAACAGCAGGCATGGAGAGGCCCTAAGTGGGGAAAGACATAGTTCTCGAATTGGCACTACAGTACTAGGAGAGCCGGTTGAGACGAAGCAGTTGAGAGCACAGAAAGGTGCATTAGCATACATGCTGGCCCTGCTCGATGAACGAGGAGGCTCAGGTAGCATCAGATGAAGGAGGTCAAAAGAGCTAGATTTGAAGGGCAACGGGCCGGCCATGGGAGGCATGTGAAGGTAATCGTGAGGCTGCCACCATATTGTGATCAAGACAATCAAAGAATGAGCCTCTTAAGAGCAGGCCAATGGATGGTGTTTTTTTCTTGAATCTTTACTCCTCATGTGGTCTTGTTTTCTCATCAGACAACATATTTTGTTTTGGAGCATTGATTGTCTAAATTCAATTGTAGTCGAAAGTGGGTGTGTGCCTAGGGAGAGGGGGAGAGAGAGAGAGAGAGAGAGAGAGTCCCATCTTTGTGTGGTCAAGAGTGAGATCTCATTGGTTGTAAGGGTTTTCTTCTATAAGAGTCGCCCAGTGTGCGCGCTCAGGCTATGAGAAAGAGTGTGAGTGCTGTGTTTGGGCGTGTTTCCCCGAGCCCCATCATCTTCTGGCGATCCCGCTCGGGAACGGTGTATTTTTTATATCGTAAAGCTCCTAGTCAAGTCTTTTAGGGCAATTCCAAAGATAATGCCAATCGAGCTAAAGTTTTAAGCTGCCAAGTGGATGCAAATTGCGCAGTCCAAGATTGACAGGTGGTTTAGTGGAGCACTAGGGCAGAGGATTCGACCTTGGATATGGCTAGTGGAGCTAGAGATGGAGGAGTTGCAGATCTGCACAGATGAAGAGAAGACAGATATGTGTGCATGGCAAGGTCTTTGTGGAGCCGCATGGATGATCTATTGTAACCTCTCGATATCACAGCAAAGGAGCTGGTATCAGATAAAGCTAGCCCTACTTATGGCCTTCGTGAAGATCAAAGGAGGTTTATGGGATCACCAGGAGCTGCAGCAGAGGTAGTATCTGATGATGGAGGATCATCGGCATCTACCAATAGCGGATATATGGGCGAGTCTGAGGACAATGGGAGTAGCCAAAGCTCAGATTGTGTCAAAGATTTTAGAATTCCGAGCAAGCTTTTGGATGCAATACTCGATGGAGTGTATCTCGTAGCAGAGCAAAATAGCAATGAAGAGGGTCTATTTCTAACTTGTGTATCCAATTCGGTCGAAGATTTCGAAGAGGTATCTAAAGCCGGTTTGCCAAAGCAAGAGGGTGGGTAGCTTGACCATGATCGGCACCATGCAGAGGTGCATCGGGTTCCAGAGTCGGAGTGTATCCGTGGAGAGTTATCTCCGGCAGCTGGCTCAGTAGGAACTGTTAGAGATGCAGCCTTGGATTGCGGGGCGTCATGTGTCAAAGACGATATTTTCCCTCTGTCTAATGGTGATGCAGACTTGAAGTCTGAGAAGGTATGGAATGAATTCATGTCTTTGTTGGTTGATGAAGCGATGGCTGAGCAAGTGCACTCAGAAGAGGAAGGAGCTTTCTGCCAGCTCTTGATAGAGACTCTCCCAGAGCAAGGGGTTGGGCAATCGCCCAATATCGAAGAACAAGTGGTGATCGAGGGTGAAACCGAGGTGGAAGAGATCTCTGCTGAAGAGGATGAAGTGTCAGTGCATGAGCTATCCGATGAGCACTTGGCCGCTCTTATTGCAGATTTAGAAGCTCCAAATGTGGTCGATGGTGAGAAGGTTGTACCCATCAAGGAAGGCTGCAGTATGGGTGAGGATATGGCACAAATAGGGAGTTCTTTTGATGATGGAGATGATGATATGGCTTTTATTGATAATCTCCTATTAGGAGAGGTTAATTACGAGCCTGCACCTTCTCCATTTCATGCTGATATGTTTGAAGACCTTAATTGCACGAGTATCTAGACCGTTTACTTGATGAAGACTTACCTCTTAAGGTGGTCACAGGTGCTCCGGGGGAGTTTTTTCCTTCTTCCGATGCCTCTAATATCTTCAAGGGTTTAGTATACCTCTTTGCAGTGAGGCGGTCCGGGGCGGGCAACAAGAGAGGCGACCTCTAAACACCCCTCAAGGCTCCCGTGCTGCTCAATTGGGGCCGGGGCAACCACAAGCACAACACCACAACAAACCCACAGCCAAACCCAAACAGGATAGGGGCACCACCTAGTTATGGTATGCGAACTAGGACGCAAGAGAGATTTTGGCACAACCAAGAAGATGCACCACACAACACACACAAGCAACCTCACACCAAGACACACATGAAATGGACCAGAGAGAGCTAGAGCAAAGGGAAGAGAGAGAGGAAAGGATCTTGCGTAATACTTTATTTGTGACTTGCAAATGGAGATGGTTCGTTATGATGCTATCGTAGAACTTGTACAAAACTCACTCAATGCTTAGTGATTGCTAATCATTGCCAAAACACACACACACACACACACTGTCTTAGGGTGTGGGAGACCTCTCACCACAATACCCTCTTACAATGGACACAAAACTGGCAATGAAAAACACACTAAAACACTTTCTAAAATCAAGATAAACCGATAAAAACTCAAAATACACAAGTCACCTTGAATTCACCAAACCGTATTGCACAAATGGAAGGACGAAGATTTGAACGTCGAATCACGCCTTTGATGCACCAAACCTCAATTTATTGATGATGAAGGAGCATGTATAATAGTGGTTTTGAGATTTGTGGAACTCACGCTCTCTCACTTGCAATGTGTAGCTTGAAGGCTTCTCTCACACCAAGAGTGAATCTCACAAGTGGTTGCTACACCTAAGTCTCTCCTCACGCATAGAGTGTTGGGGTGCTATGTGAGATGTTGGAGATTGTTTTACAAGAAGGAGAGGGGCCTATTTATAGGTTGGAGACCCCTCATTAAGATTATTGGAAATCCTAATTTACAAGCTAACAAATCAGGATTATGATTTTTTTGAATATCAAAACATTGCAGGCCTTCTTTGTCTGCTTGAGTCATGGGTGTGGGCTCAAAAGAGAGCATTATTGATGGTGAATAAGGTGAAAGTAGAGTTTTAAGGAAAAGGAGAGAGAGAGAGAGAGAGAGAGAGAGAGAGAGAGAGAGATACTTTGTACATGTCTTGAGGTGAGGTGTCTTTTATGGTTAGGCCAATGCTATTTTGTGTTAGTATGTTAGTGGTTAGTGTTAGTAATCACTAAAAAGTTAATGATGAATTTATAATGGGTAGAATGAGGTTGATGGTTGAAGTAAGATGGTTGAATGAAGTGAGGAAATCCTTGTGATGGTGAAGCTTGAAAAAGTTTTGGACTTACTTGTGTAGGTTCTCAAAATGACTATCGATCTTCTTCTTCGTCTTCTCTTCTTTACGCCACCGCCACCAAGGTTGATCATCGTGATGAAAATGGTAATTCCGTTGATGAGATCTTTTGATTTGCAGAGGTTAAGCATGGTACACATGCTGAATTTATGTATATATATAAGGAGTAAGATGAAATTGTACTTTGGAGATAATAGAGAGAGGCATAGAGATGGTGTATGTACATGGAGAGCTCATATGAGAGCTATGGGAGTAAGTGGGGAGGTTAATGGTGAAGAAGGTGAGAGAAACCATTGAAGGTGCAGGTTTGAGTGAGGGATTGAAAGAAATGTGTGTGTGTGTGTGTGTGTGTGTGTGTGTGTGTGTGTGTGTGTGTGTGTGTGTAGAAGTGTGGAAAGAGGTGAGAGAAGACTATGGGCTACTTGTGAGAAAAGTGGGCAGACTGGGGTCCACTCAAAAAATCATATCTCACCGCTGGTAGCTCCAAAAATCATGAAAAAATTTGAGGTGATTATCGAAAGCGTGGGCTACATTTTCTCTTTTGACCACCGCTCCAAATTCGGAGTGGAGATGGATATTAAAAATCCCACCAAAAGACCTGTTTTTTCTTCACAAAAAGTCTTCAGTGGACCCCTCCTTTGTTGAATTTGTACAATGCATCCAAGAGTGAGCCCCTCCTTTGTCATATCATAATACAAAGCATCCAAGTTTCCCTTGACACATGCATGGAGGAGGATTATTGGTGAATAAAGAAATATATACATGGTGGGACTAGTGTATGGACTATTCATGGACTTTAGTTCAATGAGCACATGGTGTTAGAATAATGAGTAAAAATAATAATAAAAATATGGAGGAGTTATGGATATGGAAAGATATTGGAACCATATGATATGGTCCCTCTTTGAATTATTTTGGGTGAAAGAGGAAAAGGTATGCAAGTAAATAATATAATAAACGTGACCAATGAGTAGAAATCAATTTTTTGTTTTCACGAGGGTGAGGGTGAAAATGTGGGAGTGATTTGTATAAAGGAAAAATATAAGGTTAGAGTATGTACATATTGGCAAAAAATATACTTATGGTGTAAAAGGATGAAAGAAGGCATACACAAGTTTAATAAAACGCACACCTAAGTATAAATATTAAATAAAATACCAGAATAATTATAAAAATCTCTATATTTAGGCCATATATATAATGCAATATTTACACACAAATGGGACATAATATTTTTATTTTTTTTAATTTATTTTTTTGACTCAACTAACCCAGTGACTAGCTAGCTGAGGATTTTAAGAAGATATGGGAAAAGCCCCCTAACTCACACACGCCTATTTACAGTGAAATGGTAGGGATAGTCATAGTGTTTGGATGAATTTGGTAGGGTGAGGTAGCTTACTATGGCAATTATGGAAAGCCGAAAAACGGCTATCAGCAGAAAAGTATGCTTTTTAATGTCTCTGGAAGGTTGCTGCTCTTGATCATGATGGTGCGACAAGTGTTTCCCAGGCTTTGGGGTGAGTTTTGGCTTGTGTTGGTCCACGTACAGGTTCTTGTGCATTTAAGGATCTATGTTCTCATGGAGATGATGCTTTTGGATGGAATGGTAATAGCAAGGCAGCTACAGGTCCTGAATTGTCACGGGAACCGAATAATATAGATAGACAGCAAAACAGAGGAAGAAATCTTTGTATTGATAGTGTTTGATACAACAGAGGAGCAAAATATATATAGGCGCACTCCGTTGTACGGAGCTCGAACCTCCCGACCACCCCCGAGCTTCAGTTCGCTTGCATGCAGCGTCTCACTCGCACTCGCACTCTCACTCTCACTCGCACTCGCACTCGCACTCGCACTCGCAGAAGAAGAGATCGGTGAATGATCCCCAAACGCACCATTCGTTGTTCTTTCATCCCTCTTTTCCTCAAAAAGCATGCGGCTTCTCAAAATAGTCGCTTTTTAGGCATTCAATCAACTCGATTTTCGCACCAAGTATACCTGCAAAAATAAGATAAGAACGTGATCGCTAAGCGATCCGTAAAGGTTAGATTTTTATCATGACACTTTGCACATATCCGGTTTCACAAACTGATTTCAGCATCGCCTACAAAATAGTCAAAAGAACATACTCGTGCAACCAGTTCAACATGATAATCAAAGTTAAAAAACATAATTATATACCTTCATAATCTCAATTGCAATACTCTACCATGAAGAAACAATCCACTTCTTGGTTGATAGCAGGGAGAACTGTATGATGTTGTATGTCTGTCTGTCCCTGTGTACACTACACTGCTGTTGTCTTCTGTTTGTTTTTATCATAACTTTTACAAACGAACTCAGAACAGAGCGATCCAGGTACTCAAAACGACGGGAATAGGTCTGGTCTACAAGACAACGTGGATAGAATTACAAAAAACGTATTTGTTTGGCTAAATCGCAACTTTTAGGTCGCGACTCATAAAACCTCTATTTTTGGGACTCCACTACTTTTACAACTTATTTTAAGCCTACCCATGCATTTTAAGCTAAAACACATAAATATAAAACATTGATATTAATAAAAATCTCAATTTTACTGTTCATAGACAGACTATCTATTATTCATTAATCTTTATCAAATCCATCTTTAGTGTATTATTTAAAAATATATATATATATGTTCTCTCTTAATATCTCAACTCATTCGTATAAGCTCTATTTAATAGACTATTCAACAATCTTTCAAATCGTACTAACGAAAGATATGCCCTGCTACATTCTTTTCGACTTTAAGAACTTCAAAGACTAGTCCTATTACATGAATTGATGGCGATGAGCAAGTATTTTGTGCGGAGATGCTTTTTTTGCAAGCTTGTTCTTTGTAGCTTCATTTCTGGAAAGCGTATGCCTACTGTTTGGGATCGAGGAGTGAGTTGCTATTCAAACTAGCAGGCTAAGAGCTATCGCTTTGATCCGGGAGGGAGTTAGACTCAAAGCTTTCCCTTTGTAGGAGGGAGAGTTTCATTTTCGAGTGTCTAGCAAGTGGAAACAACAGAGGGAGTGATATTAGAGCTGCTGACAATGTAAATATGGTTTCTGTCAAGCTTTCAAAGTTTTCAGCATGTTGTACACGTTTCTTGCCGACAGGTGTACATAGTTTTCCAAGGAGGCTTGGGTTGAGCATGAATGCTCAACGAAGGGGTTGGGCAAAGATGATGGTTTCTAGATTTTCCTCAGAGAGCACATCCAAGAGCAAGACAACCCCATGGTTGGTGTCTTCTGTAATGACTCTCCAAGTGCTAAAGCAGGTTTAAGGTTTATTTTAGTCAAAGCTTCAAAATGTTGAGCTCATTGGAAGCAGTCCGTGCTAAGATCAACCTATTTTGAAGCTTAAAGCAAATCGTCATCCAAGAGCAGGACAACCCCATGGTTGGTGGCTTCCGTAATGACTCTCCAAGTGCTAAAGGAGGTTTAAGGTTTATTTTAGTGAAAGCTTCAAAATGTTGAGCTCATTGGAAGCGGTCTGTGCTAAGATCAACCTATTTTGAAGCTTAAAGCAAATCGTCATGCAAGACAGTCTCCAACCAGTAAGACAAACAAGCATCGTAGCATGTATATGCCACATCTTTGTGCGAGCTTTTGAAGATAGAATCCCAAAGGCTACTTTATTGGGGATTGAGTACTCCTACTTTGGAATCAAAAGCTGCCTTGTGGCATGCAGAATCATCATAACAATATTGGTTAACCCTTGATGGTCGGGACGAAGGTTCAAGTCAAAGTCACCACTCTTCATGAGAGGGCTGAAATTATGGAAGCTGAGAAGCTTTCGTGAGAACAAGGCCTTGGTGGTTGTTTTTTTCTGTTCTGTCAACGTTTCCAGCGGTCAAATTGAGCAGGCGAGCCATGCTCCAGCCACGTGAAGTAAGGAAGGCTCGAGGGCGAGGTAATCATGCGCATGGGAGAAGGCTCTCGAGGCCTGCACCAGCTTGCCTAAAAAAGGAGTTGCACTAGAGCTAGGGGGCACCATGTCAGGAGGAGCTACAGAGGGACGCCAGGCCTGGTACCTGAATTGAAGAAGGGGGTGGCCGTGGACCATCGATCTGCAAGCCAAGGATCTGAAGCGAGCTCACAAGGAGCAGCAGGAGGCCGCCATCCTGAGCAGCTCTGGAGGGAGCGCCATACAAAGGACAGAGAGATTTGAGAGGCTTGAGAGTATCGGCCTACAACAAGGGCGTGAGAAGGGGGGGCTTACTGTGAGGCGGTGCCATTGCAGAAGAGTTCAAAGCTGGGCCGAGGTCAAGAGGGAGGCAACCAGAGGGCGCGCCACACGAGCTCATGGGTGCCGCCATGAGACTGGAAGGAGTTGGAGGCCACACTCGGAAAGCAGGAGGGAGCAGCACTGTCTAATTATAACAGGGATGGAGAGCCTCTAGGTGCGCCATCTGGAAGCCGAGGGCCGGCTGTGTGCAAGGCCGAAACCACGGAGTTGAAAGGAGCGCTCCAAAGCGAGCTCATAGGACACGGAAGGGGAGGGCTCTCATCTCGGGCTATCGAGGCACGCCATTCAGAAAAGAAGAGAGGGCTGCAGGAAAGGCGTTCAGGAGCTGCGAAGGAAAAAAAGTATTGGGCATATAATTGGGTAGATGAAATCATGGGGTACATAGCGGCACCTTCAGTATAGAGAGAGAAAGTTTGGTGTCTGATTGAAGGCGGCCAAAGAGAATCAAATGAATTCTTGGTAGTAACCAACATCATGAGCCCAAGGAGCGCAAGAGGATTGCATGAAAAGGGCAAGAGATTGGGGAGGGCTGAGGATCGGCAACCAAGTACAGAGAAAGAGACCTGAAACGGCAGGCATGGAGAGGCCCTGAGTGGGGAAAGACATAGTTCCCGAATTGGCAGTACAGTACTAGGAGAGCCGGTTGAGACGAAGCAATTGAGAGCACAAAAAGGTGCATTTAGCATACATGCTGGCCCTGCTCGATGAACGAGGAGGCTCGGGTAGCATCAGAGGAAAGAGGTCAAAAGAGCTGGATTTGAAGGGCAACGGGCCGGGCATGCGAGGCATGTGAAAGGAATCATGAGGCTGCCACCATATTGTGATCAAGACAATCAAAGAATGATCCTCTTAAGAACAGGCCAATGGATGGTGTTTTTTTCTTGAATCTTTACTCCTCATGTGGAGCATTGATTGTCTAAATTCAATTGTAGTCGAAAGTGGGTGTCTCCCTAGGGAGAGAGAGAGAGAGAGAGAGAGAGAGAGTCCCATCTTTGTGTGCTCAAGAGTAAGAGCTCATTGGTTGTAAGGGTTTTCTTCTATAAGAGCCGCCCAGTGTGCTCGCTCAGGCTACGGGAAAGCGTGTGAGTGTTGTGTCTGGGTGTGTTTCCCTGAGCCCCATCATCTTCTGGCGATCCCGTTGGGGAACGGTGTGTTTTTTATGTCGTAAAGCTCTAGTCAAGTCTTCTAGGGCAATTCCAAAGATAATGCCGATCGAGCTAAAGTTTTAAGCTGCCAAGTGGGTGCAAATGGCGCAGTCCAAGATCCACAAGTGCTTTAGCGGAGCACTAGGGTAGAGGATTCGACCTTGGATATGGCTAGTGGAGCTAGAGATGGAGGAGTTGCAGATCTGTACAGATGAAGAGAAGGCAGATTATGTGTGGCAAGGGCTTCGTGGAGCCGCATGGATGATCTATTGCAACCTCTCGACATCACAGCAAAGGAGCTGGTATCAGATAAAGCTAGCCCTACGTATGGCCTTTTGTGCAGATCAAAGGAGGTTTATGGGATCAGCAGGAGCTGCAGCAGAGGCAGTATCTAATGATGGAGGATCATCTGCATCTACCAATAGCAGATATATGGGCGAGTCTGAGGACAATGGGAGTAGCCAAAGCTCAGATAGTGTCAAAGATTTTAGAATTTCGAGCAAGCTTTTGGATGCAATACTCGGTGGAGTGTATCTCGTAGCAGAGCAAAATAGCAAAGAAGAGGGTCTATTTCCAACTTGTGTATCCAATTCAGTCGAATATTTCCAAGAGGTATTAGAAGCTTGTTTGCCAAAGCAAGAGGGTGGGTAGCTTGACTATGATCGGCAGCATGCGGAGGTGCATCGGGTTCCAGAGTCAGAGTGTGTCCGTGGAGAGTTATCTCCCGCAGTAGGCTCAGTACGAACTGTTAGAGATGGAGCCTTGGATTACGAAACGTCATGTGTCAAAAACGAGATTTTCCCTCTGTCTAATGATGATGCAGACTTGGAGTCTGAGAAGGTATGGAATGAATTCATGTCTTGCTTGGTTGATGAAGCGATGGCTGAGTAGGTGCACTTAGAAGAGGCAGCAGTCTGCCCGCTGATAGAGACTCTGCCAGAGCAAGGGGTTCGGCAATCGCCCAATATCAAAGAGCAAGTGGTGATCGAGGTCGAAGCCGAGGTGGAAGAGATCTCTGCTGAAGAGGATGAAGTGTCAGTGCATGAGCTTGCCGATGAGGACTTGGCCGCTCTTATTGCAGATTTAGAAGCTCCGAATGTGGTCGATGGTGAGAAGGTTGTACCCATCAAGGAAGGCAGCAGTATGGGTGAGGATATGGCGCAAGTAGAGAGTTCTTTTGATGATGGAGATGATGATATGGCTTTTATTGATAGTCTCTTATCACGAGAGGTTGATTACGAGCCTGCACCTTCTCCCTTTCATGTTGATATGTTTGAAGACCTTACTTGTGAGTATCTAGACAGTTTCCTTGATGAAGACTTGCCTCTTAAGGTGGTCACAGGTGCTCGGGGGGAATTTTTTTCTTCTTCTCATGCCTCTAATATCTTCAAGGGATTAGTATACCTCTTTGCAAAGAAGTATGCTTTTCAATGTCTCTGGAACATTGCTGCTCTTGATCATGATGGTGCAACAAGTGTTTCCCAGTCTTTGCGGTGCGTTTTGGCTTGTGTCGGTCCACAGACAGGTTCTTGTGCATTTAAGGATCTATTTTCTCATGGTGATGATGCTTTTGGATAGAATGGTAATAGCAAGGAAGCTACTGGTCCTGAAGTGATGGCGAACGGCAAGTATTTTGTGCAGGGATGCTTTTTTTGTGAGCTTCTTCCTTGTAGCTTCATTTCTAGAAAGTGTATGCCTACTGTTTGGGATCCAGGAAGGAGTTGGTCTTCAAACTGGGAGGCTAAGAGCTATCCCTTTGATTCGGGAGGGAGTCAAACTATAGGTTGCAAGGCTCCAAGCTTTTCCATTGTAGGAGGGAGAGTTTCATTTTCGAGTGTCTAGCAGGTGGAAACAACAAACGGAGTGATATCAGAGGTGTTGACAATGTAAATATGGTTTTTTTGAAGCTTTCAGAGTTTTCAGCATGGTGTACACATTTCTTGCCGATAGATGTACATAGTTTCCAGAGAAGCTTGGGTTGAGCATGAATGCTCAACGAAGCGCTTGGGCAAAGATGATGGTACACACACACACACTCCTACACACACATACATTGGGGAGGTGCTGCCGGCACACACAACTTTTAGAGGAAGATCACAGCACGGAAGTGCTGCCAAATTCTCGCCTCAAGAACTCCATTGGATCAGCAAATCAAGTAAAATTCAGCCCAACCTACGGTAATGAAAGTTAATTTTCATGCTTATGCTGCAATTCTCTCTATCATTCTCTTAATTCCGCTTGTATTAAGCATAATCCTAGCTAATCTACACCCTAATTCACTATATGATTAGCCTATTGTCTAATCTTAATCTAAATTATCAATTATGGAGGTAATTGAACTCTCCTAATCATAAATTAATGCATGATTAGCATAAAGGATTTAACCACTAGCCATCACAGTGATGGAATTAAACCAACATCTAGCAATGTGGTGAAACGACGAAATTCAATCTATCATTTCACAATGATCAATTAGCTAAGTTTAAATTCAAATTACACATGATTAAGGTGTATTAGAGAAATTAATTCCCTATGGTTATCTCTAGAAAGGGAACCCTCTCACCCATGCACATGGTATTCTGCATTGCATTAGTGAAGCAATTATTATGCCTAATTCATCTCTAGTACTCTAATTAAGCAAGAGCCAATTATCTAGGCCGAGTAATTAATTTCCATGGACAGTACCCCATAAGAACAAGTGAGATGCTATCCTAAATTTAATGTAGCTATGAAAAATTGCCTTGTCTTGAAGTAAATCTAATCCTCTCGCATAAGAGAATTTAATCTTGTCATCTTAGTTGTCATGATATTCTCGAACACTAGTTCTTCTTTTGCCGAATTTATCAATTTAAAGTAGTAAGTATAAAATGGCCCCAACAAAGAGAGCTCGTTTTGGTGGGTCTCACGACCGTGAGGCTGGCACGAGCAACTCTAACAGGAAGGGGAAAGCTCCCATGGACGAGCAAGCACCGGCCATCTAACGAAGTAATGACGAGGAGATCGTTGAGGTAGGTCAAAATTCAATTCAAATATTGTTTAATTGGAATTTCATTCGATAACGTAGGAAGGAAACATATCCCCAAACATGTTGGAAATCCAATGGAGACCACGGCATTTAAGTTAAGTGCATTTTTTTATTCCAGTAGGAAAGAATGTTTTTGGGATATACTTTTTGAAGTAAGAAAGATTGTTTGCTAGGGAAAATTTAGCTCGGCGAGTTCATTTTAAATTCCAATGTTGATTTAGTCCTGATCCCCCTCTTGATCACAGGGGGCGGCTCGCGAAGATTTTGCAGTAGCTAGAGTTACTAGCTTAGGGCCTCTATCCACGACTTGCATTCTTTGCGGTGGATACCCACGACTTGTGTTCTTTGCAGTGGGATGTCCATGTTGTGCTTTTTATGCAGTGGACAAGTCTAGTTGTATGGGAAACTAGGTGACATAGGGTGAAGTTAACACTCGTTGGGGCATTTCGTGCCTCCAGAGCATTGGAATTTTTAATCAAATGAGTTTTGAGTGAATTTTTACTAGAAAGATTGTTTTGGCAAAGAACTTATATGTTGAACAACCATTGTGGTAGTAATTCGAACACACAAAGAAGTGTGAGTGTGGGGGTGGAAAGTGGGGGCTTGGCTCGGGTTGCCAATGCCTATAGAAGGGTGGTTCTGATTGGTCGGGAACTCTCTGTCCCCATAGGACGACAAATGACGCTAGAATTGCTCATTGCACCAAAAGCAGTGAAGTCCCAAGTATACGTGCCTCTAAAAGCAATGGGGAAAAATGCACTCGAGACTTCTCTCCTTCTGAAAGGTGAGTCTTAGGACCGATGATTGGTTGAACACACTTTCGCATGCGGGGTGGAACTAGTTCTCGTTGCTAGTAGGCTCGACTCAATTCACTTGGTGATGAGAGCTCCTCCACTAGTTGATCCCTTAAACCACTTTGTTTGCTTCCACTATAGATCTAGTGGCCACCAGGTTTACCATCAGAATCGTCGTTCAAGATGAAGGGGTGGGGACCTCACACCTGGTATGAGAGCAAGGTTAGGATATACCAGGAACTAAAATCGTACTGTTTGAAAATTTTAGAACTTAGGAAATCTAGGTAGCTAATCCGAACTCCTTACATTGATGTTGCAGGAAGATCGCGCACTCGAATACCAAAAGTTTCAAGTCTTTAAGATTATTTATGAGCAAGCACGTCGTTTCTCAAATTATTATTTTCGGCGAGACGTGATGGAGATGCTGCTAAAGGTCAATACACCACACTCCACTCGCATTGATAAAGGATGGGAGATCGCTGGACCCCCGAAGGCGGGATTTACTACATCAACGCTCGGAAGTTACGATGCCTGGCTACCGACTTAAAGAAAATCCGTTGGGGAGAAGAATTGAGAGTAGTGCAGCTATACTACTTGTTGCCTACACATTCGGGCATCACTGTTGCTACTTCTGACGGCACGGAGCAAACCCTCAATGAGTAGCTTTGGGACAAGGTCAGTGATGTAATTCCAGCAAATAGAGTTAGAAATTTTGGTGTTCCAAGAGAATTATCCAAGAGTACGAACACCCTAATTTACTACCCGCTTAAGGATAATTATAGGGACTATTTTTCAGGAGAAATAGAGGATTGTAAGAATGTGACAACACATAAACATCGTTTGTATCATTATATCCCAGGACAGCGTACAAAACGTATCATATAGATATCCCAGAATGCTATGTAATAAAATGATCAAAAGCCTCAAAAGGTTATGATTGTAATAAATTTTCTATCAATATAAGAGGAGTTTTTGTTTTTGAGTCTTTGTCTCTTGGTGATTTGAAACTTGCATTTTTTAAAAGTCTCGTGTTTATTTAAATCTTGAACTCTAGCAATCGTATCAAATTCAGTAAAAACCGTGTAGGTACCACCTCAGTGTTGCTCTCTATTCAACGGCAAAAGAAAAGAAGCTCCTCCTTAAACAAGCCCAACCTCCAACCTTTAAGGGCGAGGAAGCTAATGTGGACAGAGATGCGGAAGTGTGGATGGAAGCTATGGATGACTATTTCGGGGCTGCAGGGACCCATCCCAAGAACAAGACCATGCTCGCAATGTTCCGCCTCTCTCGCGATGCCAAGATTTGGCGGAAGCAGCATTGCAGAGATATGAACATCAAGGGATCTTCCCAATCATGGGAAGACATCAAGGCTGCAGTGATGGGATGTACTTACCACCCGCTTATAAAACCTTGAAGATGAACGAGTTCTTTTCCCTTCGTCAGTTGACTTATTCAGTCCAAGAGTATTACTCAAACTTTGTTACTCTTTAAAGGTATGCTCCTAGAATGGGCCTGGATCAGAAAGTTGGGTGTCTAATTGAAGGGATCCAAAGATAATCAAATGAATTCTTGGTAGTAACCAAGATGACGAACCCAAGGAGCGCAAGAAGATTGCATCAAAAGGGCAATAGATTAGGGAGGGCTGAGGATCGGCAACCAAGTACAGAGAAAGAGACCTGAAACAGCAAGCATGGAGAGGCCCTAAATGGGGAAAGACATAGTTCTCGAATTGGCAGTACACTACTAGGAGGGCCGGTTGAGACGAAGCAGTTGAGAGCACAGAAAGGTGCATTAGCATACATGCTAGCCCTGCTCGATGAACGAGGAGGCTCGGGTAGCATCAGATGAAGGAGGTCAAAAGTGCTAGACTTGAAGGGCAACGGGCCGGCCATGCGAGGCATGTGAAGGTAATTGTGAGGCTCCCACCATATTGTGATCAAGACAATCAAAGAATGAGCCTCTTAAGAGCATGCCAATAGATGGTGTCTTTTTCTTGAATCTTTACGAGAAGGTATGGAACGAATTCATGTCTTGCTTGGTTGATGAAGCGATGGCTGAGTAGGTGCACTCAGAAGAGACAGCAACGGTCTGCCAGCGGATAGAGACTGTGCCAGAGCAAGGGGTTAGACAATCGCCCAATATCAAAGAGCAAGTGTTGATCGAGGTCGAAGCCGAGGTGGAAGAGATCTCTGCTGAAGAGGATGAAGTGTCAGTGCATGAGCTTGCCGATGAGGACTTGGCCACTCTTATTGCAGATTTAGAAGCTCCGAATGTGGTCGATGGTGAGAAGGTTGTACCCATCAAGGAAGGCAGCAATATGAGTGAGGATATGGCACAAGTAGGGAGTTCTTTTGATGATGGAGATGATGATATGGATTTTATTAATAGTCTCTTATCACGACAGTTTGATTAGGAGCCTGCACCTTCTCCCTTTCATGCTGATATGTTTGAAGCCTTACCTGTGAGTATCTAGACAATTTGCTTGATGAAGACTTGCCTCTTAAGGTCGTCACAGGTACTCGGCGAGAGTTTTTGCCTTCTTCTCATGCCTCTAATATCTTCAAGGGCTTAGTATACCTCTAAGACTTTGCAGAAAAGTATGCTTTTCAATGTCTCTGGAAGGTTGCTGCTCTTGATCATGATGGTGCGACAAGTGTTTCCCAGGCTTTGCGGTGAGTTTTGGCTTGTGTTAGTCCACAGACAGGTTCTTGTGCATTTAAGGATCTATTTTCTCATGGTGATGATGCTTTTGGATGGAATGGTAATAGCAAGGCAGCTACAGGTTCTAAAGTGATGGTGAAGGACAAGTATTTTGTGCAGGGATGCTTTTTTTCTGAGCTTGTTCTTTGTAGCTTCATTTCTAGAAAGCGTATGCCTATTGTTTCGGATCCAGGACATAGTTGGTCTTCAAACTGGCAGGCTAAGAGCTATCCCTTTGATTCGGGAGGGATTCAAACTTCATGTTGGAAGGCTAAAAGCTTTCCCTTTGTAGGAGGGGGAGTTTCCTTTTCGAGTGTCTAGCACGTGGAAGCAACAAAAGGAGTGATATCAGAGCTGTTGACAATGTAAATATAGTTTTTTTGAAGCTTTCAGAGTTTTCAGCATGTTGTACACGTTTCTTGCCGATAGATGTACATAGTTTCCAGAGAAGCTTGGGTTGAGCATGAATGCTCAACGAAGCGCTTGGGCAAAGATGATGGTACACACATACATTGGGGAGGTGCTGCCGGCACACACAACTTTTAGAGGAAGATCAAAGGACGGAAGTGCTGCCAAATTCTCGCCTCAGGAACTCCATTGGATCAACAAATCAAGTAAAATTCAGCCCAACCTACGGTAATCAAAGTTAATTTTCATGCTTATGCTGCAATTCTCTCTATCATTCTCTTAATTCCGCTTGTATTAAGCATAATCCTAGCTAATCTACACCCTAATTCACTATATGATTAGCCTATTGTCTAATCTTAATCTAAATTATCAATTATGGAGGTAATTGAACTCTCCTAATCATAAATTAATGCATGATTAGCATAAAGGATTTAACCACTAGCCATCACAGTGATGGAATTAAACCAACATCTAGCAATGTGGTGAAACGACGAAATTCAATCTATCATTTCACAATGATCAATTAGCTAAGTTTAAATTCAAATTACACGTGATTAAGGTGTATTAGAGAAATTAATTCCCTATGGTTATCTCTAGAAAGGGAACCCTCTCACCCATGCACATGGTATTCTACATTGCATTAGTGAAGCAATTATTATGCCTAATTCATCTCTAGTACTCTAATTAAGCAAGAGCTAATTATCTAGGCCGAGTAAGTAATTTCTAGGGTCAGTTCCCCATAAGAACAAGTGAGATGCTATCCTAAGTTTAATGTAGCTATGAAAAATTGCCTTGTCTTGAAGTAAATCTAATCCTCTCGCATAAGAGAATTTAATCTTGTCATCTTGGTTGTCATAATATTCTCGAACACTAGTTCTTCTTTTTTGGAATTTATCAATTTAAAGTAGTAAGTATAAAATGGCCCCAACAAAGAGAGCTCGTTTCGGTGGGTCTCACGACTGTGAGGCTGGCACGAGCAACTCTAACGGGAAGGGGAAAGCTCCCATGGACGAGCAAGCACCGGGCATCTTACGAAGTAACGACGAGGAGATCGTTGAGGTAGGTGAAAATTCAATTCAAATATTGTTTAATTGAAATTTCATTTGAAAAGGTAGGAAGGAAACATATCCCCAAACATGTTGGAAATCCAACGGAAACCACGGCATTTAAGTTAAGTGTATTTTTGTATTCAAGTAGGAAAGAATGTTTTTGGGATATACTTTCTGAAGTAAGAAAGATTGTTTGCTAGGGAAAATTTAGCTCGGCGAGTTCATTTTCAATTCCAATGTTGGTTTAGTCCTGATCCCCTTCTTGATCACAGGGGGCGGCTCGCGAAGATTTTGCAGTAGCTAGAGTTACTAGCTTAGGGCCTCTATCCACGACTTGCGTTCTTTGCGGTGGATACGGCCCACGACTTGTGTTCTTTGCAGTGGGATGTCCATGTCGTGCTTTTTATGTGGTGGAAAAATCTAGTTGTATGGGCAACTAGGTGACATAGGGTGGAGTTAACACTTGCTAGGGGATTTCGTGCCTCCAGAGCATTGGAATTTTAATCAAGTGAGTTTTGAGTGAATTTTTACTAGAAAGATTGTTTTGGCAAAGAACTTATATGTTGAACAAACATTCTGGTAGTAATTAGGACACACAAAGAAGTGTGAGTGTGGGGGTGGAAAGTGGGGGCTTGGCTCTAGTTTCCAATGCCTATGAGAAGGGTGGTCCCGATTGGTCGGGAACTCTCTGTCCCCATAGGACGGTAAATGACGCTAGAATTGCTCAGTGCACCAAAAGCAGTGAAGTCCCAAGTGTACGTGCCTCTAAAAGCAATGGGGAAAAATGCACTCGAGACTTCTCTCCTTCTGGAAGGTGAGTCTTAGGACCGATGATTGGTTAGACACGCTTTCCCGTGCGGGGTGGAACTAGATCTCGTTGCTAGTATGCTCGACTCAATTCACTTGGTGATGAGAGCTCGTCCACTAGTTGATCCCTTAAACCACTTTGTTTCCTTTCACTATAGATCTAGTGGCCACCTGGTTTACCATCAGAATCTTTGTTCGAGATGACGGGGTGGGGACCTCACACCTAGTATCAGAGCAACGTTAGGATAGACTGGGAACTAAAATTCGTACTGTTTGACAATTTTAGAACTTAGGAAATCTAGGTAGCTAATCCGAACTCCTTGCATTGATGTTGCAGGAAGATCCCGCACTCGAATACCAAAAGTTTCAAGTCTTTAAGATTATTTATGAGCAAGCACGTCGTTTCCCAAATTATTATTATCGGCGAGACGTGATGGAGATGCTGCTAAAGGTCAATACACCGCACTCCACTCGCATTGATAAAGGATGGGAGATCGACTAGACCCCCAAAGGCGGGATTTACTACATCAACGCTTGGAAGTTAGGATGCCTGGCTACTGACTTAAAGAAAATCCGTTGGGGAGAAGAATTGAGAGTAGTCCAGTTATACTACTTGTTGCCTACACATTCGGGCGTCACTGTTGCTACTTCTGACGGCACGGAGCAAACCCTCAATGAGTCGCTTTGGGACAAGGTCAGTGATGTAATTCCAGCAAATAGAGTTAGAAATTTTGGTGCTCCAAGAGAATTATCCAAGAGTACGAACACCCTAATTTACTACCCGCTTAAGGATAATTATAGGGACTATTTTTCAGGAGAAATAGAGGATTGTAAGAATGTGACAACACATAAACATGGTTTGTATCATTATATCCCAGGACAGCTTGCCAGACGTATCATATAGATATCCCAAAATGGTAAGTAATAAAATGATCAAAAGCCTCAAAAGGTTACGATTGTAATAAAGTTTCTATCAATATAAGAGGAGTTTTTGTTTCTGAGTCTTTGTCTCTTGGTGATTTGAAACTTGCATTTTTTAAAAGTCTCGTGTTTATTTAAATCTTGAACTCTAGCAATCGTATCAAATTCAATATAAACCGTGTAGGTACCACTTGTTGCTCTCTATTCAACAGCACAAGAAAATAAGCTCCTCGTTAAACAAGCCCAACCTCCAACCTTTAAGGGCGAGGGAGCTAATGTGGACAGAGATGCAGAAGTGTGGATGGAAGCGATGGATGACTATTTCGGGGCTGCAGGAACCCATCCCGAGAACCAGACCATGCTCGCAATGTTCCGCCTCTCTGGCGATGCCAAGATTTGGTGGAAACAACATTGCAGAGATTTGAACATCAAGGGATTTTCCCAATCATGGGAAGACATCAAGGATGTAGTGATGGGACGTTGCTTATAAAACCTTGAAGATAAACGAGATCTTTTCCCTTCGTCAGTCGACTTCTTCAATGAGGAGTATTACTCAAAGTTTGTTACTTTTCAAAGGTATGCTCCTAGAATGATCCTGGATCAGTAAGTAGCATGGTTCTACCAAGGGCTCATTGACCCCTTGAACAATCGGCTAGAAGCTCGCATGCCAACAACTCTTCAAGATGCCTTGCTAAGAGCTAAACCATTAGTTATGGAAATTGAGAAGGTTAATTAGAATAGGAGGAATCATTTGGCAAAGAGGGCAAGGACAAATGTTTGGAATAATAGACCAAACAACCAAGCATACGAACAGCGCCCGATAGTAGCCATTATCGTAATTATGGAATTTCCAAATGTACGTTGTTATGAGTGCAACGAATTCGGGCATTACCGATCTAAATGCCCCAAGAAGACTCAAGCAACCAACGCCAATGTCATACCTCTAAATGTCTATGGGCGAGGACAACCTAATGGAAGAGGAGGACGTGGAAGGGTAAACAGAGGGTGAGGGCATGGAGCTACCGCTAGAGTGAATGCCGTAGTGGTACAACCAACTCTGGGAGATGAAGCAGAGGAGAGAGAAACCTTGCATGCTGCAATTGACAACCCCAATGGTTGCGAGAAATATGCAGTCATTCATACTCTAAGATCTCTCAGAGGTGAACAAGTTAACTTCCTTATAGATTGTAGTAGTACTCTTTCATTTCTTTCACCCAGATGCATGAGGAAGCTAAAGCTAGATAAAGTATCCAACAAGCAAACTAGCTGTAGAGTTAGCAAACGGCAAGGAAGTAGAATCTCAACACTCTGCAGGTGTAATTGACTTTGATCTAGGGGGACACCCAACCTTTGTCCAATTTCTAACCCTACCCTTAGGATTCTTTGATGGGATACTAGGGATGGACTGGCTAAAGAAAAATCAAGCCCACATCCATTGTGCACAAGGGAACTTTACCTTTACAGATAACTTGGGTAATGAATTCTTAATCCATGGGGAAAATTGGAGACCTAGGGCTACTCTAGTAAAGGCCAGCAGACTTTTGAAGGGAGTGAGAAAGGGGCAGCAAATTTATGCGGTAAAGCTCAACAAGGTGGACCAATCAGACACCAAACTTCGACCAAACTGGTTGAGGGAGTATGATGATGTATTCCCTGAAGACCTTACGAATCTTCCACCACATAGAGAGGTAGACCATGAGATTGATATTATCCCTGGATGTGAACTTATCTCAAAGCGACCTTATAAAATGTCACTCCCAGAGACCATAGAACTCAAGGAACAACTTAGGCAACTCATTGAAAAAGGATTTGTTTGGCCCAATACTTCTCCTTGGGGTGCACCAGTTCTTTTTCGGAAGAAGAAGGATGAGACCTTAAGGCTATGCATATATTACCGTGGACTGAACCAGGTAACTGTCAAAAACAAGTATCCAATTCTAAGGATCGACGAACTCCTGGATAGACTCCATGGTGCCAAAATGTTTACGAAGATTGATCTAAGTTCAGGATATTACCAAATCAGGATCAAGGAATCAGATATTCCAAAGACAGCTTTCAACACTAGGTATGGACACTACGAATTCACAGTAATGTCTTTTGGTCTAACAAATGCTCTTGCAAGCTTCAATCGACTTATGCAGGATGTTTTCAGACCTTATCTGGACGATTTTGTCTTGGTTTTCTTTGATGACATTTTGATCTATTCTAAGAACGAGGCAGATCATGAAGAACATGTTCGTAAAGTACTTGATCTTCTTCGAGAACACCCACTTTACGGTAAAGCGAGCAAGTGTACCTTCTGCTCACCAAAGGTCAATTTTCTTGGATTTATCATATCGGCCAAAGGGATTTCAGTGGACCCAGATAAAGTCAAGGATATCGTTGATCAGCCTCAACCATCCACCGTCAGCAAAGTAAGAGGATTTCTTGGGATAACGGGATGGTACAGGATTTTTGTCAAGGACTATGCACGTATTGCTGTACCTTTGACGGAGCTCCCGAAGAAAGGAATGAGGATCGAATGGAAGACAGAGCAGGAGTCTAGTTTTGCTAAGCTAAAATAATTATTGGTCTCAGCTCCTATCTTAAAGCTTCCAAATTTCAGTAATGAATTTGAAGTAGCAACCGACTAGCAAATTTTCTTTAGGCGGAGTTCTTACTCAAGAAGGAATACCGGTGGCATATACTTCACGAAAGTTGAGGGATTATGAGAAGAATTATCCTACTCACGATTTGGAACTTTTAGCGGTTATACATGATCTGAAGTTATGGAGACATTATCTTCTCGGACGCAAGTTTTAGCTAGTTATAGACCACAAGAGCTTAAAATGAATTTTTACTCAACCTATTCTCAATATGCGACAATTGCGATGGATCGAACTCTTACAAGAATATGACCTTGACATAAAGTATAGACCAGGGAAGGAAAATGCCGTTGAAGATGGAATTAGCCAAAAATATTTTCTCGGAGCTATCTCTATTCCAAATAACCCTATCTAGGATAATTTAAGAAGCATCTTTGGTAGATCCAGAATACCAACATATGGTATCATTAGTCCAGCAAAATAGATGCCTAAAGCTATTACTCTCTTATGGGGGGATGTATTTACTTCAGATATAGGCTCTATGTACCTAGAGACCCAGCTTTAAAGAAGACTATTCTGTATGAAGCACACGACATCCCTACATCAGGACATCCAGTTTATACTAAGGCTCTTCATGCTGTCAAGAGGAGTTATTTTTGGTTCGGAATGAAAAGAGACATACTTCGCTATGTGAGGCAATGTCTTTCTTGTCAGCGGCGGATAAAAGCCGCAAGAATCAAGTTACCAGGGCAACTTCAACCTCTTGACATACCCCAGATGAAATGGGAATGCATCAGTATGGACTTTGTTACAGGATTACCTTCTACAGGAGGTTATGACTTTGTATTTGTGGTTGTTGATATGCTCACAAAAGTGGCTCATCTAATACCCGTTGTCATGAGTTTTTTGGAGCAAGAGATTGCGCAGATGTACATACACATGCATGGTGCATCAAATAAAGGATTGTCTATTTTCCAGAGCCAGGTGGTTATGTGGGGCCCACATGTGTACAGGTAGGACAGGGTGTACATAGTGCATCGATTTTCACTATTACCAGTACCAGTGTGTTTTCTCTATAATAATGAGGATTTGGTAGTGTGTAAAACTTCTCGAGGAATCTACCTGCGGGCCGACGACATGAGGTAAGCACGTGCATCAGATGGCATCTAGTGGTGTCAGGAGGTCGAATGGGGTCAATATTTGCACGTGGATGAATACGGACACAACGTGGATGTTTTCTTGTGATAATTATGCAGAAAGGTCATCATGAGGACCATACTTTGGGGCCACTTCACGTGGTTGCGGGATGCATTATTGGGAAAAGCTGAGTGCCAGGTGTGCGGATGATGCAAAAAGGTGACAACTATGCCACTGTGAGGTCAGTTTTTGGCATGTTCGGGGTCCGTTTGAGGTCAACTAAAAGGCCCAACTAATAAAGCTAAGTGTGGGAACTGAAAAAACAGAGAGAAGACCAGAAAAAGAGTGGAGAGAAGAGGAGGAATATCCGCAACTGTGTTTTTGGGGTTTTTGGAGCTTGTTTTGGCCGTAAACTGCTCATCCGAGGTCGGATTTGAGCACTTTGACATTGTAGACTGGGGTTTTCGGCCATTCCGGACGCAATGGAGCTGTCCATTTTGCCAAATTCCTTAGTGTTTTTCTATTGTTTTGGCTATGTAAGTTTCTCCTATAAGCGAAGCTTCTACTCCAATTTGTGATTGTATCTGGTATATTTTACCCATATTGTGTGAGCTATTTGCCCCATTGGTGTTGGCCCAAGATCATTTTTATCTAAACATCAGAAGTTCTCCTCTTTTGAGCTGAGTTTTTTGGGTGTGTGTGTGTGTGTGTGTCTTTGTGTGGAGTGGGCAAGTGGATAGTCTCTCTCCTCTCACTCCATCGGTGTGTTCCCTGCCTCGGCCAGGTGGATTGTGTAAGCCGAGTGGCGCCCCATAGTGTGTGTATGTGTATCATCCCAAGAGTGTGTGTCGGGTCATTATAGAGGCGTTTTGTGTGTTTCCATCCCGCTCACATTCTTTTGGTGCCCCCATGGAGGATCTTCTTCGAGTACCTTCTGCTTCGAGCTTCGAGCTTCGAGCTTCGGGATTACAGGTCGAGATTACAGGTTACAGGTTACAGGGATAGGTGCAGGTACAGGTGATTTACACAGGTACAGGTAGCTGGAGTAGAGTAATACACTGACAGGAAGTCACTTGCAGTTGTTGTGGGTATGCATCATTTAGCGCCTGCTTGAGCGCATTGTCTACTGGATTGTACGTTACTTGTGGAAACTGCCATTGTACGCCTTTGTGGATCCATATTTGGTTTTATTTGGCAGTCCCAACCATTTCTGAGACTTGGTCTGGAAGATAGTCAGGGATTCTCAAATGTGGAGATCCTTTCGGTGATACAGGTAGTTGGAGCACCCTTTTCGTGACCTCGCCATAGGCTATGTATTAGTGATTCCTATTTGATGCTCGGGTTCTATTGTTGGCAATTTATGCATACATATACAGTCTATATTTTGGGTTCTTACTGCTCTACTTCTGGGGAAACTCTGCCAAAATTTTTCCAAGTTATGATGGCTGGTTTTTTTGTCTTTTAATCCATTTATGTTGTTATGCTGCTGAAATTTTGGCAAAATCAGAGGATAAGACAAGTGTGCTTTCTTGGGAGCTGCATGGTTGGCTTTGATGGATGATCAAAATGGACCTCAATTCAACCCTTTTCATTTAACTCAAAGAATCCAGATAAATGTTCATGTATCCAGGAAGATTTTTTTCCAGCAGCGCATAGTCTTTATGTTCGGGCCAAGAAGATTAAGAGAGATCCTGGAATGTCCTTTGCCTGTTGTAATTCCGATGATTAACTATGAGAACTCATTTGATGTGCATGTGTTTGTCCTTGTCTAAAGTTGAGTTCCATTGAAGTTTTTGGAAATTGAGTCAGTCAAAAATTTTGGGTTCTTGCACATGTGTTCGAAGGGGTTCTCAAAGCATCGTAATTTGGGTAGCCATGGATTTCTCTTATCCGGAGTTTCATGGAAGAAGTGATGAAGATGTGGAATACTTTTTGGAAAAGATGGAGGTTTCTTGCATTAGCAACCAGATTGATGATCCGGCGTAGATGTTACGTCTTCTCCAAATTTGTTTGAAGAGTGATGCACGGGTTTGGTCCAAGGAATTTGAAGAGGAGTTGCGTGTGGCTGATCCACCTATAAGATTGAGTTGGGACAATCTAAGGCATGGATTGGAAGTGGAGTTTGTGAAGATAGAAGATCCTGACAAAGTGTGGCAAGAAGTACAAGGTTTGGTGCAAAAGGAAGGTGAGCCATTAGATGCGTACATATGTAAGTTCTCATTGGCATGGGAGCGGATGTGCAAGGCCTTAGCACCACAAGTACTCCCGCCTGACATGATGAAGAAGGACAGGTTCTTGGCTGGTCTTTGGGAGAATATACGTTGGAGAGTGGAGCTAAAGAAGCCTAGGACATATGAAGATGCATTGGAGTTCAGTGGCAGGTTATGAGAGGTACAGTGTGTGTGATGGTTTTTCAGGTTATTTCAATTGAAGATTTCTCTTAAAGACCGCACAAAGACAACTTTCATTACGCCATGGGGCTGTTATTGCTACACAGTATTGCCATTTGGGTTGACAAATGGACCATCTTTCTATCAAGAGAGAGCAAATTGGGTATTGGAACCATTCATTGGCAATTGTGTTAAAGCTTTTATGGATGACTTCTGTGTATACAGCAGTAGGGTTGAACATCATGAGAAGCTACGGATGGTATTGGCTCGATATGATGAATGTGGAGGACAACTAAACCCAAAGAAATTTCATTTAGCACAGCCAAGGGTGAAGTTATTGGGCCACATGGTGTCAGAAAATGGCATTGAGGCTGATCCAGACAAGGTTAATTCTATTATTCTTCTTCCATCACCTACGAGTACAAAGCAATCGGCAACCTTTATACACAAAGTGAAGTACATGGCATGGTTTATTCCATTGTCTTCTCAGCTTCTTTATCCATTACAACAAGTGGCAAAGCATGATCCATTGCAATGGGATGACAAGTGTGAAGAAGTGTTTCAAGAGGTGAAAGAGGTGTTAGGGGGGTTGTCAGCCATGCTAGCTCCTGATTGGGAGCAAGTGTTTTATGTAAATCCATCAGTAGGGGATGATGCCATTGTAGCCATGCTATTGCAAAATGGGAAGGGCATCCATTATATGAGGCCAGTGTATTGTGCAAGCCGAGTGAAGCTGGTAGCAGAGAGAAAATTCTCGGAAGTTGAGCTAGTGATGGCCAGTGTGATATTTGCTTGTCGACGATTTCGTCATTACTTGCTACCACGACCTTTTGTTTTCTTAACGAGTTACGCTTTTTTTCCATAGTTAATTAATGGCGCTAACATGTCAAATGTGGTCAAGAAATGGGTAATTGAGCTGCAAGAGTTCGAGTTCTCTTTCCTAGTGGAAGACAGTACAAGAGCTACCCTAGCTGATTTGCTGACTTATAAGGAGAATCCCCTCCTTGATAAGCAAGAGGTGGTGAGAAAGGTAGTTGAAGAAGTTCCACAGATCAGCAATGCACATGTTTTGTTCTTTGATGGCTCATATAGAAAGAGCCATGATGCGGCTTCAGGGGGTATAGCACTTTATGATCCAGAGGGGAAGCTAGTATGCAAGAGAGGGTTCAAATTGGATGCTCATAGTAATAATGAGGCTGAATATGCTACTTTGGAAGCCGGATTACACATTTGTTTGAAGCATGGGGTTCGAAGGTTGAGCATAAAAGGTGATGCCTTGTTAGTGGTGAAGCAAGTGCTGGGTGTGTGGAAGAGCAAGAACAGCTCATTGAAGGAAATGTGTTTCAGAATTAAAGGCCTGTTAAAAAAGTTCGAAGCATGGAGCATTAAACACATTGAACGTGCTCTAAATGGAGAGGCACATGAAGCAGCTCAAAGCATGATTGGGGATCTATTTGTGTTGAGGACCACTTTACCTCTTTATCATGGCCGGGAAAGTTTGGCTCAAGAAGAGGAGTTTTTGCTAACAGGAATCATTCCAAAGGAGATTCATAAGTCTAAGAAGTATGGTTTTGTACGTAGAGCATCCAGGTACAAATTTATTGGTGATGTCTTGTACATGAAAGGGGTTGATCTCGTGTTGAGACATGTACCTTGGCGGAAGGAGCTTTATAGAGTGTTGGATGAAGGTGCATGTGACGGCCATTTTTCTCTAAAGATCACCTTGCATAAGATCTTGCAAGAGGGGTATGTATGGCCTAGTTTGCACAAGGATGTTCACCATTGGTGTAGGTCTTGCAATAGGTGTCAAGCATTTGGGAAGAAAGTGTTGAAGCCAGAGCTACGAAAAACCATTATGGCATTTGATGTGTTTGAAAAGTGGGGGATTGATGCAATAGGCCCATTACCTATCACAAGCAGGGGCAAAAGCTATATTTTGACTGCAGTGGACTATCTCTCTAGATGGGCAGAGGCTATAGCAGTAAAACAAATCACTGCAAAGGATGTGGCAAAATTTGTGTATGATGAAATATGTTGCAAGTTTTGGGTGCCACTGGAGCTACTTTCAGATAAGGGGCCAGGATTTAGAGCTAAACTGCTAGACTTTTTATGTGCAAAGATGAAGATTAGGAACCAGCATACCACTCCTTATTATCCGCAGTGTAATGGCTTAAATGAAAGATTCAATGGTGAGTTGGTACAAATCCTTTCGAAAGTGACAGAGCACCAAGGAAATAATTGGGATTTGGAATTTCCTAGTGCATTATGGGCTTATCGTACTTCGGTGAAGACACGTACAGGATTTACTCCATTTCATTTGGTATATGGAAAGGAAGCACTATTGCCTTTGGAAATGGAGTTGCCTGCAGTAAAGATGTTAGAGAAGTTGCTTGGGCCGCCTAGTGATGCATTCAAAGAGAGGCTCTTACATTTACAAGAGGTTCAACTGGATAGGATGAGTGCATTGGAGCATTATGGGCAGATGCAAGATAAGGCTTTGGCAAATATAAATGAAAAGGTCAAAAGTAAGGGTATCAAGAAGCATGACTTGGTTTTGCGCTACAACAGTAAGGTGGACAACACCTTCCAAAAGAAGTTTCAAATTAAGTGGGAAGGCCCTTTCAAGGTAGTGGAGTGTTTTTCGAACGGTACTTATCAGTTGGCTAATCTGGATGGGATTCTACATAAGTCAAGGGTATATGGTTGCATCTTAAACTATATCATGCCAGGTTGATGATGGTGGAGCAAGATGAGCTGTCTCTGGAGCAAGTAATGTCTATGAGGGATGAGGAGACTTGTGAAGCAGCGAGTCTCATATCGCTTTTTTCTGTTGTTGATCATGAATGATCTAGCAGGCTAGGGGATGGGCAAATTATGTCAGGAGTTTTTTGGAGCAAGAGATTGCGCATATGTACATACACATGCATGGTGCAACAAATAAAGGATTGCCCATTTTCCAGAGCCATGTGGTTACGTGGGGCCCACATGTGTACAGGTAGGACAGGGTGTACATAGTGCATCGATTTTCACTATTACCAGTACTAGTGTGTTTTCTCTATAATAATGAGGAGTTGGTAGTGCGTAAAACTTTTGGAGGAAGCTACCTGCGGGCCGATGACCTGAGGTAAGCAGGTGCGTCAGATGGACTCTAGTGGCGTCCGGAGGTCGAATGGGGTCAATATTTGCACGTGGATGAATACGAACACAACATGGATGTTTTCTTCTGATAATTATGCAGAAAGTTCATCATGAGGACCATAATTTGGGGCCACTTCACGTGGTTTCGGGATGCATTATTGGGAAAAGCTGAGTGCCAAGTGTGCAGATGATGCAAAAAGGTGACAACTATGCACTGCGAGGTCAGTTTTTGGCCTGTTCGGGGTCCGTTTGAGGTCCACTAAAAGGCCAAGGGTGCCCAACTAATAAAGCTAAGTGTGGGAACTGAAAAAATAGAGAGAAGACCAGAAAAAGAGTGGAGAGAAGATGAGGAACAGCCGCAACTGTGTTTTTGGGGTTTTTGGAGCCTGTTTTGGTCGTAAACTGCTCATCCGAAGTCGGATTTGAGCACTTTGACGATGTAGAGTATGGTTTTGAGCCGTTCCGGACGCGATGGCGCTGTCCATTTTTCCAAATTCCTCACTGTTTTTTTGTTTTTTTGGCTGTGTAAGTTTCTCTTATGAGGGAAGCTTCAGCTCCAATTTGTGATTGTATCTGGTATATTTTACCCATATTATGTGAGCTATTTGCCCCATTGGTGTTGGCCCAAGCTCATTTGTATCTAAACATCAGAAGTTCTCCTCTTTTGAGCTGAGTTTTTTTGGGTGTGTGTGTGTGTGTGTGTGTGTCTCTGTGTGGAGTGGGCAAGTGGATAGTCTCTCTCCTCTAACTCCATCGGTGTGTTCCCTGTCTCGGCCAGGTGGATTGTGTAAGCCGAGTGGTGTCCCATAGTGTGTGTGTGTGTGTGTGTGTGTGTGTGTGTGTGTGTGTGTGTGTGTGTGTGTGTGTGTGTGTGTGTGTGTGTGTGTGTGTGTGTGTGTGTGTGTGTGTGTGTGTGTGTGTCATCCCAAGAGTGTGTGTCGGGTCATTATAGAGGCGTTCTATGTGTTTCCATCCCGCTCACACCGTAAAGACAACCTTTACTGCTTCGGATATTAGCCAAGTATTCATCAAGAAAATTTTTAGGTTACATGGTTTACCCAAGCGTATCGTCAGTGATAGAGATGTCAAGTTTACAACAAAGTTTTGGACTTCTCTTTTCCAATCTATTGGGTCACAATTAGCCTTCAACACAGCGTATCATCCGCAGACAGATGGGCAGACTGAAAGAGTAAATCAAGTCATTGAGGACATTCTCAAGGCCTATTGTTCACAACAGCCAAAGAAGTGGTTACAATATCTACCTTTGGTAGAATATGCTTACAATTCTTCCGAACACAGAAGCATTGGAATGTCACTCTTCAAAGCTCTTTATGGACAAGACTGTTTAGCACCACTTAACTTTTCAGACCCAACCATCAGGGTAGAAGCCTCTAAGAAGATGCTAGAAGACATGGAAGCTCAGACTAAAGCCATTCGCCAAGATATCCAAGCCGCTCAGGATAGACAAAAGCATTACGCAAATAAGAATCGATCAAAATGGACCTTCAAGGAAGGAGAAAAAGTTTTTCTACAAGTCTGACCAAAGAAAAGCAACTTATCATTAGGAAGGTACAAGAAACTAAGCCCAAGATATTGTGGACCCTTCGAAATCACTAAGGTTGTGAGTGACCAGGCCTACAAGCTTAAGTTACCCGCAAACGTAAAGGTTCAGGATGTATTTCACGTCAGCCTACTCAAACCCTACATTCCTAACCCCGATCAACTCTTGGACTCAGATCAGATAGTTATGCCAGCACAAGGAGTTCTCAAACTTCAACCTGATTATGTCCTTGAATCAAGAGAAAGAAAGCTACGAAACAGGACAATTACCGAGCACCTTGTGAAGTTGAAAGATTATCCTGAAGAAGACGCTACTTGGGAGGACGAACCAACGCTCATAAAGGATTATCCTAATAAACTCTTGAGCTGAGGACAACTCAAATTTTTCACGTTGGGGAGGTTGTAAGATCTCTGACCCCGAGCTAAAGAGCACCCTTGTATCATAAAATAACCTTACTGCAAAAAGTTACTATTTTTGGCAATTTTCCTAAATCTGTCGGTGCCATGATGTTTAGAATCTTATAGAGCTTTCAAAAAGTTTTTTATCACCCTACCCGTCTAGTTCTGACCGCCTCAACAAACTGCACCCGTACCCCAAATTTGAAAAAAATACATTTCCGAACGCCGGGGGCTGCTAAATATGGAAGGTACTCGGGATTATGCACCTTAGCTCCCGCTTAGTACAGCAAGTTTCACCATTAAAATCTGACTTGAATTGCCTGTCTTAGGTTAAAATGAAATTTTCCAAATGTTTGTGCGGGGAGCATCGGGGCTCAGCGGCTGTGTGGGAACAAGACCCAGGCCACTGGGAGCTTGCTTTAGCAGTTAGAGGGTGCCCTCACACCTCTAGGGACTTGTGGGAGGCTTTCCATGCTTGAGAGAGAGTGTGAGAGTCAGTTAGTCTAAGTTAATTGGACACCTTGCAGGGCATGCACTCAACTTCCCATGCAAGACTAAGTTGCTCACTCAGATGCATATAGCAATAGAAATCGACCTACATGAGGATGAGCACTATATAAGGACGTGCTCACACACACACAAGCACTCATATGCTCACACACACACACACACACACTCCTACACACACATACATTGGGGAGGTGCTGCCGGCACACACAACTTTTAGAGGAAGATCAAAGGACGGAAGTGCTGATAAATTCTTGCCTCAGCAACTCCATCGGATCATCAAATCAAGTAAAATTCAGCCCAACCTACGGTAACAAAGTTAATTTTCATGCTTGTGCTGCAATTCTCTCTATCATTCTCTTAATTCCGCTTGTATTAAGCATAGTCCTAGCTAATCTACTCTCTAATTCACTATATGATTAGCCTATTGCCTAATCTTAATCTCAATTATCAATTATGCAAGTAATTAAACTCTCCTAATCATAAATTAATGCATGATTATCAGAAAGGATTTAACCACTAGCCATCACAGTGATGGAATTAAACCAACATCTAGCAATGTGGTTAAACGACCAAATTCAATCTATCATTTCACAATGATCAATTAGATAAATTTAAATTCAAATTACACATGATTAAGCTGTAATTAGAGAAATTAATTCCCTATGGTTATCTCTAGAAAGGGAACCCTCTCACCTATGCACATGGTAATTCTGCATTGCATTAGTGAAGCAATTATTATGCGTAATTCATCTCTAGTACTCTAATTAAGCAAGAGCTAATTATCTAGGCCGAGTAATTAATTTCCAGGGTCAGTTCCCCATAAGAAAAAGTCAGATGCTATCCTAAATTTCACGTAGCTATGAACGATTCCCTTTTCTTGAAGTAAATCTAATCCTCTCCCATAAAAGAATTTGCTCGTTGATACCAATCTTGTCATCTTGGTTGTCATGATATTCTCGAACACTAGTTCTTATTTTTTCGAATTTATCAATTTAAAGTAGTAAGTATAAAATGGCCCAACAAAGAGAGCTCGTTTCGGTGGGTCTCAGGACCGTGAGGCTGGCACGAGAAACTCTAACGGGAAGGGCAAAGCTCCCATGGACGAGCAAGCACCGGCCATCTTACGAAGGAACGACGAGGAGATCGTTGAGGTAGGTCAAAATTCAATTCAAGTATATTTAATTGAAATTGAATTCGATAAGGTAGGAAGGAAACATATCCCCAAACATGTTGGAAATCCAACGGAGACCACGGCATTTTAGTTAAGTGTATTATTTTATTCAAGTAGGAAAGAATGTTTTTGAGATATATTGTATGAAGTAGGAAAGATTGTTTGCTAGGGAAAATTTAGCTCGGCCAGTTCATTTTCAATTCCAATGTTGATTTAGTCATGATCCCCCTTTTGATCAGGGGGCGGCTCGCGAAGATTTCACAGTAGCTAGAGTTACTAGCTTAGGGCCTCTATCCACGACTTGCGTTCTTTAAGGTGGGATGTCCATGTCATGCTTTTTATGCGGTGGACAAGTCTAGTTGTATGGGCAACTAGGTGACAACGGGTGGAGTTAACACTAGGTTGGTAACCTAATAGGACATAAAAGTGTCCTTTCAGGGTTTTGAAAAAAACCTCCAAAACCATAGTAGATCCACTCATTTTGTAAAATCCTTTCATGAGGTTATAGTTCAAGGCCTACTAAACATGGAAAAAATAAGAAACTTGTAAAATTTCTCATCTTTTGGTCACACAAAGCCTCCAAAGTTGATGGACCAGTGAATTTTCATCAAAACGGTCATTTCTTACGTTTTGTTGCATAAAAATAAGATTAGGGATTTTTGTAGGGCTTGAGATAAATTCCCTAGTTAACTTCAATGGGTTGGTGATCAAAACATATGATTGCTTCTCACTCACTATTTTTTGTTTTGCCAAAATAAATAGGTACAAAAAAGTTGAATTTTTACCATTCTGCAAACTTATCATCAAAGTTTCTATAGCCACGCTCAATACAAATAATATGTGCATGTTTTCTTAGTTCCCTATTGTCCTTTATGTTCATAAGGATCCATGGAGCATGTCAAAAGAATAATACATCTCTTACCAAGATGAATCTTGGGGACAAAGATGAAGTGTTAAATACAGCAGACATGAAAAAACTAGGTTGAACATTATGAGTTGTAGAATCCCATAGAAACTATTCAATATCTAGCCAAATTTGATCCTTATGACTAGATATGGTTACTACCTACAAAATTCATGTAGTTGTCACAAGAAACTAACAATATTGAAAAAGCTATACTTGATATACTAGAATGTTTCGTTTTCTTCTATAATTGAAAAAATCAACCATCGTTGTCTACTATGAAAAATAGGGTATTAGGTGCCCCAAAACTCAAGGAATATTAGCTTTATGTTACAATATGCGACATAGAGAATCAAAACTGCATTAGGATATCATGAAAGCCACCAAAAAAATCATAGAAGAGCTAAAATTGGCTAAAAAACAGGATTTGACAATTTTTGTAATTTGGTCATAACTTACAACTTTAACATTTATTTCTCCCTAGAAGCATCAGGACATGTTGAGGACTACTAAAGATAGTTCTCTAGCATTATAGACCTCACAAACATGAATTCTAGAGTGGTATAGTTGCAAAAAGTTGAAAAAGCCAAAAACAGGACCCATTTTTTCACACAGTTTAGGTTGTGAAATGTTGTGCAAGGACAAGGTTAAAGATGGAATTGATATTCCAAAAAAATGTCAAGTTTTTTTCAGCTCATGAGACAACTTTCTAGACAGATAGCACCTCCAAATCCATTTTGAAAATCTTGACATAATTCAAGGAAAATGGTCACTTCACAGGACATAAAAGTGTCCCGGGACATAAAAGTGTCCCATTACCAACCTAGTGTTAACACTCGCTGGGGGATTTCGTGCCTCCAAAACATTGGAATTTCTAATGAAATGAGTTTTGAGTGAATTTTTACTAGAAAGATTGTTCTGGTGCCGCTTTGTAAGACTGTTAAAAAGGCTTTCCTAACGAACCTTGTGAATCGGAACTTAATCAAAGAACTTATATGTTGAACAACCATTGTGGTAGTAATTAGGACACACAAAGAAGTGTGAGTGTGGGGGTGAAAAGTGGGGGCTTGGTTCGGGTTGCCAATGCCTATGAGAAGGGTGGTCCCGATTGGTCGGGAACTCTCTGTCCCCATAGTACGGTAAACGATGCTAGAATAGCTCATTGCACCAAAATCTGTGAAGTCCCAAGTGTACATGCCTCTGAAAGCAATGGGAAAAAAGGCACTCGAGACTTCTCTCCTTCTGGAAGGTGAGTCTTAGGACCGATGATTGGTTAGACATGCTTTCCCCTGCGGGGTGGAACTAGATCTGGTTGCTAGTAGCCTCGACTCAATTCACTTGGTGATGAGATCTCGTCCACTAGTTGAACCCTTAAACGACTTTGTTTCCTTCCGCTATAGATCTAGTGGCCACCAGCTTTACCATGAGAACCGTCGTTCCAGATGACGGGGTGAGGACCTCACACAAGGGCTTCGTGGATCCGCATGGATGATCTATTGCAACCTCTCGACATCACAGCAAAGGAGCTGGTATAAGATAAAGCTATCCCTACTTATGGCCTTTTGTGAAGATCAAAGGAGGTTTATGGGATCAGCAGGAGCTGTAGCAGAGGCAGTATCTGATGATGGAGGATCATTGGCATCTACCAATAGCGGATATATGGGCAAGTCTGCAGACAATGGAAGTAGCCAAAGCTCAGATAGTGTTGAAGATTTGAGAATTTCGAGCAGCTCCTTTGCTGTGATGTCGAGAGGTTGCAATGGAAGTAGCCAAAGTTCAGATAGTGTTGAAGATTTCTAGCTTGTGTATCAATTCAGTCGAATATTTCCAAGAGGTATCAGAAGCCGGTTTTCCAAAGCAAGAGGGTGGGTAGCTTGACCATGATCAGTAGCATGCGGAGGTGCATCGGGTTCCAGAGTTAGCGTGTGTTCGTGGAGAGTTATCTCCGGCAGTAGGCTCAGTAGGAACTGTTAGAGATGCAGCCTTGGATTGTGGGGCGTCATGTGTCAAAGACGAGATTTTCCCTCTGTCTAATGGTGATGCAGAGCTGGAGTCTGAGAAGGTATGGAATGAATTCATGTCCAACTTGATTGATGAAGCAATGGCTGAGCAGGTGCACTCAGAAGAGGCAGCAGCGGTCTGCCAGCTGATAGAGACTCTGCCAGAGCAAGGGGTTGGGCAATCGCCCAATATCGAAGAGCAAGTGGTAATCAAGGTCGACGCCGAGTTGGAAGAGATCTCTACTGAAGAGGATGAAGTGTCAATGCATAAGCTTGCCGATGAGGACTTGGCCGCTCTTATTGCAGATTTAGAAGCTCCGAATGTGGTCGATGGTGAGAAGGTTGTACCCATCAACGAAGGCGGCAGTATGGGTAAGGATATGGCACAAGTAGGGAGTTCTTTTGATGATGGAGATGATGATATGGCTTGCATTGGTAGTATCTTATCAGGAGAGGTTGATTACGAGCCTGTACCTTCTCCGTTTCATGTTGATATGTTTGAAGATCTTACTTGTGAGTATCTAGACAATTTTCTTGATGAAGACTTGCCTCTTAAGGTGGTCAAAGGTGCTCTGGGGGATTTTTTTCCTTCTTCTGATGCCTCTAATATCTTCAAGGGCTTAGTATACCTCTCTGCAGAAAAGTATGCTTCTCAATGTCTCTGGAAGGTTGCTGTTGTTGATCATGATGGTGCGACAAGTGTTTCCCAGGCTTTGGGGTGCGTTTTGGCTTGCATTGGTCCACAGATAGGTTCTTGTGCATTTAAGGATCTATGTTCTCATGGTGATGATGCTTTTGGATGGAATGGTAATAGCAAGGCAGCTACAGGTCCTGAAGTGATGGCGAAGGGCATGTATTTTGTGCAGGAATGCTTTTTTTGCGAGCTTGTTCTTTGTAGCTTCATTTCTGGAAAGCGTATGCTTATTGTTTTGGGATCCAGGAGGGAGTTGGTCTTCAAACTAGCAGGCTAAGAGCTATCCCTTTGATACGGGAGGGATTCCCTTTGATACGGGAGGGATTCAGACTTCAGGTTGGAAGGCTCAAAGCTGTCCCTTTGTAGGAGGGAGAGTTTCGTTTTCGAGTGTCTAGCAGGTGGAAGCAGCAGAGGGAGTGATATCAGAGCTACTGACAATGTAAATATGGTTTTTTACAATCTTTCAGAGTTTTCAACATGTTGTACACATTTCTTGCGCCGACAGGTGTACATAGTTTTCCAGAGCAGCTTGGGTTAAGCATGAATGCTCAACAAAGGGGGTGGGCAAAGATGATGGTTTCTAGATTTTCCTCAGAGAGCGCATCCAAGATCAGGACAACCCCCTGGTTGGCGGCTTTCGTAATGACTCATTTGAGGTGTATTTTAGTGAAAGCTTCAAAATGTTGAGCTCATTGGGAGCGGTCCGTGCTAAGATCAACCTATTTTGAAGCTTAAAGCTAACCGTCATGCAAGACAGTCTCCAACTAGTAAGACAAACAAGCATCGTAGCACGTATATGCCACATCTTTGTGCAAGCTTTTGAAGATAGAATCCCAAAGGCTACTTTATTGGGGATTGAGTCCTTCTACTTTGGAATCAAAAGCTTCCTTGTGGCATGGAGAATCATCATAACAGTATGGGCTAACCCTTGATGGTCAGGACGAAGGTTCAAGTCAAAGTCACCACTCTCCATGTACCCTAAGGAGAGGGCTGAAATTATGGAAGCTGAGAAGGTTTTTTGAGAACAAGGCCTTGGTGGTTTTTTTTTTCTGATCTTTCAAAATTTTGAGCGGTCAAATTGAGCAGGTAAGCCATGCTCCAGCCACGTGAAGTAAGGAAGGCTCGAGGGCGAGGTAATCATAGGCATGGGAGAAGGCTCTCAAGACCTCCACGAGCTTGCCTAAAAAAGCAGTTGCACTGGGACGTCAGGCCTGGTTCCTGAATCGAAGAAGGGGGTCACTAGGAACTTTGGACATGTTAGCATATAGCAACACCTATTGCGTTTTGTGTACTTCCTAGATAGAAGTAGAAACTTTAGAGCTTTTTTCTAGATGGATCTAGCAAAATTATTATTTTACAGAATTTCCTATATGGTGAGTTGTAGTTTGCTACATGGAACTAGCAAATTCAAAGTGCCTCTAGATTTTCTAAATGGTAAGTATGTGGAGTTGCTAGATCCAAGTAGGAAATTCCAATTTTTTTTATATGGTAAGTTAGTAATTGCTAGATGAAACTAGCAATTTATAAGCTCCGTTGGGTTTCCTATATAGTAAGTTTGTAGAGTTGCTAGCTCCAAAGAGAAAAATTCTGAGTTTCTATAAGGTAAGTTAAGAATTGCTCGATGGGACAAGCAATCTCAAGGTGCCTCTAGAGTTTTGTTATAGTAGCTATGTGGTTACTAGTTAGAGACAGCAAATCCTAGGTCCAACACAATTACTGAATAGCAAGTATACAAGTTCACACTTAGAACATGGTAGCTATCTACTACTAAGCATTTACAATGAAAATCTAAGATTAGAATTGGTTTTCTATACATTTCTTCTGATAGTCTGTTTGTTAACAAAAGCACAAGATTTTGTACATTTTATCATGTAGGAAATTATATTCTTTCTCATTGTATTTGATAGAGTGCTTAACATCGTGATCTTCTAGTGAACATGCACAAATATCTAGTTAGGTGAAGTTGCAGAAAGGGGAAAGATAGGCCCTTCAGGCATGTTTAGAGTAGTGTATTAAGGAAACTCAAATGTGGCTTGATAGTGTATGGCTCCATGTCTTGAAACTCTGGCTTAATGTACTGAAGAAAGCAAGTAAGTGCAATGAGCGGGTTATGAAGCTTTAAGGCATCCATCTGCATGTGTTGTGGCGCAAGGTTGCTTGCAAGCCATAATTTACATTACACTTGCCATATAGTCGAAATCGTTCATGATATTGCAAGCACTTTTTAACTATTTTTGGACTAGGTTCTAACACAAGCAATTCTAACTGCTTTATTTTTGCAGAGTTAATTCAACTTTTGACATCAGCTTTTATCTTCTTTTGTGTTTATTTGTGTTACACTATATTGCCTTTGCAGGACCAAGGTGTTGATAGAGGGATTGAGCTCAAGAATAAAATATAACAACTTGTCATGCCTTCCTTAGCTCTACATGCCATCACCCTCAACATAATCGCATGTGCCATATTATGCTACAAGAAATACTAGCACTCTTTGAGCAACACCGCTTGGTTGAAGCTACTTGCCAAAGTTTGGCAAGTATAATAATGAGCTCAAGGCCAACTTCTTCTTCTTTGAGTCTTGCATAAACTTCATCCAA
This sequence comes from Adiantum capillus-veneris, assembly GCF_014529385.1. NCBI lineage: Eukaryota > Viridiplantae > Streptophyta > Polypodiopsida > Polypodiales > Pteridaceae > Adiantum > Adiantum capillus-veneris. The sequence continues at coordinate 7,890,936 of NC_140948.1, read as the reverse complement.
GCCTAAGTAATAGCATGAGTGATTGTCAACAAAAAAACCCTTTTGGTTTCAAGTTTTACACTATTTTCAAATTTCTAGCAATTGTCCATGCAAGCTTCTTTTGATGGACTAGCTTTGTTACCTGTTTCAATGCTTCACTATATTACAAAATCCACCATAGTACTCTTTCCACACAAGCTAGAGCTCAATGATGTAGATTTTCTTGAACCAAATATTCTACCTATTCCAATCAACTACCTCAATCTCCAATAGCATGTTCTCTCTTATAGAAGCTTTCAACAAAATTCCTTGGCATGTCATGCATAATGACTTTACCACAACATAGTGAGCTTCTAGAAGACACACCACATACCTAGCTAAGTGTGGTTGTTGTCCTGATTCCTCACACCATATACTTACATATGTGCATTTTGAGGGTAGGAAATTACACCGATCTTATGCAACAAAATCACCTATTTGCATACATCTTGACCAAAATGAGAATATATCCTTATGAAAGTTTACTTGTAATTTGATGGTTGGTTGCTATTTTTTACTCTTTCACTTCTTCAAATTCCATCTCCTCTCTTCAACTGTTTCACACTTAAAAGCTCAATTCTAGGACCTGATGCATGAAGTATATCAAAAGCAATCAATATGTCAAAAGCTTATGATGCCTAGGTTAACTTTTTCTATTCATGAAACTATCCTACGATGGGACTTACATGTTGATCGCTCTTCACCATTAAGTGGCAGTCACCATGCTTATGTGTCATGCACCCTTAAAAGCCCACACAATTTGCAAAGTTTGAATTAAATTATGCAACTTAATGTTGTGGCTATAGATTTCAATGTATAATTTGAGTATTGTCACATACATGAGAGAGAGCAATGAATGGTGTATGATCGTTGTTCACATGTGTGTGTGTGTGTGTGTGTGGGGATAGAGAGAGAGAGAGAGAGAGAGAGAAATGAAATGAAAATGAAATGTTATATTAACGTCTTCAAAAGGCCAAAGTGACCTATGAGACAAGAAAGTTACAATGTGGTGGATCTGATACAAAGTCAGAGTAACAAGATGACGAAAATGAAATGACAAAGGTCACAATAAAATACTATGGAATCCTAAACTACTAGGTGTGAACTAAGTAGCTACCTGGGATAGCTAGATCACAAGAGATCCAGCATCGGTCGCTGGAGGATCTCATCAATCTCCTCCATGGTCAGTAGTCTGACCGGGCGTCATGCATGTTGACCCAAAGTGACTTGAATCCTCTGATGCAGCCTCCGCCGATGCTGTGTAGTCCTCCACAGTCGTGGGCATCTCCATCTCCCCAGCTCAGTCATTCCGGGTCGAACAGTGTGCCTTTAGTGTGAGACCACGAGCTCTGCTGTGGTAGTAACTCCTCCGGATGTCCAGTGGAAGCTCTAAAGAAATATGTGATCTGTCTATGAGACTGGCTAGCCTCTCCTCTCATCAGTCTCTCTCTGTGTTTGCGTAGCTCGAGCAAAAACAAACCCAAGAATCTTTGATCCTTGTATTGCATGACTCTGGAGAATGGTCCAAAGCCCTCTATGAACAAGCAATGGAAGCGGCCTCGTATCTCGTAGTAGACGGGGCAGTGGCATGTGTAGTGCAACTCTATCTCAGGCTCGATGTCACATAGGGGGCATGTCCTGGCCTCTGCTGATACTCCGTTGTATCTCCCAGTCTCGATCCGCAAGCTGGTGTGAAGATGTGCGTATCTGGCCAATAGCACATCGTATCTCATGAGACAAGTGGGTGTCCATGTATCTAGGCCTCCTCACAAAACCATCAATCGTAAGCTGGAGGAGATCCTTTCTGCAGAAAGCCATCTTCGTGCCCAGGTCCTGTGCTGGCTGTATCCATGTCCTCCTGGTGTCTAGCTGAGTCAAGTCCTGGCGGATGATCTTGGTGATCTCGGACTGTGTAAGACTGAGAGAGGGTGCATCCAGTGAGTACTGGAAGGGAGGCAATCTGTCTATGCTGAACCCATGCGCCTGAAACCATTTCAAATTTTGGTCCCCTATTGAGATAAGTCTAGAAGCACATATCTATATCCTATCTCTTGTTCCCTTTTATCTTCCCATACTAAATGGTCAGTTTAAAATGAGGAAATCATTTGGGTTGGCTAGATATTAGATTTTATGACATGTTTATAGGCTCACCAAAAACATGTCAAGTTATGTCATTTCTCACATAAACATTTTCTTGCAACGTAGTGGTGGTGTGCTTTTATACTTCCCTTGTTTTGTTGAAGAATTTCTTTTGTTTCTTGTAAAAAACTTGGGGATTTATTGTTCCCAAATGGGTCTCATATGTTACACTGGTTTATTGTTTTAATGTGTCTCATATGTTGCACTCTATTTTCTTTGAAGTATGGTGGATCAAGTACCATAATTTGGAAAGGATTTGATTATATCTAGTTTAGTGGGGCACTTCTTCTTTGGAATGGCTTCACTTGGAATCTGTTGATTGCAGGGTATTGTCAACATGGCTGTGGCAAGGAAGCATTGTTTTGTTTGCACCACAAAGGGAAGGCCTGTCTCCAAGCGGAGTCACCTACAATGGCACCTTAAAGGCATATGGCCTTACGCAAGATGTTGACATGGGTGAGAGAATGCACCATGTGATTGCTGGTCACAATCTGTTAGAGAAAGATGTTGTACTTGGTGGTGCTTTAATTGATATGTTCCTGGTGGGAGATTTGTCAAATCATGCTCCTCGTATTTCAACAGCTGTTGATGGGTGGTATCCTGATGGATGCATACTTAGGGAACACATTGTTGTTTGTGTATCAAATGTGATACCCTCATGAAAACACAAGGAGTTCTTGATGGATTTCTTGTATGGAGTTTAACTATGAGGACTTTTCGTGTTTGCGATTTCACTACCCAAGGCCTCTCCTATTTCGATAAGATGATTGCGATTTGGTATTGTTATGGTGAGCGACCTGGACCTTGCTCATGTGCACATGCAAACGAGTTTTTGACACTTTCTCCTCACCACACTTCAACATAGTTTCTGCTCACATTTTTGGAGAGATTCTCCTCACCACACTTCAACATTCTTCACAACCGTGGTTTCTCATGTGCATGACATATCAAGATTAGCATGGTTGTACGTGTGCACACAAACAACTAGGGAACAATAGTGATTAGTTCAAAATTGTTTGTGCATGGGGCTGATAAACAACCTTCACAAGAATGGGTTGCTTTAGAAAGATGAATATTTAAGGAGACTCCTGAAAGCACGATAACTTCTTGATAGGCTTCTTGTGTGTAATGTGGTACCCTCATGAAAGCTCGAAAGGTTCGGATGAGCTTTCTATCCAAAATGCCTTCGCTTAGACCACAATGATGGCTGGATATGCCCAACATGTCTATGGCAAGGTAGCTCTGGGTTGCTTTATCCAAATGCAAAGGAAGACCTTTCTCCAGATGCAATCACCAATGCTAGCACCTTCAGGGATTGTTGGAGAAACACGTTGAGCATGGTAATGCTTATGTTGTGGGAAATGAAGCTCTAGGCTATCTTATCCAGATGAAAAGAGAGGGAATTTCTCCAAATGCAATCACATAAACTTGCACCGTGAAGTCCTATGGCCTTCTGCTGAAGACCTTCACATGGGTGAAAGAATTCACAATGAGATTTTTAGTTAGGAGTTGTCGGAGAAACATGTTGCTCATACCTCATCCCTCGAGATACACTTCGAGCCCAAGGCAATTGCAAATAGTTGGACGAGCTTGAGTGTGACATTAACAAAAAACTCCAATCAACAAGGCATATTGTGAACGATAAGGTCTTTATCTCCTTACAAGATCCATTTTTGCCATGTCACTTATGGCGGGTGTCCTAGTGTGACATAGGCTTAACACTAGGTTGGTAACCTAACAGGACATAAAAGTGTCCTTTCAGGGTTTTGAAAAAAACCTCCAAAACCATAGTAGATCCACTCATTTTGTAAAATCCTTTCATGAGGTTATAGTTCAAGGCCTACTAAACATGGAAAAAATAAGAAACTTGTAAAATTTCTCATCTTTTGGTCACACCAAGCCTTCAAAGTTGATGGACCAGTGAATTTTCATCAAAACGGTCATTTCTTACGTTTTGTTGCATAAAAATAAGATTAGGGATTTTTGTAGGGCTTGAGATAAATTCCCTAGTTAACTTCAATGGGTTGGTGATCAGAACATATGATTGCTTCTCACTCACTATTTTTTGTTTTGCCAAAATAAATAGGTACAAAAAAGTTGAATTTTTACCATTCTGCAAACTTATCATCAAAGTTTCTATAGCCACGCTCAATACAAATAATATGTGCATGTTTTCTTAGTTCCCTATTGTCCTTTATGTTCATAAGGATCCATGGAGCATGTCAAAAGAATAATACATCTCTTACCAAGATGAATCTTGGGGACAAAGATGAAGTGTTAAATACAGCAGACATGAAAAAACTGGGTTGAACATTATGAGTTGTAGAATCCCATAGAAACTATTCAATATCTAGCCAAATTTGATCCTTATGACTAGATATGGTTACTACCTACAAAATTCATGTAGTTGTCACAAGAAACTAACAATATTGAAAAAGCTATACTTGATATACTAGAATGTTTCGTTTTCTTCCATAATTGAAAAAATCAACCATCGTTGTGTACTATGCAAAATAGAGTATTAGGTGCCCTAAAACTCAAGGAATGTTAGCTTTATGTTACAATATGCGACATAGAAAATCAGAAATGAATTTGGATATCATGAAATCCACCAAAAAATTCATAGAAGAGCTAAAATTGGCTAAAAAACAGGATTTGACAATTTTTGTAATTTGGTCATAACTTACAACTTTAATATTTATTTCTCCCTAGAAGCATCAGGACATGTTGAGGACTACTAAAGATAGTTCTCTAGCATTATAGACCTCACAAACATGAATTCTAGAGTGGTATAGTTGCAAAAAGTTGAAAAAAGACAAAAACAGGACCCGTTATTTCACACAGTTTAGGTTGTGAAATGTTGTGCAAGGACAATGTTAAAGATGGAATTGATATTCCAAAAAAATGTCAAGTTTTTTTCAGCTCATGAGACAACTTTCTAGACAGATAGCACCTCAAAATCCATTTTGAAACTCTTGACATAATTCAAGCAAAATGGTCACTTCACAGGACATAAAAGTGTCCCATTACCAACCTAGTGTTAAGGCATAAATGAGTGGAGTTCAATATCTGGAGCTAAACGAGAAACTCCAAGAAAGAAAAGTGAGCCTCCCGCCACCCAAAAATAGAGTGCTTAGCATCACTTGCACGAACACGCGCAAGAGAGAGAGAGAGAGAGAGAGAGAGAGAGCATCGTCGACGTCCTTTGTGGAGAAACTACTGTCTTTCTCTAATGAAGAGGCCCTCAAATTTTTAGATTCTTGGAGGGCCAGTCATCTTGGAAATAAGAGAGTTGTTTCTTCTCCATCTAGCATTTCTATAGGTGTTGACACTACTAGCAACGAGAAATATGACCCAATCATATATGAACAGGTGTTTAGGCCTCCACCTCCTAAGCTTAGAGAACCCAATAAACTCTATGGTAGGGATTTCCTCTTAGAAGAGGGTAATAACCAACATAGAGTTCTTTATTCAAACTATGGGTTTGTTAGAGGATGGTTTGCCAAACACAAGCCATTTGGAGACCTTAGAATAACATGGAGGGAAAGAATACCATGTTGGATGTAATAAGAAAAAATAAAGGTGAGCTTAAGCCTGTAATAGTAGCTGGACAAAATTATCATTGGAAAGAAGAGGATGTTTATACATGGGCCATCAAGTCTCTTGCTGCGAAATGAAAATGGAGAAAAAAGAAACCAAACAACGAATTATCTTCTAGCGCCCCAATGGTATGTGTCATTTTGTAGGATTTCTCTAAGTAATGAACTTCTATTATGTCAAAGTATAATTGAAATGTTTTTATGAGATTAGATAGAAAAAGAAAAAGATGATGATGATGATAACCAAGAATTTCATGAGAATGATGGAGGCGAAAGTGAACTACAAGGAGAAAGTGAGCTAGGAGAATATGGTTCACTCACAAAACTTGTGAGTAATCCTCTAAGGTATTGGAAATTTATATGAAAACTAATGATGAAGAAAGCAATGCTTTTGTTGTTATTGAATAGCTAAAGGATGCTTGTGCACAAGAAACCACTTGTATATCTATTGAAGAAGAAGAAGAGCAACCACAAGCTACTCATGTAAGCACTTCTATCTTAAAATAACAATAATGTATGACCTATCATGATAAAATTTGTTATTATGTGTTTAGAGAGAGACGGAAGCATACATTCCTAAGATGCCATGGGAAAATCATGATTTACAAAGTGATGCTTATGAGGTATGTGTGGTTTACTCCTCTCTCTCTCTCTCTCTCTCTCTCTCTCTCTCTCTCTCTCTCTCTCTCACACACACACACACACACACACACACACACACACACACACACACAAAGATATCAATTGAAATAATTGAGGTAAATTTAGCTAGTTTTGTGTGTGTGCGTGTGTGTGTATGTGTGTGTGAGATATCCAAATTCAATTGCTTAATGCGCAGGCATATAGAAACTACATGCAAGATGAAGAGTTTGTCCAATGCTATCAAGAAAAGGATATGGAAGTAAACAATGAATTAGATGAGTGTGAAGACCATATCACAAAATTGGTACAATTCTAATTCATGTATTTTTTTCACTCCAAAACTTTTTGTTGATTGCACTCTTTTCTTGAATAATTTTTGAAGGAAAAAATCAATGGAAGAACACAAATTATAAGTGGTACAAACCAAGAATAGAAAAGAAAAAGCACACGAAAGCGCAAGGTACTATTTAAAGATGCTTCACATGGAATATTTATTTAATGAAATACTTACCCTACTTAATTGTAATTTTATAAAAAAACCATGTTTTCTCACTTCTATAGGCTACTTCTAAGACTGAAGAGCTACTAAAGGAGAAAGATCAAGCTTCAAAGTTTTTGAAGCCTAAAAAGAAAAAGGTTTTTTTCTTCACAATAATAAGATTCTTTAAATATTTTTGCATGTGGCTACAAAATAAAAGATGGACTTTAATTGTTTTAGGAGTAGAAATCTGATGGGGGATGTTCAATGAATCAAAATCAATGTATTTTGGAATTTCAGGTATGCAATAAAAGCTAAAAACATTGCCTTAATTATGTTCACAAAAATAATACGTCACTTTTTAAACCATGTTATTTTGTTAGGACAATTATGTAGGCACGAAATTTGTCCAGGGATGACAAAGAAACTATATTAATGAAATGGCTAAATCTCAAGAAAGTACAAGACTTGTACCACTTGATCAAGCCAACGTATTTTCCTATGCAGAAATTGAATAGTTTCCTCAAGAAGAGAGCAAATGAGCATACTAATACTTCCAATATGTGTGAAGATTTAGTTACATGGCTTTTGTTAGAAGGCCTGATAATTTTTTATTTTGATAAAGTTGGCTCTTTATCCATGAAGGATATCATTGTAACAAATGACAAGTAGTTTTATAATCCAACCACGTGATTTAAGAACTATAGCATGTAACACACAAAATTATTTTGATAAAGTTGGCTCTTTATCCATGAAGCATATCATTGTAACAAATGACAAGTAGTTTTATAATCCAACCACATGATTTAAGAACTATAGCATGTAACACACGTTATGTAAGCTTTCATTTGTTGTACTCATAGCTATCTTTATGAAGTAAGCCTACTTTAGTCTCCTAATGTTGAAGTAATCTCTCCTAAATTGTTTGCTCGTGGGAAAATTTTTAGATTAATTACTATTTTGTGTCTACATGTTCTTTAATGAATTATTAGGTGAACTACTAGGTTGTTTATAGAAAAGTTACTAGATGAACTACTAGTTTGCAAGCAATCGTCCTTATATATTACTAGATGACTTGCTAGGTCGTGAACAAAAATTGCTAGTTGACTTACTGGTTTGAAAACACCGATATGTAAGGTCAAACTAGTAATTGAGTCAACTCCTACATTGAACTAGTGATCTTTTTACCATATTGAGACTTGAATTGCCATATGGCTATTCAACTCTCCATATAGTAACAAAATTACTATATGTAGCATCTAGGAGTTGTCTCTTTTTTAGTAGTTTGCACTCTTACTAGATGTGTGTATTGAAACTAGTGAATCATCTAGCAATCATATATTTTTTACTATATGGTAAGCTGTCCAAAGCCCCTTGTGGGTGGCTGTGGACCATCGATCTGTAGGCCAAGCTCAGAAGCCAGCTCACAAGGAGCAGCAGAAGGCCGCCATCTTGAGCAGCTCTGGAGGGAGCGCCATACAAAGGAGAGGGAGAGTTGAGAGTCTTGAGAGTATCGGCCCACAACAAGGGCGTGAGAAGGGGGGGCCTCCTGTGAGGAGGTGCCATTGCAGAAGAGTTCAAAGCTGGGCCGAGGTCAAGAGGGAGGCAACCAGACGGCGCACCACAGGACCTCATGGGTGCCGCCATGAGAGGAAGGAGCTGGAGGCCACACTCGGAAAGCAGGAGGGAGCAGCACTGTCTAACAGGGATGGAGAGCCTCTGGGTGCGCCATCTGGAAGCCGAGGGCCGGCTCTGTGCGAGGCCAAAACCAGGGAGTTGAAGGGAGCGCTCCAAAGCGAGCTCACAGGACACGGACGGGGAAGGCTCTCATCTCGGGTTGTTGAGGCGGGCTACACACAGAGGAGGCAACCCATTCATAAAAGAAGAGAGGGCTACAGGAAAGGCGTTCAGGAGCTGCGAAGGAAAAAAAGATTTGGGCGTATAATTGGATAGATGAAATCATGGGGTACATAACGGCACCTTCAGTATAGAGAGAGAAAGTTGGGTGTCTGATTGAAGGCAGCCAACGAGAATCATATGAATTCTTCGTAGTAACCAAGATCACAAGCCCAAGGAGTGCAAGAGGATTGCATCAAAAGGGCAAGAGATTGGGGAGGGTTGAGGATCGGCAACCAAGTACAAAGAAAGAGACCTGAAACGCCAGGCATGGAGAGGCCCTGAGTGGGGAAAGACATAGTTCCCGAATTAGCAGTACAGTACTAGGAGGGCAGGTTGAGAGGAAGCAATTGAGAGCACAGAAAGGTGCACTAGCATACATGCTGGCCCTACTTAATGAACGAGGAGGCTCGGCTAGCATCAGAGGAAAGAGGTCAAAAGAGCTGGATTTGAAGGGCAACGGGCCGGCCATGCAAGGCATGTGAAGGGAATCGTGAGGCTCCCACCATATTGTGATCAAGACAATCAAAGAATGAGCCTCTTAAGAGCAGGCCAATAGATGGTGTTTTTTTCTTGAATCTTTACTCCTCATGTGGTCTTGTTTTCTCGTCAGACAACATATGGTGTTTTGGATCATTGATTGTCTAAATTCAATTGTAGTCGAAAGTTAGTGTGTGCATGGGGAGAGGGGGGAGGAGAGAGAGAGAGAGAGAGAGAGAGAGAGAGAGAGAGAGAGAGAGAGAGAGAGAGGCCCATCTTTGTGTGCTCAAGAGTGAGACCTCATTGGTTGTAAGGGTTTTCTTCTATAAGAGCCGCCCAGTGTGCACGCTTAGGCTACGGGAAAGAGTGTGAGTGTTGTGTTTGGGTGTGAGTGTGAGTGTTGTGTTTGGGTGTGTTTCCCCAAGCCCCATCATCTTCTGGTGATCCCGTTGGGGAACGGTGTGTTTTTTATGTCGTAACGCTCCTAGTCAAGTCTTTTATTGCAATTCCAAAGATAACGCCGATCGAGCTAAAGTTTTAAGTTGCCAAGTGCATGCAAATGGCGCAGTCCAAGATCAACAGGTGGTTTACGGAGCACTAGGGTAGAGGATTCGACCTTGGATATGGCTAGTGGAGCTAGAGATGGAGGAGTTGCAGATCTGCACATATGAAGAGAAGGCAGATTATGTGTGGCAAGGGCTTCGTGGACCACATGGATGATCTATTGCAACCTCTTGACATCAGAGCAAAGGAGCTGGAATCAGATAAAGCTAGCCCTACTTATGGCCTTTTGTGAAGATCAAAGGAGGTTTATGGGATCAGCAGGAGCTGCAGCAGAGGCAGTATCTGATGATGGAGGATCATCGGCATCTACCAATAGCGGATATATGGGCGAGTCTGAGGACAATGGGTGTAGCCAAAGCTCAGATAGTGTCGAAGATTTGAGAATTCCGAGCAAGCTTTTGGATGCAATACTCGATGGAGTATATCTCATAGCAGAGCAAAATAGCAATGAAGAGGGTCTATTTCCAACTTGTGTATCCAATTCAATCGAAGATTTCCAAGAGGTATCAGAAGCCTGTTTGCCAAAGCAAGAGGGTGGGTAGCTTGACCATGATCGGCAGCATGCGGAGGTGCATGGGGTTCAAGAGTCGGAGTGTGTGCGCGGAGAGTTATCTCCGGCAGCAGGCTCATTAGGAATTGTTAGAGATGCAGCCTTGGATTGCGGGGTGTCATGTGTCAAAGACAAGATTTTCCCTCTGTCTAATGGTGATGCAGACTTGGAGTCTGAGAAGGTATGGAATGAATTCATGTCTTGCTTGGGTGATGAAGCGATGGCTGAGCAGGTGCACTCAGAAGAGGCAGCAGTGGTCTGCCAGCTGATAGAGACTCTGCTAGAGCAAGGGGTTGGGCAATCGCCCAATATCGAAGAGCAAGTGGTGATCGAGGTCAAAGACAAGGTGGAAGAGATCTCTGCTGAAGAGGATGAAGTGTCAGTGCATGAGCTTGCCGATGAGGACTTGGCCACTCTTATTGCAGATTTAGAAGCTCCGAATGTGGTCGATGGTGAGAAGGTTGTACCCATCAAGGAAGGCAGCAGTATGGGTGAGGATATGGCACAAGTAGGGAGTTCTTTTGATGATGGAGATGATGATATGGCTTTAATTGATAGTCTCTTATTAGGAGAGGTTGATTACGAGCCTGCACCTTCTCTCTTCCATGCTGATATGTTTGAAGACCTTACTGGTGAGTATCTAAACAGTTTGCTTGATGAAGACTTGCCTCTTAAGGTGGTCAAAGGTGCTCCAGGAGAGTTTTTGCCTTCTTCGGATAACTCTAATATCCTCAAGGTCTTAGTATGCCTCTTTGCAAAAAAGTATGCTTTTCAATGTCTCTGGAAGGTTGCTGCTCTTGATCATGATGGTGCGATAAGTGTTTCCCAGGCTTTGGGGTGGGTTTTGGCTTGTGTTGGTCCACAGACAGGTTCTTGTGCATTTAAGGATCTATGTTCTCATGGTGATGATGCTTTTGGATGGAATGGTAATAGCAAGGCAGCTACAGGTCCTGAAGTGATGGCGAAGGGAAAGTATTATGTGCAGGGATGCTTTTCTTGCGAGCTTGTTCTTTGTAGCTTCATTTCTGGAAAGCGTATGCCTACTATTTGGGATCCAGGAGGGAGTTGGTCTTCAAACTAGCAGGCTAAGAGCTATCCCTTTGATCCGGGAGGGAGTCAGACTTCAGGTTAGACTTCAGGTTGGAAGGCTCAAAGCTTTCCCTTTGTAGGAGGGAGAGTTTCGTTTTCGAGTGTCTAGCAGGTGGAAGCAACAGAGGGAGTGATATCAGAGCTGTTGACAATGTAAATATGGTTTTTTTCAACCTTTTAGAGTTTTCAGCATGTTGTACACGTTTCTTGCCGACATGTGTACATAGTTTTCCAGAGAAGCTTGGGTTGAGCATGAATGCTCAACGAAGGGGCTGGGCAAAGATGATGGTTTCTAGATTTTCCTCAGAGAGCGCATCCAAGAGCAGGACAACCCCATGGTTGGCGGCTTCCGTAATGACTCTCCAAGTGATAAAACAGGTTTGAGGTGTGTTTTAGTGAAAGCTTCAAAATGTTGAGCTCATTGGGAGCGGTCCGTGCTAAGATCAACCTATTTTGAAGCTTAAAGCATACCTATTTTGAAGCTTAAAGCATACCGTCATGCAAGACATTCTCCAACCAGTAAGACAAACAAGCATCGTAGCATGTATATGCCACATCTTCGTGCCAGCTTTTGAGGATAGAATCCAAAAGGCTACTTTATTGGGGATTGAGTCCTCCTACTTTGGAATCAAAAGCTGCCTTGTGGCATGGAGAATCATCATAACAATATTGGCTAACCCGTGATGGTCGGGACGAAGGTTCAAGTCAAAGTCACCACTCTCCATGTACCCTGAGGAGAGGACTGAAATTATGGAAGCTGAGAAGGTTTCGTGAGAACAAGGCCTTGGTGGTTGTTTTTTCTGATCTGTCAACATTTCCAGCGGTCAAATTGAGCAGACGAGCCATGCTCTAGCCATGTGAAGTAAGGAAGGCTCGAGGGTGAGGTAATCATAGGCATGGGAGAAGGCTCTCAAGGACTGCACGAGCTTGCCTAAAAAAAGAGTTTCACTGGGACGCCAGGCCTGGTACCTGAATCAAAAAAGGGGGTGGCCGTGGACCATCGAGCTGCAGGCCAAGCTCTGAAGCGAGCTCAGAAGGAGCAGCAGGAGGCCGCCATCCTAAGCAGCTCTGGAGGGAGACCCATACAAAGGACAGAGAGAGTTGAGAGGCTTGAGAGTATCGGCCTACAACAAGGGCGTGAGAAGGGGGGGCCTCCTGTGAGGAGGTGCCATTGCAGAAGAGTTCAAAGCTGGGCCGAGGTCAAGAGGGAGGCAACCAGAGGGCGCGCCACAGGAGCTCATCGGTGCCTCCATGACACTGGAAGGAGCTGGAGGCCACACTCCAAAAGCAGGAGGGAGCATCACTGTCTAACAGGAATGGAGAGCCTCTGGGTGCACCATCTGGAAGCCGAGGGCCAGCTGTGTGCAAGGCCAAAACCAGGGAGTTGAAGGGAGCGCTCCAAATCGAGCTCACAGGACACGGAAGGGGAGGGCTCTCATCTCGGGCTGTCGAGGCCAGCTGCACACAGAGGAGGAACGCCATTCAGAAAAGAAGAGAGGGCTGCAGGAAAGGCGTTCAGGAGCTGCGAAGGAAAAAAAGCTTTGGGCGTATAATTTAGGTGGATGAAATCATGGGGTACATAGCGGCACCTACAGTATAGAGAGAGAAAGTTCGGTGTGTGATTGAAGGCAGCCAAAGAGAATCAAATGAATTCTTGGTAGTAACCAAGATCAGGAGCCCAAGGAGCGCAATAGGATTGCATCAAAAGGGCAAGAGATTGAGGAGGGCTGAGGATCGGCAACCAAGTACAGAGAAAGAGACCTGAAATGACAGGCATGGAGAGGCCCTGAGTGGGAAAAGACATAGTTCTCGAATTGGCAGTACAGTACTAGGAGGGCCGGTTGATAGAAAGCAGTTGAGAGCATAGAAAGGTGCATTAGCATACATGCTGGCTACTCGATGAACGAGGAGGCTCGGGTAGCATCAGAGGAAAGAGGTCAAAAGAGCTGGATTTGAAGGGCAACGGGAGGCATGTGAAGGGAATCGTGAGGCTGCCACCATATTGTGATCAAGACAATCAAAGAATGAGCCTCTTAAAAGCAGGCCAATGAATGGTGTTTTTTTCTTGAATCTTTACTCCTCATGTGGTCTTGTTTTCTCGTCAGACAACATATGGTGTTTTGGAGGATTGATTATCTAAATTCAATTGTAGTCGAAAGTCGGTGTGTGCCTGGGGAGAGAGAGAGAGAGAGAGAGAGAGAGAGAGAGAGAGTCCCATCGTTGTGTGCTCAAGAGTGAGAACTCATTGGTTGTAAGGGTTTTCTTCTATAAGAGCCGCCTAGTGTGCACTCGCAGGCTACGGGAAAGAGTGTGAGTGTTGTGTCTGGGTGTGTTTCTCCAAGCCCCATTAGTCACTATAGCCTGCTTCATCGTAAGAGTTCAAAATTGTTTGGCTTTGGTTTAGTCTCACTTTTTGGGACTGTGAAGGTACACTTTGGGTAGCACTGTTGATGTTTGGCATCTGTAAACCTTCTACATAGCTTCTTATATATCTCCTTGAAACCTGACAAATTATTCCCTAAGTGAAGCTATAGATAGCATTATCTTTGTCCTGATGTTGTCTATCCCATGGGTCTCCTATGATATGAGCTTCTCTGGTGTCAGGACCCAAGGCATCATAGATGCTAGACTCCGTCTATATCTATGACTATTTTGATCAAAGTATGTGCTCGTTTGGTCATAATGTCGAAGCTTGATCTCCAATGGAGGAGAGTTTGGCTCTGAACCTCGGTTCACTCTGGTAATATCTTTCAGCTCTAGAGAGGATGGGCTATAATAGATTCTTTCCTCTAAAATGAACCATCCTTTTTTATCTATCACTGGACGCACTTCTATGAGCTGGTATGTGGGCCGTTCAAACACAGCTTGATCTTTTTTGTACATCGTTTTTTGGTCCTCATAGTGTGCATATGAATTATGTGTACCATACAATGCTAACAGCATTCTGTCTTATGTGTCCCTTAGACTCGTGAATGACTACACACTTGTGGCAATGGATGCAAAATCATTTGCAAACCTAACATTCTTCTCAACATTCGGTGATATTTGGATACCTTAACCAAATTCATAAAGGAATTTGTTGTTCAAAGAATCAATTTTAAGCTTTTTAGGTGCCTAAGCATCTTTATGCTGATTTTGAACTTGCAGTGCTTTCACTGGTGCTTCTAATGATAATGCACAATCATCCGATTGCATTAAAATTGACGAGTTAAATGCACTTACATCAAGATTTGCATTTCCAATTTGCTTTGTACCTTGCTTGTTAGTAGATGATGTGTCCTTGTTGTCTGGATTTCTTGGACAATTTGCTGAAAAATGTCCACCTTTTTGTCCACAATCTGAGCAATATGCCATGACTGGTGGTATTTCATTTGGTTCTGTCATGTCAAGCTCTAGTTGAGGAGGTTTTGTTTTTGTGATGGCCAAGTTGTCGGCATCTTCTTTTAAAACACTAAGCATCAAGCTGTAGATTGCTCTGTCTTGACCTCTGTACTGTCTTTGGCTTTTTTCTCCAATTAGATTGGCTTCTGTTGGTTGATCTGTTGGATCTTGCAATTATGGTTTGCGATTATAGATTCGACCACTGTAATCCATGTACAATGACCCTGATTGCATATGCACTAAATGGATGCTTTGCGGACTTGTGCAGATTTTTGGATAAACACTTGGATCAATTTTTTTCACTTCATCTTTGAGCTTGCAATACCTGGCTCCAGTGAAGTATGTGAACATCTAGGATTTCTCTGAATCTGGCTCCTGTGTTGCTTTTGCTACTCACTAAGTATGTATGGCCTTCTGTATCTGCATATAAGACCTTGTCTCCATTGTAGCCATATAGCTGTAAAATTTGAATGCTTCTCACGGCTTCGAGTTGACTGTTTTCTCTTTTTTTGCTGGTCTGATTTGCTCTTGCACAGTTTGCTGCTCTTTCAATTTTGCTTTTTGCTTTTCTAGGTCTTTCTGGCTATTTTTGGTACTTTCGACGACTTTCTTTTTATTTTTTCTAATTTTTAATAAAATTTTGAATTTCGTAAATTTTTAGTATTTTTTGAGAAGGTTTTGATTTTTTGAGAAGTTTAGATTTTTTGGGAAATTTTTGAATTATTTGTGGTTTATTGTGTTTTTTTATCATATTTTTAATTTTTACAAAATTTTTATGTTTTTTACTCTTTTTGTGAATTATCTATGGGTTTTTTGGATTTTTAGAGTTTTTGTTTAAATTAATATTTTTTGTGATTTTTAAAGTTCTTTTTGAGTTTTTTATGAAGTATTTTCTTTTTTATAAGTTTTTTGATGTTTTTCTAATCTCTTTTTTTTTTACTTTTTTATTGGATTTTTTTGAGCCTCTTATTTTTCTAATTTTTGCAAACTTTTAAACTCTTTTTAAAAGTTTTATGAGTTTTTTTAGTTTTCTCTTTTTTGTAAATTTTCATGCCTTTTATTGATTTTTTATGTTTTTTTTCTTTTTGTGAATTTTTATTTGATTTTTGTGATTTTTGGTTTTGGGTTTTTCATCTATTTATTTATTTATTTTTATTATATATATTTTTATTAATTTTTTTTAAAAATTTGATTGATTTTTAAAAAACTAACCACTAAAGTAATTTTACCTTAACTAAACTAACCTAGGGCTAACTAAACTAACCTGGCGTTGACCACGGGCTTGCCTGATGCGTTATTGCGGGGATGTCAGCAACACGCAACATGCTTCAGACGGAGAGGAACCAGGGCGCAGAGCACAAGGCGGGGTTGACAGCTGGGACAGCGCGCGGCACGTCAGTAAACAACACGGCTTCTGGGTCCGACTGGCAGTACCTCGTGCGGGCACGGAGAGAGAGAGAGAGAGAGAGAGAGAGAGAGAGAGAGAGAGAGAGAGAGAGAGAGAGAGAGAGAGAGAGAGAGAGAGAGAGAGAGAGAGAGGCCTGGCGGCTTGGCGCACCGGGTAGAGAGAGAGAGAGAGAGAGAGAGAGAGAGAGAGAGAGAGAGAGAGAGAGAGAGAGAGAGAGGCCTGGCGGCTTGGCGCACCGGGTAGTGAGAGAGAGAGAGAGTGAGAAGAGAGTGAGAGTAGAGAGAAAGTGAGAGACTAGAGTAAGTTAGAGGGAGGAGAGAGAGTTAGAGAGAGAGAGAGAGTGGGAGACTATAGTAAGTCAGAGGGAGGAGACAGAGTTAGAGAGTTAGAGAGAGAGAGAGAGAGAGAGAAAGAGTGGCAGACTAGAGGGAGGAGAGAGAGTTAGAGAGAGAGTGGATGGGAGTGTGTTTGTGTGTGTGATGGGTGGTGTTGGCACGGAGAGAAAAGAAGAAGAAGATAATTTTAAAGTCAAAAAAACTATCGCAAGCGATCCTAAAGATCTCGTTCGACTAAGGTTTTTTTATGCACCACAAGGCACGGCAATCGAGTTCGAAACCGGTCTTTTTTATTATTTTTTTTTCAAATTTCCAGAAATGCCAAAAATTAGCCGAAACTCCAAAAATCGCAAGAAAATCCCAAAATATGCCACAAAAGATTTTTTTAACAAATTCTAGAAACCTTAGAAAATCATTGTCATTCGCAACCGAGCATTTCTGATACGCAAAAAAGCACACCAAAAATAGCAGTTTTTACCCAAAATGCCAAATTCGACAAAATCGTCAACCCGGTCCTCGGCAATAGTAAAACACTCAAAACTTGACCACGAAGGGCACAAATGCAAACAAAATGATTCCATTAATACCCACACACAAAATAGCTCCTAAAGATCGCTAAATATCAAATTTTTACAGAATTAACCAAAACTTAATGCAAAAATTAGTAAGAAATTAGCAAAATTACAAAAATTATCCAAAAAATACCCAAAAATTTTATACAAATTCTCCACACATTGGGGAATAGTGCAGCCTAATTACCACACAAATCACATCAATTCAATTGCCCAAGAATTTAATCAATAAAGTCAAGACTAGGCAATTAAACTAGCAAAATTAAGTCAAAAATTGACACAATTGGAGTGTGTAAATCCTTCTTTTGAGCACAAAAAATGTAGCATTTAACCATTACACACATCAATTATGCAATCAAAATATGAATCAACCATGAAAATTAAACACTTTTTTAGACACACACACTAATAAAATTGGCAATTTCTACCAATCTTTAGGTCCGCACATGGAATTGGAGCTAATCTCTTGAGACAACTAATTCCAGTGTTGAAGGATTTCAGCTACTAGTGTGGAAAGATTTCAGACAGCAGACTAAACAGAAATCAGAGACTAGACTGAATTGTGGATACTGAAATAAGAGTCAGACTTATAAAGTTCAAATTCACATTCAGATTCAGAAGACTGTTGAGAAGTAAGTATCGCTGAAATATATACCATGATTGAGATTACAGCGAATATGATTACAGAGAAAAAGTATAGCCAATAATATTGCCACTGATGCTCAAGTGCAATTATAGCCCAAAGCGCTAATACAAGTGATTACAATTGCCAACCCGATATCAATGTAATGGGCCCTATTTATATACTTCGGGTTTACTGTAGTAATTACTCTTGTAATTACTAAGTGATTCGTTGTCCATCTTCTAAGAACACGTTCCCACATGGTGACTATCCAGCCGTCTACATCTTTCCCTTCTTTCTTGAATTTTGGCAAGATTCCAAAATTTCTGAAAAATTCGCCTATCTGATTCTGATGTGAGACTGAAAAATCCATTGTCTGGTTCTGATGTTGGGATGCAGGTAACTATTCAATCTTGTGTATTGTCAGAGTCTGACATTGAGAAGATGGTGAAGGATGCAGAGCTCTAGAAAGATCACAGATTGCGAGAGGCAGCTGAAAAGGCCAAGGCGGAGTTGTCACCTCTCCCTGCCTGTTGAGAAGAAAAGTCGCCCCTGAATTCTGAGATAGAACTACCCAGTATCCTTCCATTGGACCGTCTTCCTTTTGCCTTTTCTCTTTGACCGGATTGGTGCCTGAGAAGTTCCAGCATCAGCATTCTCCTTCTGAATCAGTCGGTAAATGGCCTCTTGCTCAAGCTGATCCCGCCGGTCTGTGGTCATCTCTACCTCATAAGGTGTGAGAGAATGATAGGTTTTGGTGTCAGGATCATAGAGTGTACGCCTGCCCTTGCTCAGTCTGGTTCTTGCCAGTTTATGACAATGCGAAGCAGTATGGATCCATCCTTCTGGAAGAGGCTGATTTGTTTTGACGCGAGCTTCGAATAGAATCTCAGCCATCTCCCTGTACTGCGGTGCCAGACCCGGCTTTGCTGCAATGTCTTTCTCAGGCAGTTTGGAAGATTCGACCGTGAGTTGTAGTAACTGATTAGTAATCCTAGTCAATCCTCTGACCTGAATCTTCCACTGGCCCATACACAGCTGAATCCTGTGTAGCTCTTCCTTCATTGCCTGGATGTCATTGATTTGAAGAGCATCATTGAGCAATGTCTGCCAAGTCTTCCATTCCACAGTTGATCACTCATACCAATCCCGAAGCTCATCAGTTATTTTGAAATATGTGACTCGATCACCTGGTTCTTGATGTTGAGGATACAACGCTGGAAAGAATCTTGGCAACTCAGTTTCTCTTGCTGGAACACCATACAAGAGAATAGGAGAATCAGACACAAATTCCAGGAAATTCAGGACTGCCTGGTTTTCTTGTTGCATCATCTTCCTAGTAATTCTTACTAGCTGGAATAGAGTTCGGAGAGCAGTTGCCTGTGCTTCCACTGACATTCGCGTTTGAGGTCCTCTGCTAGTGGCTGTCTGGTCCTCCGGGATGGCTTTCACTCTCTAGTCCAAAACTCCTCTTGCAGTTTGCAGTTGTACCAGAACATCCTTAAGTTGGACCCTAACGTCCTTCATACAGAGGTAAGTTGGTTTGTTACCCAGCAGAAGTTCCAGTTCTAGAGCTAAAGACTGACAATCTGCAGTAGACTCTCTTTGCCAGTGCGGGTTTACCACTTTCTCATGAGCATTGAGTATCCATTCCGAAACTTGTTCCAACAGCTGAACTGTACTGGGATGCGCGGGTAGTCTACAAGCTTCTTTATCATGGAAAGCAGCAGATTTCCAATGTTCTACCATTTCCTTGGCTCCCACATATAGTCTTTGGAACCTTTCTAAATCAGTCCTGAGAGCATCATCCTCCAGATACTGTCTAGTGATGGAGGCATGTTGATGTCTCAGTTGCTTATTCAAGGTAATGAGCTGCAGTGAATGCTCATGATCATTCACTGGTCCTTCATCCTGAACCTTCATTTTCCCTTTAGCCTCTCTGCAGTGATGGGACTAATCCGTGGGCTGATTCTCAGTGTTACTGGGCTGCTGCTCTTCAGTCTGTTGATGACCTGACTGGTGCTATGTTCCCTGTCCTTCTTGTTGTCCCTCAGTCTGGTCTGGTTGGTCTGGCTGTGACTGGCCGCCTTCATCTAGCCCTGTCTCACCAGTACCAGGTCCTGGGGGTGGAGATGGTGGTGGGGCATCATCATCATCCTTTGTATGCCCAGCCTCTTCATCATCCTCCTCCTGATCAACTTCATCTTCTTCATCTTCTCGTTCCTCATCCGGGGAAGTCTGTTGCTCAATATAATCCATTATGGCTTGCTTCATCAGAGCATTATTGAACTCACCCATCTTGTCCTGCAAATCACTCTGCAAACTTTCCATTAAGGACTTTAAATTTTCTAAGTCAAAAACAGCATTGCCTGCGGGGTTTAAAATTTCAGACAAGCTATTGTAGATGTATCTGTCAGTCACCGAACGCTTCATAGCCGTATGGTGCACTAGCAGCTTCATGAATTCTGTCCGCTTCATTCTGAGCCCTGTTTCAGCTCGCTCGGCAGCTCTCAGTGCCTCATTCCTTTGACTCTTCATGATCATAATTTCAGACTCAGCCTTGGCTAGCTTCTTGTTCAACAACTCCTGAGCTCTTTCTGATTGAGCTTCCAATACCCTGTGTTGTATGTTCTGCATTTTCTGGGCTTTCTAGAGTGTTGCAATCTGATGTTGTGCTTCTGCCAAGTCAGCCTTGAGCTTATTGATCTCGTCTTCTGATCTAGCAGCCTCCACCAATTGTCCCATACAACTGACAATGGTATTCCAAGAAGACTGTATCACTACTGAACATCTGTCTTTGACCGTGGTTGGATCAGAATCGACAGGTTCATATATTGCCACAGGAGCCACATAAGGTAGAGTTGCATAATCCGTTTTGGTGAGCAAGATATGTTAAGTATGGAGCCTGATTTACCCTTGTAATTTTCTGTGGTAAAAGCGCACATTTGTAAGGCCCCCATTATGAGGAGAAGCCATCGTGCGTGAAGGAAAATCACTCACCGGAAACCAAAATATTCACGGACAAGAATCAGGGGCAACTTTAAAGGCCTCAGGGGCGGAGGCCCCCGAGACTTTTTTTCGCCGGAATATTCTTTTTCGCCGGAATATTATGGCCGGACGGCGGCCGGAAAGTGGTCGGAAAACAACCAGTCGGTTGGCCGGTGGCCGGTGGTTGGAAGTCAATGCCCAGTGGCCGAAGGCCGGTAGTCAATGGCCGGTGGTCGGAAGTCAATGGCCGGTGGCCGAATTCAAAAGCGGACTTGTCTTCTCAAGGGCGGCCACACATGGGCGGATTGGAGGGTCCGATTTGGACTTATTCGCACAAGGGCGGCTACACATGGCTGTCTCTCATAAGAGAGGGCAGCCCTTTTGGCCTATAAAAGGAGGCCATTTCTACACACATTTCATAGTGTGAAGTTGATGCAACAAGGTGAGTGTGAGGTGGTGAGAGTGAAGCAAGGCGGGAGCTCCATTAAGGGTATAATCCCTTTGTAAATTACTTCTTGTTTTGAAGTACTAAAGCCATTGAGTGGCTGCTTTCCCGTGGACGTAGCCCACATTGGGTGAACCACGTATATCGTGTGTACTCTCTCTCTCTCTCTCTACTCTATAATCTCGTGTATGTAAATCTGTCTCTCTCCATTAAGTAATCTACTCAATTATCTATTTAGCTACGTCTTATTTCCTAACAACTGGTATCAGAGCAAGGTTTGCTCGTAGCTAAATTATCTCAAGGAAAGGATTCCTTGAATTGAGTGGGAGTTATGGCAGAGGATGGGAAGCTCAAGATTGAGAAGTTCAACGGCAAAAACTACCAACATTGGAAGATGCAGATTGAAGACTATCTCTACCAGAAGGACCTCTATTTGCCACTAGGAGGTCTTGCGAAGAAGCCCGCAACAATGGCAGATGAATCATGGATTGTCCTTGATCGAAAGGCACTGGGAACAATCCGGTTAAGCTTGGCGTCAACGGTGGCCTTCAATGTTTCGGAGATGAAGACCACGGAGGACTTGATGAAGTCACTTGACGACTTCTACGAGAAACCATCGGCATCCAATAAGGTATTTCTTATGAAGCGCTTGTTCAATCTAAAGATGGCAGAGAATGGTTCAGTTGCAGAACACCTAAATGACTTTAACACAAACATAAGTCAACTTCGATCAGTGAAAATCAATTTCGATGACGAAGTACGAGCTCTCCTTATACTATCATCTCTACCGGATAGTTGGGACAGCCTTGTGATGGCTGTAAGTAATTCTATCTCTGGCACAAATACTCTTAAGTTTGATGATGTTGTGGGTGTTCTCCTAAGCGAGGAAATGCGAAGGAGAAGCACGGGAGAATCATCAAGTGCTGCACTATCAGTGGAAACAAGAGGAAGGCCTAAGGAGAGGTTCAAAAACCAAAAGGGTCGTGATCGCTCAAGGCGCAGCAAGTCACGCACAAAGTTAGTTCTTGAATGTTGGAACTGCGGCAAGAAAGGCCACGTCAAGAAGGATTGCTGGTCCAAGAAGAAGAAGGAGACAGAGTCTCAAGACAACAAGCCAACATCGGAGGCCAATGTGGCAGGTAAAGTAGAGCAAGATGCTCTAATTCTCTCATTAGACAATGTGTCTAATTGCTGGATAGTAGATTCCGGGGCTTCATTCCATGCGACACCACACAAGCAACATTTCCAAGACTACACCAAAGGTAATTTTGGGTATGTATACTTGGGAGATGATGAAGCTTGTGAGATTGTTGGCAAAGGTACAGTTTCTGTCAAAACTACTAACAGAAATGAATGGAAGCTTAAAGATGTTAGGCATGTTCCTTCTCTTCGCAAAAATTTGATCTCTATAGGACAATTGGACGATGAAGGTCACAACATTGCATTCGGAAACAAACGGTGGAAAATCTCAAAGGGATCTTTGGTGGTTGCCAAGGGTGAAAAAGTCGGTACACTTTACTTGTGTACTGTTAGCACGCAACCTTCAGCTTGTCCAGCAACTACAGAAGTTGACAGTGCGGTGTGGCACTACCGACTTGGGCATATGAGTGCCAAAGGAATGCAAATCCTTCAAACAAAGAAGCTTCTACCAGGTTTGAAAGAAGTGGACTTAGAGTTCTGTGAAGATTGTGTTTATGGTAACCAAAAGAGGGTAAACTTTCAAAAATCAGGAAATGAAAGAAAAAATAAAAAACTTGAGTTGGTTCATTCTGATGTTTGGGGTCCTGCAAGTACACCATCACTTGGTGGCTCATTGTACTATGTAACATTCATAGACGATGCGACTAGAAAAACATGGTTTTATGTCATGAAGAATAAATCCGATGTATTTTCCATATTTCAAAGGTGGAAAGCCTTTGTGGAGAATGAAACACGTACCAAGGTTAAATGCCTCAGATCCGACAATGGAGGTGAATATTGCAGCCAAGCTTTTGAAAGCTTTTGTGCTAGCAATGGAATTCGGAGGCAAAGGACAACCCGAAGGACACCTCAACATAATGGGATTTCCGAAAGGATGAACAGGACAATCATGGAACGAGCACGAAGCATGCGGCTACATGCAGGCCTACCGCTTGAGCTTTGGGCAGAAGCTGTAAGTACGTCTGTGTACTTAATCAATCGGTCACCCTCAACGGCATTGGATGGGGGAGTTCCAGAAGAGGCATGGACAGGTAAACCGGTGAATTATGCATTTCTCAAAGTGTTTGGGTGTGAGGCTTTCATGCACATAGATAGAAGCCTAAGATCAAAGTTAGATGCAAAGTCCAAAAAGTGTTTCTTCATTGGCTATGGAGAAGGAGACTTTGGGTATCGCCTATGCAATCCTGAAGATGGTAAAATCTTAAGGAGTAGGGATGTAATTTTTAACGAACAAAATATGTACAAAGATTACTTGGAAAGAAAACAAACAAAAGAAACAGGTGATGAGTACATGGAGCTTGAGGACGGTGAAGACTCAAGGACTGCAAACGGTGACAATGTGCAACAACGTCAACCAAATGAGGAGCCTCAACCTATTCCCCGAAGATCTACAAGAGCAAGTAGACCTCTAGAAAGGTTTGTTCCTTCCTTCAACCATCTCTTGATCTCAGATTCTGGAGAGCCGGAATCATATGAAGAAGCTATGCAACATGAATCCAAAGAAGAATGGACGAAGAGCATGCAAGTGGAGATGGACTCACTACATCACAACCAAACATGGGAGTTGGTTGAGTTGCCTAAAGGTAAGTGGGCACTTCAAAACAAATGTGTGTACAAGATAAAGGAAGAAGAAGGTGGGAAGAAAAGGTACACTCTAGGCTTGTGGTAAAAGGTTTTTCTCAAAAGAAAGGTATTGATTTCAATGAAATATTTTCTCCTGTTGTAAAAATGAACTCAATTAGGCTTGTCTTAAGCCTTGTGGCTGCTCATGATCTAAATCTCGAGCAAATGGATGTAAATACGGCATTCCCTCATGGTGACTTAGAGGAGGAAATCTGCATGCTTCAACCAAAGGGGTATAATGTAAAAGGTAAGGAGAAAATGGTTTGCAGATTAAAGAAGAGCTTGTATGGTTTAAAGCAAGCATCAAGACAATGGTACTTGAAGTTTGATCGATGGATGTTGGATCATGGATTCACAAGATGCAACTCGGATCACTGCGTCTACACGAAGAATTTGGGAGATGGGAAATTCATCATCCTAATGTTGTATGTTGATGACATGTTGATTGCAAGTGCTAACATGCAGGACATCAAAGACCTAAAAGAGGAGCTGTCCAAATCTTTTTCAATGAAAGATTTAGGTGCTGCAAAGAGGATACTTGGTATGAAAATATCAAGGGACAGGACGAAGAAGACAATAAAGCTATCTCAAGAAGATTACATCAAGAAGGTACTAGAAAGGTTTGCAATGCAAAATGCAAAACCATTTTCTACACCTTTGGCTGGTGATTTTAAACTAACGAAGGATATGTGTCCAAAGACACAAGAGGAGATAGCCTATATGTCTAAAGTTCCATATGCTGCAGCGGTAGGTTCTCTAATGTATGCTATGGTCTGGACAAGGCCAGACATTGCACATGCAGTGGGAGTTGTAAGTAGGTTCATGGACAACCCAGGTAAAGAGCATTGGCAAGCTGTGAAGTGGATACTTAGGTATCTAAAAGGGACAACAACAAATGCTTTGTATTTTGGAGGAACTGATATTTTTCTAGAAGGGTATGCTGATGCAGATATGGCAGGTGACAAAGATACTCGACGGAGCACTATTGGCTATGTGTTCACGGTTGGAGGCACAGCAGTAAGCTGGGCTTCAAAGCTGCAGAAAGTGGTTTCACTTTCTACCACGGAAGCAGAGTATGTAGCAATGACGGAGGCAAGCAAAGAAATTATGTGGCTTCACAGATTCTTAGAAGAGCTTGGATTCAAACAAGACAATTGTGTCTTGTACAGTGATAGCCAAAGCGCTATCCATCTGGCGAAGAACTCAGCCTTTCATTCAAGGACAAAGCACATTGAGGTGAGATATCACTTCATACGCACTCTTTTGAAAGAGGGACAATTAAAGCTAGGAAAGGTGCATACAAGTGAAAATCCTGCAGACATGTTTACAAAGGTGGTCAACAAGGAGAAGTTGAGCTTTTGCTCATCTTCAATCGGCATTCAAGGATAAGAAGCCAGAATGGAAAGCAGTCACAGGTTTGGTTTGGAGATCAGTCTCCAAGTGGGAGATTGTTAAGTATGGAGCCTGATTTACCCTTGTAATTTTCTGTGGTAAAAGCGCACATTTGTAAGGTCCCCATTATGAGGAGAACCCATCGTGCGTGAAGGAAAATCACTCACCGGAAACCAAAATTTTCACGGACAAGAATCAGGGGAAACTTTAAAGGCCTCAGGAGCGGAGGCCCCCGAGACTTTTTTTTCGCCGGAATATTATGGCCGGACGGCGACCGGAAAGTGGTCGGAAAACAACCGGTCGGTTGGCCGGTGGCCGGTAGTCAATGGCCGGTGGTCGGAAGTCAATGGCCGGTGGCCGAATTCAAAAGCGGACTTGTCTTCTCAAGGGCGGCCACACATGGGCGGATTGGAGGGTCCGATTTGGACTTATTCGCACAAGGGCGGCTACACATGGCTGTCTCTCATAAGAGAGGGCAGCCCTTTTGGCCTATAAAAGGAGGCCATTTCTACACACATTTCATAGTGTGAAGTTGATGCAACAAGGTGAGTGTGAGGTGGTGAGAGTGAAGCAAGGCGGGAGCTCCATTAAGGGTATAATCCCTTTGTAAATTACTTCTTGTTTTGAAGTACTAAAGCCATTGAGTGGCTGCTTTCCCGTGGACGTAGCCCACATTGGGTGAACCACGTATATCGTGTGTACTCTCTCTCTCTCTCTCTACTCTATAATCTCGTGTATGTAAATCTGTCTCTCTCCATTAAGTAATCTACTCAATTATCTATTTAGCTACGTCTTATTTCCTAACAAGATATGCCCTCTCAATTGCTGAGTTTGCATTTGCTGCAGCTTATCCTTTTTAACCAGTTGCAGAGGGTTTCCAGAAGTGGCAGGAACTATTTCAGACAACGTTGAGGTCGCTGGACCTTTCCCCTTATCCAGTTGATTCTTGCCTTTGTCTCCTGACTGGTCTGGTACCTTCGCCTGAGTGATTGGCTTTACCTGATCTTTCCCAAATCCAGTAGCAACTGTATGTTTGACAACTGATTGATCAGGTACAGTTTTCTCAATGCTTGCTGCCTTAACCTGGCTTTCGATTTGCTTCAAGAATTCACTGCTTTTTGTCAGTGTGATTCTTGGTTTCTTTGAACTGTCAGCTTCCTCTGCAGTGGCTTTCCTTTTCAGGTCATTGGAAATCGTTTGACTGTCCGTTTCCTCGTCGTCTGAGGACAGTTCAATCTTCTTTGGTTCAGAAATGGGCTGCTCACTCCATGCGTGCTTTACCTGCTCATTAACATCTGCAGCAGTAGCCCAATACAGAAATTGCCAAAGATACCATGCCTTGAAAACAGTTTGAGATTTCAATTTGGCAGTCTGTTGGAGTACATTATGCGAGAGTATTTGACACAGGTTGATATGGACTTGTGGATCCAGTATCTTAGCCAACAGCATAGCAAATAATTTCTCAGACACATACGTTGGGTTATTCTTAAGACTGACTGCTTCGGCGACAAACCTGTAAGCAGCGGAGGCTTCCAATCCGGCTACTGGAACTCCTTGAGCACTTGCCTTGCGCTTCTTTCTAGCTATTTCGTTCTCCTTTAGAGCAGTACTTATTTGTTGTGCAATTGCCACAGACGGTTTGGGCTCATTAGGCATCCGAAATGCAAATGCAATGGCTTCTTGTGTCACTAACACCTTCCTATTATTTATCACAGCACTACTAGTTCCAGCATCAAAGGAATCAAGAACTTGCTTAATAATATCTGCCTGAAAAGCAATCCTTGTGGCTTGCAACACAACTCGTAAATCCCAAAGTTGTAGCAGAGTCATTGCGTGATCAGTAAACACATATCTTTGGATTTTACTGTATGAAAGAACAGGAAGGCTTGCCTTTGCCTCAGCAACTATAGCCTGGGTTTCTTCAAGAGTTTCTTGCATCTTCTCTGAGCGTTTCCTTCTACCCATACACTCTGAGGTTGACGACGATGAAACAGGCAAAGGCGAAGAGGACTTACTTGTGTTAAAGTCATTTCCTGATGTCGCTGGTAAGGCTGTCTGACAGTGAACTGTCTCGTCAGAGGTCGAAAATTGCGGTTGTAGTGAAGAAACCTCGGAGCTCGGCGATGGCAAATGGTTGACAGGAGGAAAGCGTCGCGCAGGAGATTTATGAGGAAAAATGCTAACTCTCCTGACTATTATACGTGTTCGCGCCATAAAAGCTCCACCACTCGCCGCTCCTAGACTTGTGTGCGCCGTTGCTGTCGTGGCAAACATGCATTGGACAAGACTGCAACCCATCCTTGTAATAATTATCACTGGCATACCACTTGACCGTTGGCCACTTAAAATTTGGAAAGTGTGTTCATACTGGTTCTGAACAGATTCCCACTCTGGCTGGACCATACTGATACTGGTTCTTAAATCAGCCTGATCTGATTCTTCCGGTACTGGTTCAGAAGCTGGAACTGGTTGCACATGGAAAAGACCAAAAATATCTGATTCTGGTATCTCTTGATCAACAACCTCCAGTTCCTTAGTGACTTCTTCTAACCCAGTTTCTCTGGTCTCTGAATAATAAAGTTTGATCTTTGCTCCATTATATACTCCTGGCAACATCAGTCCAAATAAGTCTTTTAATCTGACTGTGGCATTGGAGAAGACCCAATCAACCTCAAAAGGTCCTGCCCAGGCAATCTTCAAATTCGGCTTCTTTGGACCCAATTTAGACTGATATAGAAGCACTAAGTCTCCTTTCTGGAATTCTCGGACTTTAATTCGGCGATCGTGCCAGTGCTTCCTTCTTGGTTGAACAATTTCTTGTTCCAATATCGCTCTTTGCCTCAGTTCATCCAGTCGTTTCTTAAGATTATGGTTGAAGTCTAATCCATACTTTACAGCCATTCTCAGACTGGGAATTACAAACTCCATAGGAACCACAACTTAAGTACCATACACCATTATGAATGGTGTCATTCTAGTAGTTACCTTATAAGTTGTCCTATAAGCCCATAGAGCAGTCTGAAGCTTCAAATCCCACTGGTCTGGTTTCTTTTGCACCACCTTAGTGAGAATAGTCTTAATTGTCTTATTGCTACTTTCAGCCTGTCCATTGCATCTGGGATAGTAAGGAGTAGATTTCCGATGCTTGACTGAAAGCATATCCAATAGGATTTCCATAGTATCATTGATGAAATGTGTCCCTTGATCGGTCACAATTTCCACTGGACATCCATATCGGCAGACAATATTATCAAACAGAAACCTTGCAGTTGACTTGGCTGTGTTGTCAGAAAGAGCTTTAGCTTCAACCCACTTGGTAACATAACAAGTAGCCATCACAATGTACTTATTCTTCCTGGGGGTCACCTTTTTAAAAGGTCCCATAAAATCCAGTCCCCATTTCATGAATACTCCCAATGGTTGTATTGGCATTAAGGGAGTCATGTCTGCAGCTGTTGGTCGGCCCATTCTTTGGCATATGTCACAAGTTTTACAAAAGCTTCTGACATCAGCAATCATTGTTTGCCACCACAGACCTACTTGCAGAATCTTCTTGTAGGTCACTTCGTTGGAAAAGTGTCCACCAGACTCTCCATTATGCGCTTCTGAGATAACTTGCATTCTTCCCTCCATAGGGACACATCTCCGAAGTATACCATCCACACCCAATCGATAAAGTACTCCCCCAATGATGGTAAATTTCAGGCTTTTATGATCAGAGCCTTCTTCTGATTCTGTTTCCAATCCTTTGGAAAGGCACCTTGGGAAAAGAATTGATAAATATCATAACATTCAGGATCCACTGATTCTTCTGCTTCTAACTGAAATAAATCAGCATCCACTGGTTCATCTCTCAGAGGTGATTCTGAATATCCTTCTGTACTTCTGGAAAGAAATTCAGCTCCACAGTGGTTTCGGCCAAGCTTATGGAAAATTCTGAATTCAAATTCCATAAGGAACATCATTCATCTTATCAGCCTGCCTTGAATAATAACTTTGTTAATCAGAAATAGAAGAGCTTGATGATCCACATAAAAATGGAATAACTTCCCCAATAGGTAATGCCTGAACTTCGTAGCGCTACAAACCATTCCGAGGGCTTCTCTTTCAGTAGTCGTATAGCCTTGTTCAACCTGACTGAATCTCTGACTAGCAAAATAGACCGGATAGTCTGTTCTGCCATCTGGCTGAGCTAATATTGCCCCCATTGCCAATCCTGAAGCATCTACATGTACATGAAAAATAATATTCCAATTCGGCTACCTGAGGACTGGTTTACTGGTAATGGCTTTTTTCAAATTCTGGAAAATCTCCTCACACTCAGCTGTCCAATTGAACTTACTGGTCTTCTTTGTAAGCTCATATAGTGGTACTGATTGAGAAGCAAACTTGTGTACAAATCTTCTATAGAAATTCACATACCCCAAGAAAGAACTCGACTCAAAAGCAGTTCTAGGTGCTTTAGCTTGCTGGACACATTGTATTTTGTCATTGGCCATTTCTATTCCATTGCGGGAAACCACATGTCCCAGTAGTTGTCCCTTCCAAACCAGAAATACTAATTTAAATGGATTCAAGCAAATCCTTTTCTCCTGACAGCGTTTAAAAACCATCTCTAGGAATAGAAGGTGTTGTTCCTCAGCTGAATAGACAGTGAATTCATCCATGAATATGGCAAGGAACCGATGAAGAAATTCATTAAACATCTCCATCATACACCGCTGAAAAGTAGCTGGTGCATTGCACAGGCCAAAAGGCATCACCAGATACATGAATGCTCCCCACTCAGTGATGAAAGTTGTCTTGGCCCTATCTTCAGGATCAATCTGTAACTGGTTATAGCCGCTATAACCATCCATGAAGCTATACATCTCATATCCTGTGATCTCATCAAGCAACATATCAGTAAAAGGTAAGGGAAACGGATCCTTAATGATCTAGGCATTTAGTTTCCTATAGTCGACACAAACCCTTAATTTCCCATTCTTCTTACGAACGACAACTATTGGAAATAACCAATCACTACTTGCTACTTCCGTAATGAACCCAGCCTTGAGAAGATTATCAATCTCCTTCTTGACCTTCTTTGCATAGTTGGGGTTCATCCGGTATCTTTGCAATCTGACTGGCCTAGCTTCCGGTTTCAGTGGTATTCGGTGCTGACAGACTTCAGGATCTACTCCCTTCAAATCTGTATGTTCCCAGGCAAATACATCTTTATAGTTCTGGAACATTTTCCTTGCCTTTTCCTTCATTGCCGGTTTCAGGTGCTTGTTGACTTTGATCATTCTGGGATTTTCCTCTAATCCCAGTTCCACTCCTCTACTTCCTGATCATCTGGAAGCAACCAATTTGGTCCTCCTCCTTTTCGTTTGGTCGATTCTTCAGCGTAGTCCCAAGAAGGTCCATTCATCTCTGAATCCTTATTCTGATTCAATGGATACTCTTCAGAACATACTGATTCTTCTATTTTACCAGTATCAGCTGGTTCCTCTATTCTTCCAGTTAGCTGAACGGTTCTTTCCCCTGTATTGACTTCAATAAACTAATCAGGGAATTGTCTCTTCTACTTGTCAGCTTGTTCTTTGTTTAGTAGGACTGCATTCAAATCAATTTCTGCCAAAGGAAATATGTTCATAGCTGCTAGCATTCGCTCAATTTTCTTAGCTCGGTATTTCTGACACAACTCCTTCGACCTCAGTTCCTTTTTCCAGCTCCTGGTGTTGTTGGTCTGGATTTTGATTCTGCCACTGGCCCCTTCTATGGTTAAAGTCTGGTTTGCGTAGTCATGAACAGCATGTGATGTTCTTAACCATGGGCGGCCTAATAGCATTCCATATGCTCCCTGTACATCCAAGACTAGAAAACTAGTTTTGAATTTCTCCCTCCCAACTCTTATCTGCATGTTTTCAATCATGCCCGTCGCTTGTACGACTCGATGATCTGTCATTCTTACTTTGAATGGTGTTGGTTTCATGTTAGTTATACCCATTCTTTGTTGAAGATGGGCTCCCATTATGTTGACTCCTGCTCCTCCATCCAGTATGACGCTTGAGAGAGGTTCCCACTACTTCCTGACCTTGTAATCTACCTGAATAAGTGGAACTTCATCATCCCGCACAGCCGTCAGGTCCACTGTTCTGGCCTCTGCCTCAGTCTTCCTGTGTTTTCTGATAAAGTTGGCCACCTCAGGTAAGGTCTTTCTTATATCCTCCAGCTCTACAATCAGCTTCTGGATTCTATCACAAATTTTTACCTGAATTTTCTCTCGCTCCTGGTCAGACTGATTGTCAGAGCTCGAAGAACTAGTGTCTTCACACTGCCATTCTTCTTTATCAGTACTACTCTTTCCTTCCACTCCCATTTCATCAGCTAGTCCATGTACTACAGCCAGCATGGTCTCTGTCATGGCCGGTATTGACTGATCTTTATCAGTCGATTGGGCTGGTATCTTCTGAATGACCCTAGCCTCGGAACTTTTTGGCTGCTCTGACAGCTTCTTAGCTAAATCCTCTGTGATTTTAGCTGCTAGTTCGCGTTGCTCTTGCCACTCATCTACCACCTTACCTTTGGCCTTCCAAACTTCCCTTTGTTGGGCCCACTTGCTTCTGTTAGGATTAGCTGGTACTTCTGAAATGTCTGGAATTTCTTCAATGATCACTCCCTTGCTCCTGGTAACTACTCTGACTGGGACTGGCTCTGGTGCCTTAGCCTCAGTAGGAGTCGTTATACTGGTGCATCTGGACATTGGGCTGCAAAATGACCATACTTCCCACAGGTGTAGCAATTCATGCTCCTGGTCTGGAAGTTGCCTCTTCCTCTTCCTCTGCCCATTCCTTGTTGGTATCTGCCACGTCCTTGACCAGTACCACTGGTACCTGGTCCCTCTTCTTGGGCTACTTTGATTGGCTTTGCCTTTACTGGTTCATTGTAGGCAACCACTGATAGATCCTTTCCTTTCTTAAAATGGTGAATTCTGATGCCACAATTATTCCATAGGTGACCAACCTCATCTCCTCTATTGTCAGAATATTCCAACCTGAAGGCCTTAAGTAATTTATTATATGATCTCAGTTGGCATGCAGGGTAATGGTAATACCATTTCCTTGCTGCTTCCTTCAAGGTTTGTGGAAAGTATTCCCCCCAATCATCTTCATCAATGTTTTTTAGTTCAGCATACTGCTCGAAAGCTTGTATGTGAACATCCGGATCATCCTTTTTCCCTCCTTTGAATATGGGAAAGGAAATCTTCAGGGAAGCAATATAATCATTTCGATTAGTGCTGATCCCGCCAGTTCTCTTCTTGGCTGTAGAATGACGCTTGGGAGCCTTCTTACAATTGTCAGTGTCAGCATCCCAATCAATCTCTGTCTCTGTCTCAGAATCAGTATCTTCTCTGTTTTGTCTGCTAGAAGTACGGTGACTTCCCTTTCTGCCTTTGATATGCTCATCTTTTTGGCGAGACTGAGAACTCTTGGAACTTTTTGCCTTTCGTGCCTCCCGTTCTGCCCGTCTGCGTCGAGAATGACTGGAGTGCTGTGAGTCCTGCGCCTCATCAGCCTGACTATGCTCCTCTTGAGCCTCATTGTCAGTCATTTTCTCTTGCTTGGGGTCAGACTCTCTTCCTGACTCCTCAGGAATGGGGTCCACACGATTGATAGATTTCCGGCCACGATTGGATTTTGGTGCCATTGCTGAAAACTTCAACTGGGAGAAGAGTCTTTCAGTCAACGAGCTTCAGCTCGAGCCACCGTGATCGCCAAAATGGAATTGGAGCTGATCTCTTGAGACAGCTAATTCCAGTGTTGAAGGATTTCAGCTACTAGTGTGGAAAGATTTCAGACAGCGGACTAGACAGAAATCAGAGACTAGACTGAATTGTGGATACTGAAATAAGAGTCAGACTTATAAAGTTCATATTCACATTCAGATTCAGAAGACTGTTGAGAAGTAAGTATCACTGAAATATATACCATGATTGAGATTACAACGAATATGATTACAGAGAAAAAGTATAGCCAATAATATTGCCACTGATGCTCAAGTGCAATTATAGCCCAAAGCGCTAATACAAGTGATTACAATTGCCAACCCGATATCAATGTAATGGTCCCTATTTATATACTTCATGTTTACTGTAGTAATTACTCTAGTAATTACTAAGTGATTCGTTGCCCATCTTCTAAGAACACGTTCCCACATGGTGACTATCCAGCCGTCTACAGCACACAAAAGGGTTAAACTTGAATTTGCAATGTGACTTCACAAGTTGAGCATGAGCACAACACAAATCAATCATCACAATTTAAAAATCATTAAGCACACGTTGATTTTTAGGTGCACAAATATGGGCAAAATAGTGCACACACACCTAAAATTAGGCATATACACACTCAATTGGAATGCACACATACTTGATTTTAGTGCAGACACACTTGCAATTGACCATCCAAGCATGAAATTAACTCAATTAGGCACCCAATCAGCAACACACATTCACCAATTAGCAATTGAAACTTGTCAAATTCATACACCACCTAATCTTAAAAAATTCGGCATAACGATGGCATGAAAAATTTCAATCCACATTGCATCATGGTGGGATCTCTACACACTTCTATACATCCTTAGATTCTAGGGAGTTTGAGAATACCACAATTACCTTTCCACTAAAGATCAATTGAATAGTCAAATGTTGCAATCCTTCATAGCAAATTAGTAAGTTAGCAAATATTAGTCAAATTAGCAAGGGGTTAGTGTGAGATTAGAGTGTGTAAACACACAATTGGTAAGATATGGTGTCAAATTAGGGAATTATGAACACATTGCTTCATGCACACGTCCAAAAACCACAAAAACATAAACACACAAGTGAAATTAGTGAGGGAACACATTCAATTATGCCACAATTACACTAGCGTAGGCCATCGTCCCCGGAAGCGGCACCAAATGTTGAGGTTCCCATCGTTGCAATAGCTCCAATGACCAACAAGATTATCAATCCGGAGGGATGAGCTACTTGGCTAGGGCATGGAAACACTAGCGCGGTTAGTGAGCTAATCGTGGCAACACAAATGGTTAACTCTATGAGGTGAGCTTCTCGGCCTATGGAGGCGCTAAGCCGCAATGAAGGGCAATCTCCATATCCACTTCTCTTCACCTCTAATCAACCCAGTCACACACACTACGATTGCAACACACACAACACTAGTCCTATCATGCTGCACACTAATCTCAAGCACACACACATAGATCTATCGAGCACCACACTCCAATCAAACCTACATGCACACACAAGCAAAAGAGGGAAATCACACAAGATTAGAGAGGGTTTAACCACTAATTAGTTAAGATTTAGCTAATCTAAGCATCATAGGCAATCATTTGAAGCATGAGAGAGGCATAGTGAAAGAGAATGAATCATTGATTAGTGTTAATCAAGTCTCATGAGCAAGGAGAATCTCAAGGATTCCATAGCCACACACCTCAAGAGCTCTCACCAAAGAGTGCTCTCAACAAATGAGCTTGAGACCCTAATTTCTTTTACACACTGCCTTATACACCTAGGGTAAAAATATGCAATGTCTGGGCACCCAAGGCCTTTAGGGCTCCACCACTTACTGAATCTGGAACCTAGGCACACTAGTTGACCTATTCTTTACAGCTTGGAACTTCCATTGAGCCCGTAACACATTAGAAATATTAAAATGGCTTGAAATAATTCGGGAATTTACAATACATGACCATTTTGGAAAAACGTGGAAAATGTGTAACTACAATCTTCACTGCTTCTTTGTATTCATCCTCGATGTACATCCGTACATCTTTGGTCTTTAGCAGCTTTTGTTAACTAACATTGACTCAGTTAACAACTACACATAGATTGGGCAACCATGGAAGTAATTGCACATTAGAAAAAAGATGTAAGTTTTTTTAGTACAAAGAATCCCTCTCCTCTTGCCCACGGTTTTCTCAGCTGATATGTCAATTTTTGGGCATTTTTACCAATTTTGACCAAAACTAGGTCATTTTTTACCCAAAAATGTCATTTTTTATGTGAAAAATCCCAAACGGTCAAACAAATCCCTAAATTTGTGGGATCTTTCACAAACTCATAAAAATCATAGATATGCATCACTTTTCCATTTTGGATCACTTTTAATGCAACTTCACAAGACTACACTTGTAAGCTACTATTTTTGCCATGATTCCCCAAATAGGTATATACATGATAGCGACCACAGTAGCCGCTTTAGCATATATCACATTATGTACATTATTTATTTTCTTTCCATGCATCAAAAAGTGTCAAAAGTGAGGTTAATTTTTTATTTTAACACTATGTACGCGTCATAACACGAAAACGGTAATCTTTAATTTCTAAAACAGCTCCTTCCCACCCCCTCTCTTCTCTTTGATCACCTCTTTTGGGACTCTCTCTCTACAAAACGTGGTAAATGGCCAAGGTAAACTTTTTGAAATTTTTATAGTGTAAACTTTGTAGGTGAGCCAAGTGTGCCACCATGAAACACTTGATATATGTACATTCATAAATCAAATCAAGCATGTTCAAAGGTGATAAAACATGGAATGGACATTCAAGGCCATGACTCCTCAATAACATATAAACATAATGGAAAATGCATCACCAAATTCTGCATATATCATCATTTCTACATTGTTTCTTTTATTCCCACGCATCAAAAGTATAAAGAGTGAGGTGAATGTTTTAGTTTTCATTGTGTTTGTTCCATGGCATGACAAAACCCCCTCTAAACTGGCACATACTCCGGACGTGTTACAATCGTGTTTGTTAAGTATCTAACCTCACGATTCAGCACTGTTGGAATTAGGGTTGCAGAGAAAAACACACAGCTTGGAGAAGACGAACGAAGCTCAAGGCACACAATAGAGAGTGTGTTACTTAGTGTGCAATGGAAAGATAGATAGTCCTAGAGTGATGGGCGTATATACAATGCACGGGGGAAAAAACCTCCTAAAGAGGGAAAAAATGCCCCGGCGGTCCTAGTGTGTTCACACACATCACTACCACATGTATATGGTAACAAATCCCCCCTAGAGTGATGCGGTGAACGAGAGCTGGCACATGAGTAAAGGGAAGTGCCATGCCCTGAGGACAGGATCAGTCCACAAAGGGGAGTAAGCCCAAAGCTTTGCGGAAAGCTTCAAGCTTCTCACAAGACAATGCCTTTGTGAAAAGATGTGCAAGGTTGTCCTGTGTTGGCACATAAGCCAAGCTGATCTCTCCTGCTGAGAGCCTCTCCTTGACAAAGTGGTAATGCACCTCAATGTTCTTTGTGCGAGCATGAAAAACTGGGTTCCTCGCAACTGCCAATGCGCTCTGACTTTCAGTGTAGATAGTGTTGGCAGTGTCCTGTCCAACACCCAAATCAGCCATAAGGCGTCTGAGCCATACACACTCAACCGTAGCTGTGAAGACTACCTTGTACTCAGCCTCACAACTCGAAGTGGCCACAGAAGGTTGCTTCTTGCTCAACCATGCTATACATGAACTGCCAAGCATGAAACAAAAACCACTTGTGGACACTCGCGTGTCAAAACAACCAGCCCAATCTGAGTCCGAAAAAGCATGTAAGTCTGGCGGAAATGATCCCCCCTTGGGATAAAACAAGCCAAGATGTAAAGTGCCACTAAGGTAGCGGAAAATCCTCTTGACAGCCTGCCAATGCTTAGAACCTGGGCTAGGCATAAATGTGCTGACCTGTGAGACTGCAAACTGAATATCCGGCCTCGTGTTGCATACATAAATGAGGCAGCCAACAGCAGTTTGGTAAAGAGTGACATCAGCAGGATCACCAGCATCATGTAGACTCAACTTCAAACCTGTTTCCATGGGAGTGGCAATAGGTTTGCAATCCTCAAGTCCAAACTTACATAGCAATGTCTCTATGTAACTTTTCTGACACAAGGCAATACCACCATCACACTGCTTAAACTGTATACCCAAATAATGATGCAACAGCCCCAAATCTTTCATCTTGAAAGTAGCATTCAAATCAGCCTTAAATTCAGCAATATATCTCTCATTTGGTCCACTGATCAGCAAATCATCAACATAAAGAACCACAATGAGAAGTACATCACCCTCACGCTTTACATACAATGTGCTTTCTGTTGGACTGTTACGAAAGCCTTGTTTGACCAAATGAGTGTCAGCTTTCTCATACCAAGCACGAGGAGATTGCTTCAACCCATACAAAGCCTTGTTACATTTGCACACTTTGTCCTCTTGTCCTTTTATGACAAAACCGCGAGGCTGCGTTACATAAACTTCCTCAAATATGTCACCATTCAAGAAAGCAGTAACAATGTCTGATTGATGTACATCCCAACTAAAATGAGCTGCCAATGCACATAGAAAACGCACAATAGTTATACGACAAGTGGGAGCAAAAGTCTCTTCATAATCTATGCCTTTTTGCTGTGCATAACACTTTGCAACAAGTCGAGCCTTATGGCGATCGATCTCACCATCCGGCTTGCGTTTCAACTTGTAAACCCACTTCGTACCAATGGCCTTTTTCCCAGGAGGCAAATCACATAAAGTCCATGTGCCATTTTCTATAAGTGCATCATATTCTGATTGCATGGCAGCCATCCAATTTTCTAAATTTTGTGCTTCATCAAAAGTCAGAGGCTCCTCAACATCATGTAAGCTAGACACAGCCAAAGCATAACAATTTGATGCATAAGATGCATGGCGAGAGCCTGAACGAGTACGACTAGACAAAGGTGCATCCAATTTACTATCACGCAAAGTGTGCACCAGCCATTTTGGCATACCTCTAGCCTACTCATTTTCAGCCCTTTCCTCGTCAAGTACATCATGTACATCCGCATCAGTAATAGGCTGATCTAAAACATTTTCAGAAACCCCCATAGGCTGTACATTTTCCTCATTGGAACTTACATTCGTATTTCCACCACTGAAAAGAGGCAACAAAGTGTCATAAATGTCCTGTGAGCTTACATTATTATCTCTGGTACATGACAGCAAGGGCTGAACAGAATCTTCCACAAACACTACATCCCGTGAAACCAAAATACGTTTTGTTTGCGGATGATACAACCTGTAACCTTTGCTTTCAGCACTATAAACAACAAAAATACATTTGACAGCCTTATCATCCAATTTTATGTGCTGCACTTGTGGCACCAAAGCATATGCCAAACAGCCAAAAACACGCATGTGCTCAATAGAAGGCTTTCTATCATGCCATGCTTCATATGGAGTAATAGACTGCAAAGCTTTCGTAGGACACCTGTTAAGTACATAAGTGGCACCCATGATGGCCTCAAGCCAAAAAGAATGCGGTAAAGCTTGACTTTTGACCATACATCATGCCATTTTCCTCTCAGCAACACCATTTTGTTGAGGTGTATAAGGCACTGTACATTGGTGTTTTATCCCACGACTAGCCAGAAATGCATTAAATTCATGAGACATATACTCCCCCCCTCGATCGGAACGGAGGGTGCCCATAGTACATTTCCAGACATTTTCAGCCATAGCCAGGAATTGTTTGAAGCACATAAAAACTTCGGACTTCGCTTTAAACGGAAATACCCATGCATGCCTGGAGTAATCATTAATGAAAGTCACGAAGTACAGGTAATTGCCCAAGGACGGAGTTTGCATGGGCCCACAAACATCACTATGCACAAGCTGCAACCTGCATGTGGCCCGAACTGAACCATCCTTTGGAAACTTAGAACGCTGCATCTTACCCAAAATACAGCCTTCACAAACATGTTTGACAGGTGCTTCAAGAGGTGGCAAAGAAGCAACCATAGCAGATTTCTGCAAACGTAGCAAACTGGCAAAATTCAGATGACCAAAACGTGCATGCCAAAGTTTTGCATCTGAAATAGCCCTTGAATCTGCAATAGCATTTGCAAAATTTTGTCCACACTTGTCATACAAAGTGAGCTTATACAACCCACGGCCTAAAAGCCCAGATGCAACAATTTCATCACCAAAACTGAGATCATGAACTGTACATCTGTCATCCGCAAATTTGACTACAAGTCCAAGTCTAGCAAGTGAGGATACAGACAAGAGATTCTTCTTGATCCCAGGTACATAAAGTGCATCAACAAGTGTGAAGGAACTGCCATTAGCAGCAGTGAGCACAATCTTTCCAACTCCCTGAACTGGATAAGAGGCGTTGTTGGCACAAGTGACTGAATTTCCATGAGGGACAGACTCGAGAGAGGTAAACAATTCACGATGTGTGGTAATGTGCTTTGTAGCACCACTATCAAAATACCACACATGTGAAGCTGCAGCAACTGACAAGCATGCATCATGGACAGCAGGATTGTAAGTGCACTCTGCACTAAAAGCCCATTCTGCATCAACATCAGCATTACAGTCTCCTTTCACAAAAGACTCAACAATGGCTGCATTTGTAGTGGAACCAGCATTTGCAGTGGAACCACCCTCTTTCTTCTTAGCCTCTTTGGCCTTCAACTTAGGACACGACTTGATAAAGTGATCATTGGCTTTACAATAATGGCAACGCGTCTTCTTTTTGCCCTTATCACCAGAATTGCCAGACGAAGTACTGCTAGCAGAAGCATTAGGAACATAATTTTTGCCACTCGCAGCAGAACCATAAGAAGTGGATGCATTACTGTTACCACCCTTTCTTTGAGAAGCAATAAAAGCATGTTCAACTGCACGCTGCCTAGTCTTGTTTTTTCTGGAAAGTGACTCTTGCAACATCAATGTGCATAATGCATCAAACTTGACAACTTCAGGATTTCCTTGGGTCATAAGTCTCCAAGTACTAGCAAAAGTCTGGTAGGAATCTGGTAAGGCATCAAGAACAGTCTGCACAAGGGAACTGTCTGAAATGACTTCACCTGCAGAAATAAGCTGCTCATTGATATCCTTGACACTAGCAAGGAAAGTGTCCATATCATCTTCCTCATGCATAATCTTCGACTCCAGCTCTTTACGCAGCAACGCAATTTTAGCCTCATTGTGGCTTGCATAAAGACCTACTAAAATATCCCAAGCCTGTTTTGCAGATTTTGCTGAACGGATGTGAGGAACAATGGTGCGCTTCACAGACAAGGCAATCAATGCATGAGCCTGCACATCCTTAACATCCCAACGAGCTTGTTCTACCATAGGCAAAACAACTCTAACAGCTGCAATCCTTGCAACAAGACCTGCAACATCCTCAACATCGCCTACATCCTCAGAACCAGGACGTACATCAATGCCCTGCACAATGTTCCAGACACCCTTTGACACAAGAATATGTTGCATCATATAAGCCCACATAGGGTAGTTGTCCCCATCCAACCTGTCCCCTCAGCAGCAAACATCTTGAACACATCTGTGTTGTTGTTGTCAGCCATGGTAAATGCTGCACCTGATGTGAAAACTGCCCGAAAATAGGAGAAACGGAGCGGGAACAACCTGTGCTATATAGCACAAACCATAGAAGACTATAAGGCACCTGTTATGCAGAAAATGGCACTGACAGAAATTCTACACAAAATGACGAAATAGCCTGTGCAGTACTGCCTGTAGTGGAAACGAAGGCCGAAATGAGTCCAAATCAAAATTCTGAGCAGACCAAGCTCTTTGAGCCCTCCCAAAAGTTTTGTCGACCTGCGATCGCTCTCCAAAGCTCACTGAAATCGGAGAAAGTGAGCAGGCGTGTGCTGGAGCAGCTGGCGACTAAGCCCGGGAGGGCATGACCTGCTCTGATACCAATTGTTGGAATTGGGGTTGTAGAGAAACACACACAGCTTGGAGAAGACGAAGGAAGCTCAAGGCACACAATAGAGAGTGTGTTACTTAGTGTGCAAAGGAAAGATAGATAGTCCTAGAGTGTTGGGCGTATATACAATGCACGGGGGAAAAAACCTCCTAAAGAGGGAAAAAATGCCCCGGCGGTCCTAGTGTGTTCACACACATCACTACCACATGTATATGGTAACAAGCACCATATGTTTACTTTGCACAAAGACAAACTCATCATCTCCTCACTGTTGGGATTAAGGCCACAATGGACTTGGTGGTTGGACATAGTTAGCCACCCATGCCCGTCCTAATATTCATCACTAACACAAAGGGAATTGGGTTATGGAGGAAACCATAGTGATCCATTCATGGTGTAATTATCATGTTAATTACAAGAGATTAGAGAGAGAGGTTGACACTAATATAAGTAGCAGACCATGAAGTAGATTTATAGAAAACTATATGAAAATTTTCCGTATAGAGTGGGCTAGAATGATGAGTACTGAGGGGTATTCTTGGATACAAAGTGTGTAGCTCAGGTTTCCTTCATAGAGTATGGAGAGAGCATCCGATGATACAAGTAGTGATACAAAAGTGTAGGCTTGCGAAGTAAAGGTGTTTTCCACTAGTCCGTAGTTCACATGTATTACACACACCCCAGCATCCCTCCCCGTGTGTGTCATAGTAGCACCCAAGTACAAAGTATACTCCCCTAAAGATTTAAATAACAGGATATATAAAAAAAATCCTAGATAATTCAACAATAAGATATAGGCCAGATAAAACTCCCCTATAAAATGGTAGGCAACTAGGTTGTAGATAAAAAATAAAATTGTTGCTTCTATGCCTTCGATGTCAGAAGGCCAAATGTGAATGGCTATTAAAAATTATCCGCCATTTGTGTTTTTTAAGTTAACTACAAAGTATTGGTGCTGTCAATTTTTTGTGATTGGTGCTTCTCCTCCCCTCAAAGTGTGTTGCCAAGGTTATCAAAGTGAATGCAAGAGTGAATGTCGATGCCAGCATATGTGTCAAACTTTGTGAAAATTTTGCTAGCGAGGATGGTACACCTCATTTTTTTTCTTTTTTCTAATTAAATTCACACAAATTTTAAAAGACTGAGATTACTTTTAGAATAAGATAAAAATTTTCACACTGAATGAAGTGTGGTAGTCTATAAGAGGAAAAATAATAGTTTGTGGGAATGTTAGAATTTTTGCAAATTTTTGTGCACCAAACGAGAACACCATGCACTGTTCAAAATGGATATTTATACTAATAGCAAAGTTAATCCTAA
This sequence comes from Adiantum capillus-veneris, assembly GCF_014529385.1. Classification (NCBI taxonomy): domain Eukaryota; kingdom Viridiplantae; phylum Streptophyta; class Polypodiopsida; order Polypodiales; family Pteridaceae; genus Adiantum; species Adiantum capillus-veneris. The sequence goes on along the minus strand of NC_140948.1, from coordinate 7,848,413 downwards.
TATGAGATGCAAAGGAAAATGGGTAGAAATATATTCCATGTCCACCATCCATAATACATGCATGCACCACATAATCTAATACTAAAAGTAAAATAAAAATATACGTATACAGGTTAAGGTCGTATCTAATAAGAAGTAAAATGAAAGCATTCACCGATGCATTTGGTTCACCAGTAAATTTAGTTTTGCTAACCTACAAGGACTAATGACTCCACAAATGACACGTTGGAATTGCAAGTTTGTAGTGACAATGACATTGAATGTTTTTCTTGTAGTTGGAATGACATATTCGGACAAAAATTCATGATTCATGTAGCCAACTCAATCATGATGGAAATTAAGCACTCATAGAACATGCACCTTCCCAATACAATTTGGAACTTTACCACATGCAACGTACAAACATTCATATAAAACCCCTCCTCAAAGGGGGCACCAAAAAAATGAGGCAGTCTAGAACTAGCAACAAGAGACATGTTCTCTAAGCACCTCAAGCAAGGCTTTGGTGTTGTTCATTCCGCTTTGGGTCCAACACAACACAAAAGACCATTAAATGTTACATATAGCTAGCTTGAGGACCTCCCTTCTTGAGCAAGAAAAGACAGACCTTGTTCTCTGATATCAATGTAACATTTAATGGCCTAGTAACTTGTGTGTAGCGGAAAATAGCATAGACATAGTGAGCAATTCATTAGAATAGATTCCTAATAACTCAGGAGCATAGCAAGAGTGCTTGGATGGAGAGAGCAACAAAAAGCATAACACCTAGTTAGATAGGCATGAAAAATACTTCAAAAGAGAGAGAAATTAAGCTATTGACAATAATTGAGGGCCGGATTTACATGACGCCGGTCCCCCCTCCAAAAAGGCTTTATATTATAGGTTTCCCCTGTCAAAGGAGACATTTTACAATACAATACTTTCTGTTCCTTCAGTAACTTGTTGATGCAATGAAGATGGAAGCTTCAAGCACCATGCACACACTTATAAAACACAACATCAATTCCCTCATGGTCTCAGACCTAAGACCTCACACACCTTCAAAGATGGTGAGAGCTAACGGCGTATATTGAGAGGAAGAAGGAGTAGTCTTACGAGAAAGAAGTATATCACCTCTCATAATCACTCATAATAGCTTAGCATAGCTTAGTAATTAGCATGGTAGAGGAGATGAGCATGCATTGAAGCTTCGCTCTTGGTTGGATTTGCATCACAAATCCAAGAGTTGTTGGTGTAAGCCTCCCTTCTCACAAGCTTGGAGTAGATGATGAGCTTTCAATTAAAGTTTGAGAAGGAGAGTAGCTTCACACATGAGATTGTGTGAGTGCGTGTGTGATAATGCCTTCACAAAATTAGTCCCCTCTCTCTCTTGGTCGACCCCTCATGATTTTTACTCATGATGACACCCCATTGGACCCTACAAAGCCTAGCCAATGATAATTAAGAATCATAAGTGATAGCCTTGTGACATGTGCCCCCCTTTCCCCTTTGGTGATAGCTTTAGGTAATTAAATAATGCAACTAAACTCTCATTGGACCCCTTTGTCTTCTGGCCAATAGGAATCAGGAAAACCATTGGGCTGTTGAATGCTCATTGGACCCCTTGGGAGACTATCCAATAGTCTTCTAGAGAGCTTAATTCTTATTGGTTCTTTTATCAAGTGTTTTTAAATGAATTAAACTAGATTTACTCTAGCCAAAATCTCATTGGTCCACCTCTATGGCCATCCAATAGGATTTGAGTGCACCTTAGGGGCAACTGGGCTAGGGAGCTAACATGTGTCCCCTATCCCCTTTGTGTAAAGGGCTTGAGAGAGAGAGAGAGAGAGAGAGAGAGTGTGTGTGTGTGTGTGTGTGTGTGTGTGTGTGTGTGTTTCTCTCTCTTCCCCTACCTTTAGGGCTTGCCCCCTCCTATCTAGGACCACTTGAAGACTTTTTGGTCATCACATAAGTATCCAATTTCACTAAGCTTGACCATTTGGGCTTACCTTTGAAATTTGGAACCTTAGCATTTTGGAAGTCTTAATGGGCTGAACCCTAAGGTCTTTGGAGCCCATTCCTTGCACATTTCTCTTCTGCAGATGGTGGTCTCCCTTTGGATCCCTATTTTCACTCCTTTGGATCCCTACTGTGACCAGTCTACTATTCTTACCAATAATCTGCCTTTTTCTCCCCTGGTACTTCCCCATATTAAATGATCAATTTAATCGGAAAAAATCATTTAGGAGAATTAGATATTAGTTATTATGACATGTTGCATGGCATCAACAACATACAAATGAATGAATGGTATAAACTTATACTACCAAAGGAACTACCTTGTGAACCTAGCATAGGAAATCAAAAACACCTTGTGAACCATGGTGATGAATCTATGTAGAATCACTATGATGAATCAGTGTTTTCCATGCTTGGATGTATCAGTAGTATCCTAGGAGTACACTATTCATGAGAACCATGAGCCAAGAGCCATTAGCATTATGTCAGTCATTGTAAAATCTCCCCAAGTTTAGCTTAAGGGAGCGCTTGTTGGGGTTAAGCCCAACTTGACGAGTCTAAGCATGTGGGAAACCCCTCTAATTGTCTTGGATGGATGAAATGATTAGCTTGACCAATAGGAAAGTGGTGCAATCCTTCTAGCCAGTGGCTGTTAGCCTCAAAGTCTATATATATATGAGGCTCACATGTATAAAAGTTCAATGTGATGTTTTATGAATGGAGTTCACTGATATATTTGCGTATTTTCATTTTCTCACCCCTTAAATTCCTACAACTACCAAGAGAGGAGCTCTTCCTGTTCCGTTCAACTCATCCATAAAAAAGGTAGTAAGGAGGATCTAGGCAATTGAGGACCTATTACATGTCCGCCGACTTCCATCTACAAAAAATTTGCTCTTACTTTAGCTAGAAGACTTAGTCCTGTGATGCAAAAATTCAATTTGAAAGAACAAAATGGCTTTATTCAAAGTAGATTTATACTTGATGCAATCATCTCTTTGAGGGAAGGTATAGAGAATGCTCTTGAATCAGGTCCAAAAAAAATTCTTTTTCAAGCTTCGAGAAGGCTTGTGACATGATAGAATGGGAGTTTATCATGCAATCCCTTCATGATTGTCCTTGGGAAAATAATTCATCAGCTTGTTCACATTCTGTCTGGTAATGTTGTAGCACAAATTGCTATTAATGGAGAGCTTTCAGATGTTATTATCCTTCAAAAACAGAGTTGCCTTTTAGCCCCTCTGCTCTTTGTTATTGCCTCAGATTCCTTAGGTTGGCTGGTTAAGAAATACATGCACTTAGGGAAAATTAAAGGGATTAAAACTCCACATGCTGATGAGGAAATGTGCTTACAATAATCTGAAGATGATACTAATGCAATTATGTGCTGAGACAATGCAACTGCATATGCTTTTTTGAGCTACTTACAGCTTTTCTACCTTGCCAATGGCTCTATTATTAACCACAATAAAATAGGTTTTGAGTCTTCTAATGATACAATGTTGGGCAAGCAGGTTGTCATATTATACAAGATGGTCAAATATTTAGGCTCTTGGGAATTCTGATAGGTTTCAGGGTAAGTTTGGAACAAAGGTGGACCTAGGTAATGGATAAATTCAAAAAGAAGCTTGGATGACTATGCAACCTACTCTGGCAGCCAGATTATTTGTCCTTAATCATTACTTGCTTCCATCATTAATTTACTTCTTGTGTTGTTGGAAGCCTTTCAAATACCAGGTTAAGCAAGAGGTACAATTGGCAAGGAGGTTCTTGTGGGGAGGTAACGAGATTGGGACAAGGATCCCAAAAGTGGCTTAGTCTATATGCTGCAAGCAGAAATGCAGAATGCTCAATATAGAGAACTTAGCTACCAAGTTGGCAGCTAAATGGATCCTTGGCTATTGGGCCTATCTCCTGAGAAGAGACATTAACCTATTTCATTTGCAGGACTATAAAGCATGGAAAAACCTGACCGAATGGGACCTTATCACTTCACCAAAGAAGATTAATGGATCAAATAAAACCATTGCAGCAGGTTTGAAGTTAGAGCTAAGTGGAAAATACCTAAAAACTAATATGCCCAAACATACTTTTGCTTCATGACTCCATGTGGTTTGAACATTTACCATTCAGTCAAGGAGCCAACTGAAGCTCAACGGAAGGGCACATAAGTGCTACAAAGCAAGGATAAAGACCTGACAAGACAATGGAGTGTTCATGGCCCCTCAGGAAATTGCTAACACTTTCAGTTTGGCTGCTGGCTGTGTGTCTGAAATTGTCTGGAGGATTCAACTTTTTGCTCAAAGTTGCATTTTGACCAACAGTAGAAAGAGCAAAATGGATCTCCTTCTCAGATTTGCAGAGGAGGCTTACAAAAAGTTCTCCCATCTGCCTGATTTTGACGAAGGGCTCAAGGCCAAGCTGGACAAGAAGTGGACACGTTCCAAACAATGGTGCTACAAATTCAAATGTCAGCTCATCTGAAATCCTTCTACAAATTCCGGATGCCAAATAAATAGGTTTAGTGATCCGATTAGCCCTTTAGAGGAAGGGAGACTATACAAAAGCTATAAGAGAAGAGTGGGGCATTGTCTAGTAATCACCTTTTGTTTCCACAATCATAAAGATTGGGGCATTGTTAAAAAATCATGAGTAGGCTAGTAATAATGAAATGAGAGTAGGGATCAACTTGGGTGAGAAGCAAGCAACCCAAATCAAACTGGTATTAAGGTTGTAAGCTGAAATCACACTGGTATTTTGGTGTGCTTTGTCTCTCCCTGCATGAAGGGTCAAGAGTCTAACACGGAGTGTCATCACACCCTCCTGCACACGCACCAACATGCACGCTTGTACAGTTACAAAGATTTGATCGATACTTATGTAATTTGAAGGGTTCTTGCATCCTTAAAAGGTTAAGGGAATGAGGTAACAATTTCTTTTATTTCGGGAATCTTGTGCAAGAGTTTCATTAAATGAGTCATTAAGCTGGATGTCTCCAGCCTATTTTGGGAATAGGTCATACAGATAACACCCAACTCCTCCTCCTCCTGTCTGAGGATGTCAAAACTCAAATGAGGCATCACGGTCCTCGTAAAACGGAGTTTTTGAGCTCATAATGGTGCTGTCATCCTGCAGTATAAAAACATTGATGTCAGTAAGCATATAAAGCATGGCAGTAGGATTAGCTTAATTATAAAGCATCTACACATCTCCACGGATTATATGTAGATATGTAGTGTGTCCTTCACATGTGCACGCACGTGCGTGCACACAACCTGTTGCTTATAATGCTACTGAAATGAAGTCAAGCATGCCATGGAGGTACTGCACAAAAAGCACACACACACACACACACACACAACGTATTGCTTACACTGCTAATGAAATGAAGTCGAGCATGATCCAAAGACATTGAGGTACTGGACACATTTTGGTCATCTTCATGGATATCGGCAATCATTTTGAAGACTTCAGCCATACGAGGACGTTGTTCAGGAGACTTAGAGGTGCATCCCATGGCAATCTGGAGCATTGTAATCAAGGAGTCTTCTGAGGCATTGGATGAAAAGAGGGTTCTATCAAAGACCTCAGCACTCCATTCTTCCTTGACAACTGCAGTCACCCACTCGGGCAAGTTGAAAGATGCCCTTGACCCATGAGGGCTCACGAGAGAGGTAGAGGTGTCATCATCATCCTCGTTATCCTGTGTTACTCGCCCTGTGAGAAGCTCTAATAGCAAGACCCCAAAGCTATACACGTCCGCCATTTGAGTAACCCTTTGCTTGGAATCATTGCATTCAGGTGCTTGGTAAACCATCATACTGGCAGGCTTAGATATGAGGGATGGACCCATCAGCAGCGTTGCAAGACCGAAATCAGCAATGCGTGCTTCATAGTCCTTGTCAATCAAGACATTAGATGCCTTGATGTTTCCATGTGGTAGGTTAAGAGACTCGCATTCATGGTGGAGAAAACTCAAGCCATTGGCAATCCCTTTGGCTATCCTCAGCCTTGCATTCCATGACAGGGGCTTTGCAGTGAAGCCATCGCCTGCCTTCCATTGCTGCCCTGCAAACATGATACAATCGATCACTCAACTATTTTGCCAAACCCTGAACGTAAGTACTTGATTAATACTTGACATAGGTAGCCCTACACTAGACTATAGGCTTTGATTAGCAAATCGGGTGGCTAAGTAAGTTGCATGCTCATAGATGTTTTCAAACTTGCAAAAGGCACAAAGCATGCCTACCTGCATGGAGAAGATTGAGCAGATTTCCATTCGGCTGGTACTCATAAACAAGCAGCTTCTCTTCTTTGGCATGATAGTACGCCCATAGAGGGACAACATTTGGATGCCTCAGCTTACCCACAAGCTGCATTTGCTGTTCAAACTCTTTTCTTGCCACATGATTTAGCTCCTTGAGCCGCTTCACACACATTGCGCGACCATCCTCCATCACAGCTTTGTAGGCACTGCCCAAGCTTCCTTTCCCCAACAGCTCAGCTGATGCTCGAAGAAGGTCCTCAAGTCGGAAAGTATGGTTCTCTTCAAAAAACACAAGCCGGGGCTTGTCATCCTCCGTTGTTAAAGAGCCTACACTACTCACAGAAAGGAAATCTTCTCTGTCATTAGGCACCACTTTTATGCTTGGCCGCCTCTTCAAATACCTCCGCTTGTAACGATAGACTACACAGAAAGCTATAAAGAAGAGGATTACTATGGTTCCAACCACAATTGCTACGATTTGGCCAATATTGAGTTTATTCTTAGCTTTGTTTTGGTTGGTTTGTTGAGCTTCGGCACCGACCGTACTGTTTCCAAGCCCCGTGCTTGCGAGGCATGCCTGCATTGGGGACCCACACAAGCCCGGATTGTTCATGAAGACACTAGCTGAGAAACCTTTGGAAGAGATAGCTGAAGGTATCTGCCCACTCAACTTATTACTGGACACATTGAATTCAACCAGGCTTTCCTGGCTCAAAGGTGGTATGTCGCCTTCAAGCGCATTATTCTGAACAAACAAGCTCAAAAGACCATCGATATCTGCAAAAGAAGAAGGCATATACCCAGAGAGCTTGTTGTTGGCAAGATAGACTCGCTTCAGGCGACGTGACATGGGGCTTGGGATGGGCCCTGAAAGTGAATTATCCGAGAGGTATAAATGCTTAAGCTGGGCACAGTTAATCAAGTCTGGTGGAATTTGCCCTGTGAGGCCATTGCCTTTCAAGCTTAAGATTCTCAGTTCTGTCAACTTGCCCAATGTGCCCTCAGGAATGAAGCCAATGAGGTTCATGTTGTCCAAGACAAGAGATGTCACATTCACAGCGCTCGTGAGGCTGGAGCAATTCACACCCTTCCATGGAACCCCACTACATGGATCATCACTGCTCCACTGCTTCACCACTGTCCCTTCTGGATCTGCAGACGCTATGAACATCTTGAGGGCATCTCCTTCCTGTTTGCTTGCGCTCACGCAGGCGTGCATGCACAAGATAAAGAGAAGAATGTGTACCACAGTCAAGCCGTACCGGGGCGTGCATCTCTTCCACATGGCCCTGAAGCAGAAATACGTGAATGTCGGACAGCTAGCTTGTGTGAGTGTGTGTGTGTGTGTGTGTGTGTGAGTGTGTGAGTGAGAGTGTGTGTGTGTGTGTGTGTGTGTGTGTGTGTGTGTGTGTGTGTGTGTGTGTGTGTGTGTGTGTCCTAGGCCGATATTTATCTAGAGCCGTGTGTGTGTGTCGTGGGGCTGTGAAAAGAGAGAGAGAGAGAGAGAGAGAGAGAGAGAGAGAGAGAGGAAAGTACTCAGAATGAAGATCGGTGAGGATGGCGATGAAGAAGGCGTAGTGCCGTCCCGCGATGGCCCAGCAGTTCTTGCACGCAGCTCCACTTCGCCGGCCATTTGTCGACCTCGGTATTTTTGAAGACGCTGAAATTTTGCCATCACCTTTGTCTATTTTATTATCATTTTTAAATTAATAATCATTTGTTAATTAATTAAATAATTGTTCATATATTTAAATTATTTACCAAATGATAATAGTAATTGTTAATATTAATAGCAATACGCATCTTGATTCCTGTGGAGATGAAGACTTGACATAAAGGGTAAGGGGATGGGTACTTTTGTCATTGGTGTTGGAAATATGGTTGCAAGAATGCACATTGTCGTGTATCGTGGCACATGTATAGTGTAACTCGGTGTGTATGAGCCTATTCATGGGTTTAAATGCATGGATATTGATGTCGTTATGTACATAATGTACATGTACTTGTCAATAGTAGTTGTCATGTGAACATACCTTACTAGGGAATTAGAGCCCAACATGTGGCATGGTTAGTGTTTTGTGATCTAGATCATTCATATGACGGTTTTAGATGTGAATAAATATTTCGAAATATCTCAATGTAGTCACCTCGACTACAAAGTTCGATGCGGATAAAAATTAACTAAAATAGTAACTAGCATGGGCAACCATCACAGACAACTTGAGAGATCACGACAAGTTGAAAACTAATGTTTGATTGGAAATTTGAGCTAAAATGAACATTTTCACAAATTTATGGATTTTCTTTAGGTCATTTGGCTTTTTTATGCATTAGAAGATCATTTTCAGACCAAAAATGGTAAAAGTTGCCTATTTTGAAGGTAACATGCATAAAATGGACACCTTAGCAAAAGAAATATGTATGGAATCAAGGGAGATGCTTGCTTATGCTTATAAAATTTACAAATTTTTCATTTTCATGTATTCATTTTATAGGTTCTCTATGAGATCGCATCTTCTTCCCTCTTGTTTCTGAACTTGTGAGAGTGTAAATTGGAGTTTTCTTCTCCCACATCTTGTATGAGGGATTAGAGGCAAGGTTGCAAGATTCCATGAAAAATATTAGGATTTGAATGGGTTTTGTGCTTATGTGTGAGTGGGGGTATGTTAACCCTCACGGACACCCTATCACCTTCGATGGATGCATATTATTTATTTGATTGAGTCATGGACCGGGCTTGTCGGTCCAATAGGTGTGTAAGTGATCGTCGATGAGAGGTGCACCACTTATCTTATTTTTACTGCAGTTTTGCAACGATCGGCCACCGTGGACGCCCATGTGTGAATGGACCAAACTCTTATAAAAGGTCCATTTGACCTAAAAATCCTCATTCTCTGATGTGTAAGCTAAGAAGTGCTCTTGCTCCATCTCTGTCTCCTTCTCCTTTGTGTATGTGTGTGCGATGCTAGAGAGAGAGAGAGAGAGAGAGAGAGAGAGAGAGAGAGAGAGAGAGAGAGAGAGAGAGAGAGAGAGAGAGCGTGCTTGCACGTGTGATCGAGCATTGCAGCAACATCGGCGGTGGCAAGGCGGTAGAGTGCGGCATTGGCCGCAGCTCCTTCTTCTTTGCAGCACAGGATCCTTCACAACGGAAGCATTGAGAGGTGAGTGAGACACCATTGTTCTTTGAGCTTGCTAGGACTCTCTAGCTATGTGTTTGCAGCCTTTTGAGGCTTGCACATAGTGCACAGGCAAGTTCCCAACCTTTGAAGTGTACGGCAAAACGTACAGTAAACATAGAAACTCGGGAATCCAAGGATCCCATTGGTCTTGATTCAAAAAGACGCAGGCGACTAAATAAGTCTTCCACATGAGATTTCAGAGGACTCACTCTAGTGGTTTCTGATCCTGTTTTTTTTAGATTGTAGGTTTCTGCATGCTAGGGGTGACATAGTACTGATAGAGTGTCCCCCCAAAGTATATGTCCCTCAAGTTCATTACGGTTCACTGCCGAATACTTCCTACCATACTTGTCTAGCATGACAATCTGCCTATCTCTCTGAACTTCAAACGTAAATACATACAAGCATTTATACTCAGTTAGCTCTCTCATATTGGGCTCCTCACACCTACAGTAGAGAATTTGCTCTCCATTATCATACTTTTATAATCCCACATGTGTATTGTCGATGTTGACATGAGTAGACACATTTACTCATCTAAGCTTGGCATTAGGCATGTCCAACTTCAGCAATTTCTCCTCAGTCTCTACATCAACCTTTTCTTTCATACATGCCAATCCCATTTGTCCACAATGAAGGGATTAATGCACAAATATATACATATTTCCCTCTTCATCAAAATATCAATCTTCACTATAATCTGTGGACACTATGAGCTTAAGCTCACTAGGCCTTTGTTCAATTTTAACACAGTAATGATCCATATCGTCTTTACAGATTTGAGTGTCCTACTCATTTTTAAATTGATATTGCAGGTGCAAAAGTTTCAAGTCTGGTGCAGGCCGTGATGGTCCAGCTCTCATTTTGGTTTCTTCCTTGAAACTCATACTTTTAGATCCCTCAATCATATAGCTATATGATCTCTCTAAAGAAGTATCGGGAAGACTTTCCTCCAAGATCAACTTTAAGCTAGGTATGGTTCCTTGATTGACACTACCCTCGGTTGAGATATGGCTTGATTGGTCTTTAGTGCTAGGGTTTCTATTTTGGTAAAGTTTACTTGACCGCAAATACATCAAGAAATTGAAGCTTCCAAAACGTTAACCTGTTATCTTTTATGGTGCATTTAGTCCTCTGATCAAAAAGCAACCTCTTGCAACTCTAATCCATAGAACCTATACAAAATTCACTTGGTGGTTATAGCTTTACAACTGCTAGTGGGTTAGTCAAAGTCTACTAGAATCAAAATTTTATCAAACTTTTGACACAAACTCATATTCTACTTGTAACATGCACAATTCAACTCCAAATTGAATTTTGAAAACACCACTATGCTGTCAAGGACTAGTGCTAACTCTAGTATCAATCTAGGAAATTTCTATGACAAGGGGTCATGGATCACGATCCATGTACCCCATTGTCAGAATCACGTGAAACTTGGCACATAGGTCTCTCACGGTCTCTTGATAACTGATAAGTGAATCTTAAGTGGTTTGATTCCCCTTAGGTCTTCCAAAAGTCACTTTGTCAGTCTGTTTTGTGGTTTTTGGTCTTGTTTGTCTCTAGCCTTGTTTGAGACTCTTCTTGAATATTTTTGGTACCCTTGCTTTTGGAGAAGTGGTTTGTGATGGTCTTTGTTACAAATTTGTAAGGCAACAATCCCAAAATCTAGCAAGGAGACATGGATCGGGATCCATGATCCACCATGTTTGAATCCCAAACTTGGTCAGCTGCTTCTTTGAAGTCCGTGGAGTCTACCTATCCACTTATGTTTGAATTTAAACACCTTTCTTCTTGCCAAAAGAAAACTTTTATGGCTGCTTGCGGTTTTTAACTTCTTGCAGCTTGTATTTTGGTGTTTTGGTCAACTTTTTGTTGTTTTTTGTTGTGATGACCTTCACAAAAGTTGTTTCAAATAATATCAACTACTCACTGCCAAAGTCTCAGCCTCAGATGCTTCAAAGGGTCATGGTCGCGATATATGTTTCACCTCATTTGGTCATGAATTTTGGCCAGTTGTATGCCTAGACCCGATAGAGGTCAGGTTTTCACTTATTTTTAAGTTTGGACACCAAAAAGTCAAGAAGCCCCAACTTTTGTCTTTTTCCACGGGTTTTTTGTCTTTTGTTCAATTTCCTAATTTGAGTAGGTTTTTAGTGTCAATTTTTCACCGAAAATGTGTTTCTAGAGGTTTCGAACCCCACTGAACCCTCTGGTAACAGTTATTATTCAAATTGTCTCAAGGGTCATGGATCACGATCCATGTTCTTTCACATTTTGGCCTGAAACATTCCAGATCGGCCCTTTGTAGCTTGGTCAACCCCCTTATCCACTTTTTTTTTATGCTTGAATTTTCTTTCGATCTCCAACTATCATATTTCTAAAATTTTAGAGTTTATGGTCCCAGTAACCAAAATAAGGTTTTGGCAGTTTTTTCCCTAGTCCTTTTTGCTCAATTTGATGGTTATAGATGTTACCTAACCTACTCTTAATTGTAGAATTGAATCCTCAGACTAAATGAGAGATACCCCTCCCCGGGGGTCTATGCACAAAATATACAATGTACACCTTTATACAATTTTCAATATACATCAGAGTTGCGGAAGCATTTGCATAGGAGAGGAGCTCTCATCGCCCAACCAAGCATGGAGTTTAGGCCATGAGCCGGACTACATCAAGAGGCACCTAGCGACTAGTGCTACCCCTGAATGGGTGTTATGGATGAAAGAGCACTCAAGAAAAACATAACATTGTGGAGGATGAATATATGTGTACACCGCGTTGTGGGAAGAGAGAGAGAGAGAATATAGTAGAGGGTGAAATAGAGTGCACAGAGACGTGAGAGAATGACAACTGAGAATCTTTAAATGTCCCATCAAAATGAAACATGCAACCATGTATTAATGCAACATCAAAATCTGGCTATACCATAACATCAAAAAGTTTATGACAAAATAACTAGCAGAGCACCGGACCCTGTGTAGGGATCGACTGGTCCATCCATCCACATCCGCTCTACTATGGACAGAGAGAATTTAGCTTCGTCAAGAGCAAGCCATAATACCTTCAGCCTGTTAGGAAATATGATGTAGCTAAGTAGATAATTGAGTAGATTACTTAATGGAGAGAGATAATTTTTACACACAAGAGATCATAGAGTAGAGAGAGAGAGAGAGAGAGAGAGAGAGAGAGAGAGAGAGAGAGAGAGAGAGTACACATGATATACCTGGTTCACCCAATGTGGGCTACATCCATGGAAAAGCAGTCACTTAATGGCTTTAGTACTTCAAACAAGAAGTAGGTTACAAAGGGATTATACCCTTAATAGAGCTCCCACCTTGCTTCACTCTCACCACCTCACACCCACCTTGTTGCATCAACTTCACACTATGAAATATGTGTAGAAATTTCCTCCTTTTATAGGCCAAAAGGGCTGCCTTCTCTCATGAGAGGCTGCCATGTGTAGCCACCCTTGTGTAGATAAGTCCAAATCGGACCCTCCAATCCGCACTGGTGTGGCCGCCCTTGAGAAGACAAGTCCTCCTTTGAAAATTTTGGTTTCCGACGAGTGAATTTTTTTTGGTGAGTGATTTTTCTTCATGCACGATGGCTTCTCCTCATAATGGGGGCCTTACAAATGTGCAATATTAATACAGAAAATTACAAGGGGTAAATCATGCTCCATACTTGGAGACTGATCTCCAAACCAAACATGTGACTGCTTTCCATCCTGGCTTCTTATCCTTGAATGCCAATTGAAGATGAGCAAAAGCTCAACTTCTCCTTGTTGACCACCTTTGTAAACATGTCTGTAGGATTTTCACTTGTATGCACCTTTCCTAGCTTTAGTTGTCCCTCTTCCAAAAGAGTGTGTATGAAGTGATATCTCATCTCAATGTGCTTTGTCCTTGAATGAAAGGCTGAGTTCTTTGCAAGATGGATAGCGCTTTGGCTATCACTGTACAAGACACAATTGTCTTGTTTGAATCCAAGCTCTTCTAAGAATCTGTGAAGCCACAAAATTTCTTTGCTTACCTCCGTCATTGCTACATACTCTGCTTCCGTGGTAGAAAGTGAGACCACTTTTTGCAGCTTTGAAGCCCAGCTTACTGATGTGCCTCCAACCGTGAAGACATAGCCAATAGCTCCTTCAAATATCTTTGTCACCTGTCATATTTGCATCAGCATGCCCTTCTAGAAAAATATCGGCTCCTCCAAAATACAAAGCCATGAAAATTTTGGTTTCCGACGAGTGATTTTGTTTTTCGGCAAGTGATTTTTCTTCACGCACGATGGTTTCTCCCCATAATGGGGGCCTTACAAATGTGCGTTTTTAATACAAAAATTTACAAGGGGTAAATCAGGCTCCATATTTAACACAGCCTACCTGAGCCAGACATAAGTTGAGGCCACTTCGTCACCCTCCATGAACTCGAGCTCTGAAAGGATCCCAAGTACCAGTAGGTAGTAGGGTATCAACACCAACCATACCAGTTCAGGTGCCATGCCTCTTCGATGCCCAGCACCGGGTGTTTAGGCAAAGTCAAGGCAAAATCCCCGATGTGTTAGCCGTGTAGGTCATTCAACCCCCGATGCACTAACCGCGTAGATGAGCCTAACAAAAAGAAGAAGACCTAGGCAACACCCCCGATCCAACAAAGCCCCAGGTCAGCAACCCTTTAGTCTAAGGCTAAGCGATGTAGGTGATCCTAGTCTTGTAGGGAGGTTGCCATGAGAAACATAACACATGAGTCCAATCACAATAGCACTTTCCTTATGCACAAGCAATCTTTTCCAAGCAGTTAGATTGTACAAGGTCTCTACCCTTACACGTCTACCGTAAACCCTCTAGATCACTTCATGATCCAATCTCAAAACCATAAATCATAATCCAATCACATCACACGGGTGAGCACTCCACCCAACTTGGGTGAGGCATAACCATTTTAGAACATAACATGGCTGCAAATATTTCGACAGCATAACCATATCCAAAAAAAAAACATGAGCCACACCGGTTTCCACCATAAAATCACAACCATAATCCATGAGGGAATCTCATCCCTTAACCACAAATCATAATCACATTGAACTAACTCCCACACTTGGAGTTTGACATATCCCCTGCATTCAATCGGAGTCCATACACATGTGACCCTTAATACATGAGTCTTTCATGCATGAAAAGAGTCTGACCAGCAACTAATCATGATATAAAAGTCCAATTTTGACAACATCCAACCATGCAAAGTTGTTGCATCACATCTGCACTTCACCTCTTTAGCACATAGAGCTAGTTTTGACCTAGAAAGGTGAAAAGCAATCATAACCATCCACATGAGGTATCCACATCAATCCATACGTTTCCATACATCATATTATAACATTAAATCACCATAAACATGATGCAAAACAACTCTGACCTTTAGGTCAACCATAAACCATAACTTCACACATATGCAAAAAGCAACTTTTCGAGATTTTCAGGAACATGCATAACAGGAAAATGAAAGTATTTGACCTCAAAACAATTCATCAAGCTCATCTCCATAATATAGACTAGCACTCTATCACATCACTTTAACCATATGGTACTTACACAACAAACGGTAACCCAAAAAGAAAGCCACTTTAATCATATTTGCCTATGCGGTTCGGGTTGCCTAACCATATACCCTCACATAAGTTTATGGGCATCTAATAACTGAAATCAACTCACCAAAAAATCCATAAATCATACATAGACAGCTCGGTTAACTCACGACGTCATATGGTACTCCCCCTTGGTAGCACCCCTACACGCGTAGGTAAAACCAGTTATGGATCGATTAATAACTTGCATTCTCGAGGTGATAACGAAGACCTAAATACATTTATCATCAAGTTTCATCTAGCTTTTCAATTGGTCAAGTCGGTTTGCCCATCCGGTGAATCTATATAATGGTTCTCCAAGGAGCCTGGAGTCAAAAAATTTGGTTGTGCAGTGGGCAGCAAGCTATTTTTTGGCCATATCTCTTAGCTCATGCATGATTTTCCAATGACACCAAAGAGATAAAGTGTTCTAAATGATGTGTTTTATCTTTGATATAAAGGGTTGGGGCTGATTCATAATGGTTTGTGAGTTATGACCAAAACAGTGTTCCTACCACCTCTAAGATGTGAAACGAAAAGCGCTTTTTACGCACGCACATGATCATAAACGCATCATGTGCATAATCAGCATGTTGATCATGATGAAATAATCATGGGTCAACTTCATACATACTCGATTAATCCATACATACACTCATATACGAAAAAACAATCACCGAGAGAGTGACTACTCGAAAAATGACATAGAGAGAAAGAGATGACGATGGCTATGGAGTTTAGAGCTTCTCACCGTGCTTTAGAATCGATTAGGGACTGTCAAAAGGCTTCTTGCTTTGCCACAAGAGAGCGGTGATGAGAGCTACGTAGAGGTATCCGCCACACGAGAGCTTCCAGAGAGCGCGTACATTGTGAAACGAGAGAGGAGATAGTAAGCGAGTAGAGAGAGAATATCTTGAGACAGAGAGAGAGAAGAGCTTATGGAGATGGTGATGAAGAGATTTCACCACTCCGTATAATAGATACGTATAGCCTTACGGTAGTAGACGCAACAGATGGCACTGAAAACTGAGCACTAACTGGCAATTTATAGGCAAGTGCAGTAGGATGTCCAAGCCAGCTACTAGCGCTACATCTCAACCAGAATTAGCTGCAAGCTTTTGGGAAAAGACTCCAGTCTATGGCACAGCTTTTAGTAGTCAACTCTCCCACTTACCATTCAATTTCTATAGTAAAATTAGCCAATTGAACAATATCCGGCCAACTAATGGAACCTTAGCTAGACTATGCCGCACCGTGATGTCCCGACATAATTATGACTTTCCCGTACTACCCCGATGTATTTACGGTACCGTTTTTTATAAAAATAATTCTCGTAAAAATCTCGTTTGGTTATGCTTTTGCTCCGGGTGATCATTTTTAAATCCGACGGAGACTAAAATTAATATTTTTATGTTTAGGTCATCCTGAAAAGCACATTGCTTTTCAAAAATGCCGAAAAGCACGAAAAGATAAAAATAGTGTAAAAAGCAAAATAAAAAAATCTAAAATCGAACCACGGGTTCCCCTCCTCCACTGGAATAAGAAAGTGGACTCGTTTTTCACTAAAAAACACTAAAAATCATGAAAAGCTAAGAATAGCGTGAAAAGCACTCAAAAAACAGATTTTTACAAAATTGAACCATAGCTTCTCCGAATACGTAGATCAAGGATCCAACCTTGCTTTTTGCAAAAAAAAAAACACATAAAAGCATAAAAAGCATGCAAAAACTAAAAATACCGGATTTTTTCAAAATTGAACCAAACGTCCATCTAACCTAGTGGAACGTGGAACAGCCTTGTTTTTCACTTTTAGACCCTTATAATATTGTCAATCAAGCATCTTAAGTCAAGATTTGGCAAAATAGATATTGAAAGCTAATTTTCTTATTTTTATAAGAGACCCACAAATTGGAGATTTTACACTAAACATCAACAAATGGTGCAAAACTGGAAGAAAAATGAAATATGGAATATGGAATAGTACTTTCAAAGCATCAGAGAAGATGAAGAATAAAATGCTTTTATATCTCACTCACAACTCCTAATACCTCTCAAGCGTAGATCTAGCAAGTCTTTAACGTCTAGCCTCTACCAAGCACTAAACCCCACGTCTATCTGTGTAACAGGACTTGATTTTGAGGTGTTTTAGTAATAAATTTTGTTTTTCTAGGAAGTTTTGGTTGTTTTAAAGTTAGTCCACTGTGTAGAAGGATCTGTGGATTGTTTTCGTCCAAAAAAAAATTCTGATCCGAAAGGCACTTTCTGGGGCATTTTTGAAGGTGTTAACGTGAGATTTTGGAAAAGTGATGTATGAAGCGATTGAAGCCTGTGTTATAAGGAGCAACTTTGGTTCTCTGAGTCTTTAGAGATTTTGATGTTTTGATGCTCGTTGAGGGCCAAAGATTAAGAAAAAAGTGGGATTTGCTCTTTTTGCATCGTTTTTGTAGAAAATGCTGTTTTGCAGGTTGATTTTCAGCAAATCAGAGCAGGCTATGGAAATTTTCCATCACATAGCCGTCGAAGAGCGCAGCAAGGGCAACAAGATTGTGTGAGACGGACTTGGGCTGTTTTGGCTCCGTTTGGGAGTTATGTTCAATTGAAGACAGCTGAAAATTTGTTGACTTATTTTTATTTTATTTTTTTAAGTTTCAAAAATCTAACCTTTACGGATCGCTTCGCAATCACGTTTTTACCTATTCTTGCAGGTATACTTGGCGCGCAAGTCGAGTCGACCAAACGCCAAAAAAAATAGAAAAGCGGCTATTTTGGGAGGTCGCATGCTTTTGGAGGAAAAAAAAAACCAGAATAGAAAGACAGGTGGTGCGTTTTGGGGATCATTCACCAATCTCTCTTCTACGAGTGCGAGTGCGAGTGCGAGTGAGAGTGGGAGTGCGAGTGCGAGTGCGAGTGAGACGCTGCATGCAAGCGAATTGAAGCTCGGGGGTGGTCGGGAGGTTCGAGCTCCGTACAACGGCGTACAACGGAGTGCGCCCATATATTTTGCTCCTCTGTTGTATCAAACACTATCAATACAAAGATTTCTTCCTCTGTTCTTGCTGTCTATCTCTATTATTCTATTCCTGTGACAATCTGCCTCACTAGTAAAATGTAAATGAATTGGAAATCAAAATCAAAAGTCTATAAGTAAAATGCTACAACTAGGTCACTCACCACCTAAGGATCGTTATCCCCAGCAAGGACGCCAGTGTTAGCGGGCCACCACGATGGACGTCTATAGCATAGCTTTCTGGCACTAACAAACTTTCAATACTCGGGGAACGACTCAGATGGCACACGGAGACTCTTTGAGGTGTCAACCTCAAGAAGTGAACCTACGGAATGACAATGTCTCTAGAACTAGCAAATCTATCACTCTTCTATGTGGAAACTTGTCTATGTTCTATGTCACCACACTTAGTCATTGACCCATTTCGGCACTTGAACAAAGTCCAAATGCTACGAAACTTTGAGAGAAGGTCTCAAACACTTAGGAGCACTAACCTACCAAGTTTGGTTGCATTTTGAGGAGGTACCAAAATCGAGATTGATCATCATCAAGGTCTTGGATACTGCAATAGAGCATACCAAAAATATCTCTCTAAGGTCTAACACTCTCTCCTATGGTCAGAATGTCAAAAAATAGTCATTACCGCACTCATAACATCAAATTTTTCCTACTAACGTATATTCGTAAATCACAACAGAATCGACAATGAATATACTTGAATGAAAGAGCAACATACAAGGAACACATTGCAAGTTTCAAAATCAAAATGTGATTACCAAAAAGATCAAGATATGAAGATTACAAAGCGCGTGAGAGTAGCCCCTCTCAGTCGTACTCAAAACTCAAAATTTTGATGACGATAAGGTGTCCCTTTCCCACTTTACAAAAATGAACTTAGGTCTCTCTTGGCCAATGGCCCACTTTACAAGGCTTGGACACAATTACAAACTTCACAACTCATCTTTGGTATGAACAAACTCAGAGATTGTCCAACTACAATCAGAGACTCTTAATTAATTACGAGGCTTTTCTGGGAAAATAATGAAGGTACATCAAAAAATTTAAAGGATAAAACAAAATCAATGAACAAATGCAAAATTGGTCCCTATCTGCAAGCTTTATATTCTCTTTAAGTGTTTCCATTACCAATACAGGTTATTGATGTAGAAGAGTAGATTTCACAAAAACAAGGACTCAAATTGGTAACATCAAAACTATCAAAGGAAGTTAGAAGAAGTCATTTTTTGAAATGATCTAGGGAGGATTTGATAGTGATGAGGCAAAGAGAGGTAAGCAGTAGGTGGCATTAGTGAATATGATGTGTTTGATACATCATTGACAAAGGGATCAAAGGACATACCAAAACTAGGAGTCTAATTCTCAACTGAGAAAAAACCTTTTAATGAAAGCCAAAAAGATAGCTAGAAGCAATATGGAAACAATTCATGAAGTGCATATCAAAAAATCAAAAGAAAGGAAGAAGTAGAGAGAGAATGCCTCACATTCTTTGATTATTTATATCATGGCTATGGATTATGTGATAACGTTGGGTGCACATTTAGTAGATCAAGATCCAGTGATTCAAAAGCATCAAATGGAGTTATTGGCAACCCGGAAGTCAAATGATTTAGAATAGAAAGTGAAGCACGTAGAGGATGAAAATTAGTTAGAGATGCAAGCAATTCAATTGAAGCTCAAAGAAGAAAAGAGGAAATCTTTGAAGATCAAAAAATTTGTGGAGCAATTAGTGAGATCAAGGCTTTGATTGTGGGAAAGTTTTTTCAAAAAGGCACTTGACAGAGAAGTTTGATCAAGGATTGTGGAACATGAACCAAATTTATGCAAATCAACCACCTGGTTGTGCCAAGTGTGGAAGGTAGACCTATGGCTCTTAAAAGTGGAACTTTATGTATACAAAATATTCTGAGAAATGACTAACATAATATCAAAAAACCAATCTAAAATATTTTAACCATATGCAAATCATACACCATACAAAACAGCCCCACCACTTTGACCAATCATATGCCACAATTTCACACTTGAGTATATAACAGTTTTTCCCTGTTTTGGGATGCGTGTATGACAACAAGAGTGAGTGTTTAGCCTTATAACAACACATCAAGTTCAGAAATATATGAGACTCATGCTAACAAGTGAAATCAACTCACAAAAACAAACCATAATCATATATGAAATCCACATCAAATTCACAACTCCATATAGTATTTCTCCTTGGTAGCATCCCTACATGCACAAGTAATATTGTATTAGAAGCAATTAATAATTTACACTCATAACATGATAATGGAGATCTAAATACATTTGTTAGAATTTCTAATCATATTATTAACTTTTCTAAGTGGTCTTCCCCATTTGATGAGTGCATATGGTAGCCCTCTACGTAGATAAGGGTCCAAAATTTTGGTTAGAAGTGGAGAAATTAGCATTGACACAAGCAAAGTTTTGACATGACACATGAAAGATAAAACGCTCTAAACAATGTGGGTAATCTCCAATTAAAAGGGTTTGATTTGATTCATAAGGTTTTGGGAGACACGGCCAAAATAGTGTCCTTGCAACATATTGTATGCGTACATCAGCATGCTAAAAACAATCATGAATCATTATCAAGCACCAAAAGAATCACAAAATAGTGTAGTTTCCCTACACATAACAAAAATCGAAATAGAGAGAGAAAGAAATGGTGGCTATGAATTTTAGAGCTTCTGCCATGATCAAGGAGTGATTCTAATGGTTGAAAGGCCTCTTTCTTTGCTGCTACAAGAGAACAATGATGAGAGCTAGGTACATATTTCTGCCTCAAAGGTCATGGAGAGTGCATTCACCAAGAGAACATATTAAAGAGAGTAGAGTGATATTTCTTCTTCTTCCTGTGAAGAAGAGACAAAGTTTGTTATGGATATGGTGATGTAGAGCTTGCAACACCTCTACATAGGAAGGATATAGAGTTTCACTACATTCTATACATCTCTCAACAACTTGATTTTGTGCTCTATTGCTCCTAATATAGGACTTATGAAAGCTAGAGTGACCCCCAAGGAAAAACTAGACACCCAGATTTATGAAAAAAAGAAAAGCACTAGGTTGTCAATGTAACAAGACATATATAAGTGTTTTTTTAAAGTTTAGGAAAAAAGTTGCAATACCATAGGAGATCTTCTCTTTTGGGAAGATCCTTTCTTGAGCTTATAGTGTCTTTTCGGAAAGTTATAATACCATAAGAGAGCTTCTCTTTTTGGAAAATACTTTCTTGAGCTTATAGCTCAAAGACCACTACAGATGATAAAAATGAGAAACTTGTAATATATCTCATATTTTGACCATGGAAAGCCTCCAATGTTGATGTACCACTACATTTTACTCAAAATAGATATTACTCATGGTCTATTACATATTGAGAAGCCTTGGGATTTATCTGATGAGATAAATTTTCTCGTAAAGTTCTATGGTTTGGTGAACAAAATTTATCATTCTTTTAACTCACCATTTTTTTGGGTGACATAGAATTAGGTACAAAAAAGTTGCATTTTTCCCATTCTTCTAACCTATCATCAAAGTTTATATTGTCATGCTCCATATTGTCAATATATACATGTTCTTTTGGGTAACTTTGGGACTTTAGAGTCATGAGGAGACATGGAGTATGTCGATAGAACATACAAGTTATCACTAAGAAGGATCTTGGTCATGACGATGAAGTACTAAAAATAGCAAACAAAAAAATGGGTTCCACATTATCACCTCTAGATTCCCATGTAAAATGCTCCATATATATGAAAATTTGAATGTTATGATTAAATATTGTTACTAGCTACAAAGTCTACATAACTAGCATAGGAAATTTGCAATCTTGATGAAACTATAGTAGCTACACTAGAATGGCTATAATTCATGCTAGATTGAAAAAAATCAACCATCTTTGTATAGTAAACTATGTGGGGTATTAGGTGCCCCAAAACTCAAGAAAGAATGATTTTATATTATGGAATCCACCTATGCAATCCCAATTGCCTTTGGATTTCATTGATGCCACCAAAAAAATCATAAAAGTAGAAGATGGCTCAAAACAAGATTGGTGAATTCTTGTGATTAGATCATAGCTTCTCCTTTAAATATTTGATTCTACTTAGAAGCATTAAAACATGCTCAAAACTACTAATGCTAGTTCTCTACAATGCTCGACCTCACAAATAAGAGTATTATGGTGAAGAGGTTGGAAAACTATGAAAAAAGGCAAAAAACAAAATACATTTTTCCACAAAGTTTAGGTTGAGAAATGATGTGCAAGAGTAAGGTTAATGGTGAAGGTAATATACCCATAAAAAGAAAGTTTTTCCAACTCCCAAGCCAACTTTGTGGATATATAGTACCAAAAAATATATTTTAAAACTGCTCAAATAATTCAAGCCAAATGGTCACTTAATAGGACATAAAAGTGTCTTACGACACATAAGTGTCCCATTACCACAAAGTGCTAACTTTATAAAAAACCTCTCCTCTTTTCTAGAAACAAGGTTCTCCTTTTCAAATTTAATTGTTGCCTCCATCAAATTTCCTAGTACAACTTACTTAATATAAATGAAATCTTGGTAACTAATCTGACTATAAGTACACTGCCATGCCCCGACATAATCATCGCATCCACTATACCACCCTCGGCATATCTACGGTGTCATCCTTTGTAGAAATAATCCACGTGAAACCCCGTTTTAATCCCATCGCCCCATTGTATGTTTGTTCTCTATATGAATGGTGACTAAATACAATAGTTTTTTAGATTTAGAGGACATTATAAAGCATATTGCTTCTTGGAAGCGCCTCCTAAAAGCATGAAAACAAAAAAAAGGCACGAAAAGCAAAACGAAATCTAAATTTGAACCATGGATTTACCTGATCCACTTGGAATCAAACTTTCTTTTTATCAAAAAGCACAAAAAGCATCCAAAAAGCGGTTTTTTACGAAATGAGACCCTGGATTTTCTAGACCTAGTAGAAGAAGAAGTCAGCCTTAGTTTTCTTTTTTTTTTAAGTATTAAGAAGCATAAAAAGAAATAAATAGTAAACTTTTTCTAAAGTGAATCAACTATCCATGCAACTTAATGGAATTTGAAAACGACCTTGTTTTCCACTTTAAAACATCAAAACATTGCACAAGAATCATTCTAAAACGAGACAAGGAAAATAAAATCATGTGTCTTGGAAAACCCATTAATCTTATTTTTATAACAGACCCAAATATCCAGCATCTTACATCCTCCTACACTTGAAAGATTTGAGGTGTCCTCACCTTAAACATAAAGCGTAGACAATTAAGTTTCAAAACATCATCAAGTTTCCAAGTAGCACTTTCTCAAGGTAAGTTGATCATTTAAGGGTATATCAATACTGGTCTAGTTACGTAGAGATGTGGTTCTACTTTGAAGAATGGTTTTAGGATGTACTTAAAAAGTACCATCGATGGAAATAAATAAGAAAGAATCATCAAGAATGTGATTTGGTTTGGATACATACTTCTTATTAAGTAAGTGGACCTTGATATAAGGTGGTAGCAACAATCGATAAGCTTGATCATTATTCTTTCTCTGAAAAAAAAAGATCCACAATATCTTGCAATAAGTTTTTCGCACTTTCCTATTCATAGAGTATTGCGTTTACATTTCTCTCTTAAAAATACCGTACCTCCTTCTTTAAAGAGTCGAGTCAATTATTTAGGGCCAATATAACTCTTTTTTCTATCTTAGGTAGTCTTTAGAACTTGGCATATAAGATTGGTCTACAATTGCAATTTGCATCTTATCCATCATGTCTTTGGATGCTTGAATTCTTATGAGTGGGTATTTCCACTTAATCAAGTAAGGCACTCCTGGCAATACAATGCTTGAAAAGGAGACATCTCAATTGTACTTTGGAAGGATGAATTCTATGCAAATTCTCCCAAATATAAATACCTTATCCACTTTTTTTTCATACAATAAGTATGCAACATGTCTTCAATAATCTAATTGATTATCTCTGCTGGCCATTATTCTCAGGATAATAAGTGGTACTAAAGGCCAATTGGATTCTTGTAGCTGCAAATAAGGCTTTCCAAAAATTCGAAGTGAACTTTGCATCACCATCCAAAATTATGGGACGACGTAAACCACCATGTATAAATACATCTTTCACAAAAACTTGAGCTATATCTTTAGGTATGAGTGTTGCCTTGAGAGAAAATAAGTGAGCATTTTGGTAAGTATATCAACCACCACAAAAATAGAATCAATTAGAAAGAGAATGGGAACTAGGGAGGGCCTCTTTTATCTGGCATTTTACGAGAGTCAAACCTTTAGTATTAAGAAAGCAATCAAAGAATAAATTTTGAATTCAAACAAGAAAAAAGACTAGCTTATTTGACTTCAAGTTTCCCCCAAATGAAATTTGAGAGCCATGTACAAACCTGCTATATCTGCATCTATACTCAGCTACTAGCTAGCTGATTCGCTTCTTGGTTCTGCTCTCTCTTGACATGTTTGAACTTAATTTCTTCAAATACCTTTAACAATATCTTAATAGAAGAAAACCAATACTTCAGGGAATCCCTGTTTACTTGACATTGGCCCATAAGTTGCTTGATAACCAGTGTTGCATTACCTTTAATGACTAGCTTAAGAAGGCCAAATTCCACACAGTGCTTCAAACCTAAATGAAGAGTGAGGTACTCTACGTTATTTTTGGTGTGGACATCTTCAAGGTCGTAGGCCTTGGAAAAGATAACCTTGCCTTGTGGGTCCTGGGTCTTGTGTATCACCACACCGCCTTCTGCCTTTTGCACAACTCTTTGATACACACCATTGAACCACATCACAAAAGCCCCTTCCAAGTTTGGCTCTTCTCTAGATTCATCTTGTACTACCCTTCTATATACTGGCAAATCAATACCCTTATTAACCAAAATATCTGCTAAGTGGGACCAGCTCATATGGACGATCTTGAACTCAAACTTGAATTCCTACAATTCTAGCATCCACTTCATAATACGCTTCCTTCGCTTCAAATGTAGCACCACTTCAGATAGTAAATTATGAGATGTTAGCACATAAAACTTGCGTACAATCAAGTGTACTTTAAACTTCCTGCATGCAAAAACTAAAGCCATCACCCATTGCTCTCCTTCGATGTAGGTCATCTCTCCAAGACTTATCACTCTATTCTTTAAGCAGATAGGCTTACAGCTCCTTCCTACCTTCTGCAACCACACCACTCCAATAGCCATAGTACCTACCATCACAGCATCATAAAAATCATCCTCACAATTTGGAGGACACACCATCGGTATCTGACAAGGATTTTCTTCACCCTGTCAAATGTCTCTTGTGCCTCTTCATTCCATCAAAAACTATGTACTTACTTACCATCTTTTGAAAAGGGTATACATATTACGAAAGCATTAAAAAAAAATGTGACAAATACTTTAGCGTATGCACAAGTAAAGCCAAAATTTAAGCATTTGACAGAGGCTCTATCAACACTAGATCATTCTCCTTCTTTGAATTAGCCTCTACCCCATTTTGTGACACCACATGACCCAACAATTGAGCATGAGGTTGTGCCAATTTGCACTTCTTGAGGTTCGATTGACCACCCTCCTCATCAAGCTTCTAGAAACACAATTGTAGCTTCAACGAATGCTCCGACCTAGAACTACAACATTTGATAACATCCATGAACACTTTAATAAACCTACCCAAGTATGGCCCAAACACCTTGTTCATCCAATATTAAAAGTAACATATGCATTTACCAAACCAAAAGACATCTTACATGGTATGCAAAACATCCCCATGGAGAAATGAATGTAATCTTCAATTGAACCTCAAGCGCAATACCTATCAAGAAGTACCCTGGAAACCCATCCATAATCAAGTAACTTTCATGCCCTGCTACTTGGTTTAAGATTTCATCCTAATACGGCAAAGAGTAATGATTTGTCTTTGTAGCAGCATTCAATGGCTTCTAATCAATGCAGTCACCACATTCCTATGAGGTCTCCAACCCGAAAGATTGGGACAACTTGATAGTTAGCTTTCCTTTAATCTCAAGTTCCATTGACGACACCCTACTCTGATTCCACAAAGCAAGAATACCAGCAACAAAGAGAGGGAGTCCTCTATCCATCGTGCTTGTGGTTGTAAGGGTTATACACCACAAGTCAGGTTGATAAATCAAAGGATTCTAATGAAATCTAATTCCTATATCATAAAGATAAAATCTCATTGACATACCTACGATGTATAAACAACGCCTTTTTCTCCACATTGAAAAAGCACGATTGTCATTCAAAAGTCCTAAATGTAATATGAGACTTATTCTTAACTAACAAATAGTCTTGTAAAAAGTATTTGACTAATCGGGTCCACCTGTACGTAGTCTTGTACTTTTTACACCGCACTCACCCGTTTCTCTTGTTTTTTAATTACTACCACATTGTTTTACATGTACAAATATGGTTCCTTTATTAATTCCAAGCACAGGTTCTATCATACAACCTTTCAAACATCACCAAAACAATTCTTTCTGAAACAAGGTCTAATAAAGACAGTTTTATATTTCAACAAAAAAATTTATCAATTTTTTCATGAGTTTGTCATTACTCGCAGGCTTTCTTTGTCTATCCAATAGATCCTTTACAAAGGATTATTTGCAAACTGTAAAATGCATAAACTTTTCTAATTGCTAACTGTAAGAAGCATCTCGTTAACCGCAAGACATCTCGCTAACTACAAGGCCAAACGCAAGGGACATAAAAAGAACTGATAACCTCAACTTAATCTTCGCTAACCGTGGAATCATCTCACTAATCGTGAGTTCCATCTAGAACCAAGATATTCATTAACATTTTTTCTCTTTAAGTGATTCTTTAAACACGATCCACTAACTCCTTATATCAAACAATATCAATTTATCAAACAATCCTTTCACTACTCTACGAAATTATATGCTTGTTTTTTGTGATACAATCACGTTTCTTACATAGTTTAAGAAAGTTTGTACGCTTGACTTACTAGGTTAGCATGTCTAACAATGCAGAATCATAAAAAATTGTCTCACTAGATTAGAAAACTCGTTTGACTACTTCTCGTGTTGGAGATTTATGGTTTTGGGTTCTTCCACAATTGATACGTCCATTTGAGCTATGATTGGAGTAGTTGATACCTTCCTTTGTACCTTTCTTTGAGATGGAATGGTAAGAGTGTCTTTAGAGCTTCGTGTCACTCGCTGCGGGGTTATCGTATCGAGATAAAAAGATGAGAGAGAAAAAGAGAGTTTTACAATTTGAGAGACAACACGACGACGGTAGAGATGAAGTTGGAGATGGAGATAGAGATGGGTTGAGGGTGAGAGCTTGAGAGAGAGAAGATACTTCTAGCATAAGGCAAGAGAGTTTCCCCTTCTAAGAGTTTTTGTGTGTTTGTATGTTTAAAGTAAGTGAAGACAGACTTTTATATAGGCTCTCAAAGCTAAGAGAAGGTGCTAAGAATAGTGAAAAGCAAGAAGAAAATTTTACGCATGTTCATGACTTTTTTTTTACGCACGTGATTCACGATGCGGGTTTGGAGACTAATTCTAGGAGAAGAATGCCTAATTTGAGAAAAAAGAAGCTTCATTATTGACTTACCTTTTTTGCTTCTCAAAAAATACTCTTCCCTTTCCTAAAAATACTCTTTCCTTCCTAAAAATACTCTTTCATTCTTAGAAACACTCTTTCTTTTTTAAAAAAAACACTTTCTTTTCTAAAAATACTTTTTCTTTACTAAAAACACTCTTTCTTTTTTAAAACAATCTTCCTTTTCAAAAACTACTCTCCTTTTCCTAAAACTTAGCCAAGAGTTTCTCTAACTTTCCTATGGGTCAACTCTTATTTTCAATTATAATTCTAAGGCTTAAATTTCTCCTAACCTTAGCAACTTATTCTTCTCAAGTGAATAAGGCCATAATTAATATACAATTGTTCCATTAAAACTCTCCACTTTTGCAAAGTTACTCAAAAAGTTTTTATTGATAAATCTTGGATATGTTGCATGTCCATTCTTCTTTGAAGAAATGACAATAGGTGAAACCCACTCTGACTCTTTCATAGGATAGATTATACTTGCATCCAAAATCTTGTTAATCTACTCCCATAAGGCCTCATTTTGAATCTCCGCCAGCCTTCGTAGCTTTTGCACCTTCGGCCTATACCCCTCTTTCAGTATATCTTGTGCTCCATGCCCTTCATCCCTCGTAGATCCTTGTAGCACACAATTGGACAAAACTCTCATTTCCTTGCTTAGTCAGGATTTCATTCAACATACCAACCACTTTCTCTACACTTGTACCATAAACATGAGGCTACACACCTTCTTTTGCATAAGAATCATTTGTGGTAACACCAAACAGATGGGCATCGATCTTCAACATGTCATCATCGATCTCCTCTTCCTTTGTATTGGTGTAGCCCTCATCATAAGTCGTCTCGATTTCATACTCGTAACTTGTCATCGTGTCATATTCACCTCCTGCTACCATCGGATAGAAATGTCTCTCTTTGGTCTTTAGGTCCAACGCTATCTGTCTCCCTTTCTCTTTGTTAGGCAAGGTGAACACCCTGCTCCCTTAGTCCTGCTTGTCCCCTATTACAAGAAGCCACAGCCTCCCCAAGATGATAGGGTAAGCATTGTCATCTGCTTTCATCACAAAGAATTCAATAAAGTACTCTATTCTCATCACCTTTACATTCACATGTCCTGAGCCACACCTAAACACCTTATTTTAGCATGATTGTCTATTCTTATGTGCACATTTAACCTGCCTACCGCTTTGACGCATGCATCCCTCATAGGCTCCTTAGTCATGACACAAACCTAAGCTCCTCCGTCTTATGTATGCATGTATCTGCATCTTTTTGATAATTGCATCAACAAGAGGAAGAAGAACTAACACTTGTATACCACTACCTTCTTAGCTTGGGATTCAATGCCAACAACTACCCAAAGGTAATATTATCACTTACTAGATCATACTCAGGATAACCACGTCCAAGTTGAAAGTCTGCCTAATTGATTTTGCAATGTCTTCTCCTCTTGCTAGTCTTTGACTACACTCCGCTTTCATATACCTTCTTTGCGAGCTTTAGTTTCACGCCTAGTATCTGTTTCCCTTTCACCTCTTGTCCTCTTGTTAGCCAAGATATCCACATTTTGCTTATCCACACCAATGCTATTGACCCTAGGGACCTCACCGTTATCTAGTGAAGCTGGTGGTACTAGATTCTTGACTACTTTCTCTCTTTGATCGTTAAATTGTCCTTGCCCTCTACCTCCTCTTTCCCTAGGAGGATGTACACAATCGATAGCATAATGGCTCTTTTTTTCATAAATGGCCTAGCTCCCTTGGTGGTTATTAGCGGGTCGGTCCGCGACAGACGTCTGTAGCATAGCTATATGACACTAACATAATATGTCAATACTAAAGGAAGTCACTCAGATGGGACACGAAGACTTTTTGAGATTGTTAGTCCTCAAGAAGTGAACCTAAGAAACAAACTCAACAAGCAAATCATCACTCAATGCTCGAAAAATCTATCGATGTCCTTTCTCACCGCTCTAGGTCATCATGCCATTTCGACACTCAAACGAAGTCGAAATGCAACAAAGCTTTGGAAAGAGGTCTAAAACACTTAGAGGCACTATCCTACCAAGTCTACTTGCAATCCGACAAAGCATCCAAATCAGGATCCGTCATGAAAAAGGTCCTAAAAACTGCAACAGAACTATTTAAAAAGGTCGCCCTATAGTTTAAGAACACTCTCGAATGGTCAAAACATCAAAAATCTCTCTCTGTGTGTGCCTCTGTGGGTGTTGGAATATAGAATGAACAGGCAAACGCTCTCTCTCTCTCTCTCTCTCTCTCTCTCTCTCTCTCTCTCTCTCTCTTTTTTCACATTTGGAATATAGAATGAACAGGTAAACACCCATCAATGGAATACAAATTACTATAACTACATATTCACATAATGACAACAAAGATAGAGAAAAAGTAGCAAGTTAAGCTTTTTGCAATCTCCCCACAAAAATATCTATAACTGAAAGGCTATCTAAATGCTTATATATGTACAATTTAAATGCCAGTGGTTTGTAGTTTGTCCTTCCCATTTGCTTCATGCTCCATTGCTACCAAGTGTTTCACAACGAGTTTAATGCTTCCTTTGTGTTTATGGAGCAGTTGAATATTGATGGTTTGGTCATTGAAACCCTACACAAGACATAACATTCAGGATAGGATACCAAACTAGAATGACAACGGCATACTAACTTCACAAACTGCTTACCATTTCCTTGAGATTCCTGACTTTATCTTCCCAACCAGCATTCTTCAGTAAGTCCTTCAATGTGCTTTCCATGCTCCCATTATTTTTCTTCAGCCAGAAGAGATTGGACTCTGGATTTTCAAAGCCCATGGTCTCTAGCACCTGCACGTGGGTGTCAAAATTTGCTTCGGAAGATTCCTTCTCCACACTCACAAAGCCATTGCTTTCTACTAGCTTTTCAACAACCGAGAATCCGTCCAGTTCAATGTCTCTTTCAGTTTCCGACACAATCGATCTCTCCTCTTCAGAGAAGACGCCAGAATTATCTACACTGCCCTCCAGCATGCCAGGACTGGTTTTCTGGGGGCTTGCATTCCCTCTCTCCTGGCAGTGACTTAGTTCCATGTTGAATTTTTCAGGTTGAGATTTGACTTGAATCACAACCCAGACTGTGTGACCAAAAAATTGACCTGAAGGCAATATCAAACGCCAATGAGAGACAAAGCGGCCCTCATTGTTGGGGGCTACTAAATCGGCACATATATCCACCTCTCGTCCACACGGAAGTCCATCTTCAGGTAGCTGAAAAAAAATAAGTTGGTCACTTACAAAAAAGAAGCACCATCTCTCTACCAGATGAGGTCACAATAAGATCAGTTCCAGGCAATGCAGGAGGTCAAAGATCAGCATACCTCTAGATTGACAACTTCCATCGAGCTCAATGTACTGCCCCCAATATGGGCAAGTTGGGTACCCTGTGGCCACGGAACAGTGCCATTATTTTGCATACGCCAAGTCTTAGTAAAATTTATGCCAGCCTGTATCTCTGCTCCATCCAGAACTGTCACATCCTCCACAAATCTTGCGTCAAACTTTTTATGGTACTCATTCTTGGAGGAATGCTGGACCCTTTGTCCACTGAATGGACATTCAGGTGTGTATAACACCCTTGAAGTAGGAGCCAGAGTATGCCTTGACTGCAAAACGTTGGAAAGAATCAGTTTTAAACTTTGAAATAAAGGGGGGTAGAAAGGTAAAACCACATGAAGCCACAGAAATGTACCAGGGCTTGAAAGATATAATCCTTTAAAGAAAGAAATTGAAAACCTACGCCTCTATTGAAAAAAGAAAATTGTCCATTGCTAGGATAGTCAAATTTCACAAAATCTGTGTCAGTCCCCATCTGATCAAAGCAGCTACCACAGAGATCATAATCCGGAATCCTGGAAACCAAGGCAACAGCTTTCTGTTAGCACGATAAGCATTTCAGAATACTGAAAGTTAAAAATGTAAAAGTAACGTAATTTTACTTGTTGGATTTGTATCGAGGACCTTCAATTGGATTCAAACCACACCCATCACACTGAACTCCACGATGAAAAACATAATGAGCCCTGTGGCTGGGAAGAGTAGGTGTATGAGGAAGAACACTACCTGCTAGATTTTTCAAGTTTTTAAACAAAAATCCTGAACTGTGCTTCATGTCCAAGACTTGGGTAGAAGTTTTCACAAAACTATGATTTTCTCCGTCAGTGGTGAGAAGAGACTCCACAGTGCCATCATCAGTAAAGCAAATTAATGACTTATTTGTAGGCTCTTCTATACTAAGCTTTTCACAAACATCCAAGCGCAGTGGATTTAGTTGCTGCACAAGGCATGCATCCACAAGGTCCTGGTCATCTTCAAGAGTGACCACATCATTGTCCTTATCCACATAAGTCAAAAAGAGTACTGTTGTGTGTGACAAATGGAAAAGGTCACGTATCTTGTCTTCTAGCTGACTGAAAGCAAGGCAAAATGTCGAGGAGTTGAAATCTTCTGAGACTACCCATCTGCGGAGGATGTCTCGAAACTTAATCTGCAATATACCAAAAAGTCAAATGTTAAATGCACCTGATTCCAAGAGAAGACCGCGCGACAACATATCTTATCACCATTGAAACTGCCAGCTATGTCTCAGTTAATAGGAGATTGATGAGCCTGATTTTTTAGTGGAGCACTCTCATTGGCATGGAGGTATGGACGCATTGATGACCTCTTTGAGGAGGTCCCAAGTCTCTATTTCTTGAGGAAATTTCATGCATTCTCATTTGAGATAGTGGTATCAGAGCAAGGTCTCTTTCCTTTCCAGTTAAGTGTATTCTTGGCAGAACAGGAAGAAGCCATGACATAGCTGAACAAAATGCAGGAGAAGAGCTGAACTTTGAAGGATCTAGTTGCTGAAATTTGATTACTGCAATGGAAGACAAGATCTCTCTAAGGCTCTCTTTCATCATGAAGTTTGAATTTTATTGGCATATATCTCAAGCACTTGGCAGCTTGCCAAAATTTTAGAGGCACTTCGGCTAACATGTGAAATGTCATCCAATTTTATGATAGTTTCACTGAAGGTGGCCTAATTGTTTACGTGGTGGGCCGAAGTTAACTAAAAAATTTGAACAATAATCACAGCATGTCTAAAAGAAAACATTGTATGACAAAAGCAGATAGTGCACCAGCGCAAAATCGTCAAAGTGTTTTCTAATAAATACATCGCAAACATATCCACAAAAAGCAGATATTAAAAACAGATCACAACTTCAAACAGAAAATGGTGCTTTTGGGCTAGCCAACTCAGAAACACACACAAAACCATCTATCAATTGTGGAGCGCCCAAGTTTTGATAAGGTTTGCTATTTGGTAAGGGATTTTAGAGCTTATCTAAACATGCTTAGGGCCTCAATTATACACAAAAGTCAAGTGTCATCCAGACCAAGAGTTTGTGTGAACCCTTCGCATTTGCACTTCGCTCACTTTGCTAAGGAACAAAGAAATACCGGTTTAGTGTCTCTCTGGGCGGCCCTTGTGCTATGGTGAAACATCTCTTTTCCTGCATGTTGTTCTGATATGGTGTGCCACAGATCATTTCAGCCAGGTTTCTCCCAAACCGTTGTCTCCTGAGGGCCAAGTGTGTTCAACTCTTGGGTTTCAAGTTCCATGACCGAGACACAACAGCAGATGCACCTTATGACAAAGCAATGAAGAACCTCATAAAATAAGCTTTTTTGCTTATTTCACATTTCAAAAGAAGAGAGAATTTAGAAAAGTATCTGTTCATGCAAGTCCATTCTCTACGTTGACAAAAGCAAAAAATGACATGAATTTTGTATCACACAGCTCACCACTACACCATTTAATGCAAGGCTAAACGAGCATGGATGAAGTTCTAAAACAAGGTAATGTACTGTTAATGAAGGGTCTGACAAGTACTCCTCTCCAATAATTACTACTTGTTCAACAGACGTACGGCACATTTTATATATGCAGAGATAATAGATCTTTGAACTAGATTACGACTAAGGATCGCTATTCAAACCCTAAAACTGACATATTACATAAGTTACAAAGAGGTTGTATCTTTTGCGGCAGAAGTGCGTGGTTGTCACTAGATCTGCATTGTCCCTAAAGACAACTTTAAAATTTTGGGTTGTATGTGATTCTTACTAATGCACTAGAGACCCAACAGGATGATCAATCAGAATCTAGATCACACACACACTTGTTGCGAGTCTTCTGTGCTGACATCATGGTCCTTCAAGTTTCCACTCAATGGTAAGAGATTCTCACAGAAATTCATTACCTCACCAATTAGTTTCCCAGAATCATTACCAGCACTGATAGAAGTCATTGACGTCATACCTACGTCTATACCGTCGACGGTCATACAAGATCCTTTACATGAACATACCAGGAAGAAGATCCCTTTTATTTTTGAGATGCAAAACGACAGCAATATTCTGAAAAGCTTAACATTCTTTTGAGTCACAGACCTATATGTTTATTGCTTCTCACTTGAAAAAACACACTACATACAAGCAGTCTTGAACCAAGGTCATGTGATATGCTTTGAGAGTAGATGATTAAGAAACCCAAATCTGTATGTATCTATTATGATAAAGAACCAGTGCTTGAAGTTTAATCCCACTTACAAATTGAGAGAAATTTAGTGTACTATAGCGTAAAAACCTTCAAATTTAGCCAATTTTTTACCTCATATGCAGGTTTGCCAAGTTTTTGGAAAAAAGTTTTTTTCCAAGCACTGTAAAGAACTTATGGCTGTCATGTATGTATTCCTCGAGATACCCCTCAATAAAGAGAAGGTGA
The DNA here is from genome assembly GCF_014529385.1 of Adiantum capillus-veneris. Taxonomy (NCBI): domain Eukaryota; kingdom Viridiplantae; phylum Streptophyta; class Polypodiopsida; order Polypodiales; family Pteridaceae; genus Adiantum; species Adiantum capillus-veneris. The sequence goes on along the minus strand of NC_140948.1, from coordinate 7,813,832 downwards.
GCTGATTTATTTGACCGATATACCTGAAGTTGTTCCAGTGCTTCTCATTTTGATATATAATGCTTTTACTATATGGATGTATAAAATACAAACGTACCTTCATAAGGTCGCAACAAACTACAAAAGACCTGGAACACTTTAGACAATCCAAGCCACACTCATATATTCATTAAAGAAAGAGGATCCACTCTTGAAGAAGCAAAGGACTAATATTCTATTTCAGCTTGCTACTTAAGAAAACTAAAAAATATCAAAGAGAAGGAAACAAAAATAACCAGAGCAAGCACACTAGTACACATACATAAAAACGCATGTGTGATCCTACAATGCATACAACATATACACATGCACATGCAGAAAAGTTTTTGGAAATGTTTATGGGCTTCAAAGTACAAATTGTTGTCATATTAAGCAAGTCCTTCTCTATGTAGACTTCGCAAGGGTGCCAAAATCAGCAGCATGTACCATAACTTTGACAGAAAGACAGAAAATACCTTAAAGACGAGTGCCATGGAAAATCGACGACGCAAATTCTGATAGAAAAGTAATCGAACGCTCGAAGCGACAGTCACGTTCCTGTAAGCCGCGCTCTGCCGAATTGATGATAAAATTGAACACCTAATGATGATAAAATTTAGCACCCTTTTATAAACACCTCCGTGATTGTCGGTCCCCTTTTGGAAAGGCAAATTTCGGGGAATTTGAGCTAATTTTTTACCTTGACTGTGTAATATCGTTTTAGAGAATGCTGCAAGAAGACTTACGCCACTTGGCATTGGAGGGAGATTATTATTATTAAAAAATAGAGAGGTTGAAAGATGGCGAAAGGTGGTGACATAATTTTGGAAAAGGATTGGAGCACACCCTAGGCGGGAGAGAGAGAGAGAGAGAGAGAGAGAGAGAGAGAGAGAAAATCATCTGCGCAGTCTTATGCAGTAGGGGGAGAGAGAGAGAGAGAGAGAGCAAAGCTTCCTCTCCGGAATCATGTCTCTTGGAGTGAAGTGATTGCGGGATATGTCCAACAAGGGCAGGGCCAGGAAGCTATGGACTGTTTTCTGTTGTAGCAATTAGGGGGGCGCAGGGGGGGACGGGGCGGGGCGCGGAGAGAGAGAGAGAGAGAGAGAGAGAGAGAGAGAATCAGCAAAGCTCCATGTTCGGAATATTGTATGTAATGAAAATGGCCTATGAACTTTGAAAATAGCGGAATTAAGAGAACTAGAGTGAGCATTTTGTATGAGACTACTTTGAGAACATAGAGGGTGAACATAATAAGAGAACTAGAGTGAGCATTTTTATGAGACTACTTTGAGAACATAGAGGGTGAACTTAATAAGCGATAGCAACATAATCATTATACTAATTAACTTGGCATGAACAATACTTTTTGCAAGAGAGAGAATTAGAGAACTTGACAACAATTGAGAACCGAATTTATGTGGAGCCGGTCCCCCCTCCAATAGGCTTTTGTATTATAGATTCTCCCATAAAGAGAGACTTGATACAATACAATCTTTGGTTTCTTTGAGATCTAGGTGATGGAATGAAGATGGAAAACTTTATGCATCACAAGCATAACATAACCTTTGTAAAAGCACTAACCATCCCCGGCCTTAGACCCAAGGCTTCAAACACCTTCGAAGGTGGAGAGAGCTAGCGGGGAATGAAGGTAGAGAAGAGGAAGAAGAAACATTCATATGAGAAAGAAATAGTTACTCACTTATCATCACTCTTCTTGCTTAGCATAGCATAATTGCATAGTAATGAACATGAAAAAGATGGCAAGCTTAAGCATTGAAGCATGGCTCTTGGTTTGGATTTGCATTCCATAGCCAAGAGTGTTGGTGTAGATGTTGGGGTGTAGGTCAGGTGGCCGTGGGAAACCACCCTTACTCACTTTCTACCTAATGAATATAGGGAGAAAGGGAGAGAGTTGACCACTCTCTCACTTTCCTCTCCACTAACCCAACTCCCTATGTGCAGCTTCTTCTTCTTTCCCAATTCTCTTCCCCCTTCTTCTTCCCTCTCTTACACACGCACACTCCGCAACAGCACTCATCAATTGATCTCAGAGCTGCGGCGAAGAACCGTGCGCGCAACACGATCGACGCGAAAACAACGGAGCTCGCCGGACATGGTGGAGCTCGGAGCTCAAGTTTGAGTAGATCCGACACGGATCGGGGCTCGATCGGAGGAGATCGAGGATCAAGGATCGAGGCGGTCAAATCCCCAACGTGCACAGCCCCTTTAGGGCTTGGAGAATCTCAAACAGCTTTTGGGAGTCTCTGCAGAGAAGTGGAGAACAAGGCAAGCAAACCAAGTCGGGATCCGTTCGTTGAGTGCAAGCTATGCAAAGCTTGGCACTTTACTAGCTTGGAAATTGAGCATAGCGAGGGCAGTAATCGAGAGTGTCAGAGAGAGAATCGAAGACTGGGTGGCATGATTGTGTGTGTTGAACACACGCGCGCGCGGGCTGTGGGCAAGCAGGTCGAGTATAGGTGAATTCCGAGCATGGAATCAAAAGCAAGCAGGGCTCACACACACACTATGTGTGTATAAGCAACCAATTGAGGAAAAATCGGGCAGCGAGTACCAACAGGAAACGAACTTGGAAGATTTTCTTAAGCCGTGAGCAATCAAAGTGTGTGGTGTACACACACACTAAAGCTAGCAAATCCAGACAATTGCAATTCGGGCAGTAGCTCACCATTGAGCAAGCAGAGCAGAGCAGCAAGTTGGCGACCTTGTGAATCGACGAGCAGGGCCGTGAGAAAATTGAGCCAATCCAAGCAAAGCACTGTGAGTAGCAGAGAGCAAGGGTACACACACACACTCAAGCCCGGCATTGCGCTAGTCTTCATCACAAGCCGACAGGCAGTATTCGACAGTTGCACAAAAACAAACAAAAAATGAATTTTTTTTGGATCCTTAAAACTCATTGTGTGTGTGCAAGGGTACATTCACACACCCCCAACCCCCCCCTCCCATCTTCTCTACTCAATCTCGGGACTCAAAGTCAGTTTTAGAGAGATAAAGAGACCGCCTTTTGAAAAGACAAAGAGAGAGAAAGAGTGTGACAGACAGCGATAGCGTGCGAGTCGAGCGAGCGTGAGAGAGGAATAAAGAGTGAGCATTTTTTGGCATGTGCTCATGCGCACACACATCGACGTGTGCAACGCAGGCGAGTAAGCCCGAACATCACGTGACATCGGCCCGACTTCGTCGACCCTCTCGGCGATTTTCTCCTTCTTCTCGGCTTTAGTTTTTTCGCGACTTGGCATTGATTTTTGACACAGATCCGACTCGGCCTCTACGACTCGACATCGGCTTTGAGCATAGGTATCTACGTCTATTCGGCTAGCCACTCCCATCCGGGGGGCGGCGGGAGACAACAATCGACACTTTTCGGTATCGACTCGCATTACTTACACACTGCCGCAGATTTTTTGACATCCAACCCGATACCAGTTTCACGTGGACAATTTTTCCCACGATTGACAGTTGTGCTTACCACATGCACGGGCGAGGTACCTCTACCATAGAGGAGTAACACCCAGCATCGGCATCAAGCGCACCGATCGTGCTGTACGGCACGATTTTTGGCTACGACACCTTCGACTAGCGCATTTCTGCCCAGCGGCAAAAATCGGCACATAGCGACACCGACATGCAGGTTACAGGTTACAACTTACAGGGGTTTTTTTTCAGCCTATTCACACACAGATTCTCCAGATTACCAGACACAGCGCTTTCACGGGCGATTTGATAGTCATTTTAATAGCAGATTCTCTGCGGATAGTTGCGTTGACAGATGCATTTTGTTGTGAGCACACCTAGTGCTACTGAGCTCTTTTGAGAGCAGATATCCCCGCAGGGATCACTTTTATTGCATGCAACAGTTCTTGGCGCTTGTTTGAGCGCAGTTCACTCACGCACATTGAGTTGCAGACACTACCTACTTTACTACGTGTGAAGCCATTTTTGGCTCCACACGTGGAGCCAAAAATAGCCAGTTTTGGCTATTCTGGCACTTTTTTTCGGCTATTTCTGAGACTCAGACCGGAAGAGCCCTTTCTGAGACTGTGGCTAGTCCATTTGTGTTTGCATTAGCCTTTGGAGGGTTGATAGCGTGAGGTTTTCTTTGAGCTGGGGTGTGCTTGAATGTTGAGACACCTTCGATGATACAAGTAGCTGGAGTTCCCCTTTACGGTACCCTCGCCATAGGATATGTATTGGGATGGATTTCTGTAGTTTAGACGTCGAGTCGACGGTCACACAGCAATGGTTTTGTGCAGTTGATGCCGAGCTAGTGCAGTTGGCACATTTATGTGTATTTTGAGTTGAGTTTTGACTCCTCATACAAAGGAGACTCTGCCGGACTTCCTTCCCACGAGTCGTGACTTTCATTTTTAGCAATTTTGAGCCTATTTCGGTTGAGATTTTACTCCCGATACAAAGGTTACTCTTCCCAAATTTTTGCAACTTCTCGCCATAGTTTGGCACCTCTCAAACCCTCTTGTCAGTGATGGCTTCTTCTTCAAAAAAGGAGGAGTATTTCATTCGCAAATTTGATGGCAGCAACTTCACCATGTGGAAAGAGCGCATGAAAGATGTTTTGACAAACAAAGGCCTCTCAGAACCGTTGAAAGAGCATGCAGAAGATGATGACTATATGCAAGCCCAGTGGGAGCTTTTGGATGCAAGAGCCATGGCTACGATACCTCTACATCTAGTGGAGTCAGTGTTCTTCACTATCATAGGGAAGACAACAAGCAAGGAACTTTGGGATAGCTTATGTTCAGCATGGGAAAGCAAAAGTGCATCAAACAAAGTTTTTCTCATGAAAAAGCTTATGAAGCTCAACATGAAAGAAGGCAGCATAGTTTCTCGTCACTTAAATTCCTTGTTCAATCAGCTGACATCTCAGGGCTTTAAGGAGTTTGACGACGAACTCAAGTCTATATTCTTGTTATGCTCTCTACCCAATTCATGGGACATCTTTTGTACATCCATTAGCAATTCGGCTCCTAATGGCAAGTTAGTGTTTAATTCTGTCACAAATGCGTTGCTCACTGAAGAATTTCTACATAAATCTCTCGACGGTGCTAATCATGGAGATGCATATATGGCTGGCAGTTCAATGAAGGCAAGAGGCCGTGACAAGAACAAATACAAAAGAAAAAGTAGAGAGAGAAATCCTTGTAGTCCTAGCAGACATAGGAAATCAAGTAGATACCGCAATGCCAGAAATGTCAAGTTTACTATTGCCACAAGAAGGGCCATTACAAAAAGGATTGTCGTAGTTTCCTGATAGAGATCAGAGAAACATACAAAAGGATAATTCTAGCAAAGGAAAAAGTACGATAAAGATTGAGGAGCTCAATGTGGTTGAGTCTCCTATACCTACCAATGTAGTAGAGGATGCTCCTCCTCCAGTGATGATCATTATGCCAACAGATATTCATGTAGACGTGACAACAAATCCCTCATATGTTCTCATTTTCACTTTAGATCTCACTCCAGATGCTTTGGTTACACTAGATGAGGGTTATGCATAGAATTAGATTCTTGATTCTGGTGCAGCTTTTCATGTCACGCCCCATAGAGAGTGGTTTACCTCTTATGCATCCATGCATGGCATAGTCAAGCTTGGTGATTCCTATGAGCTTGACATTATTGGCATTGGTGATGTGAAACTTCAGATGCATAATGGCACTACTTTTGTGTTGCAGTATGTCAGACATGTGCCCAAGCTTACAAAGAGCTTGCTTTCTATAGGGCAATTGGATGATCTTGGCTACACTATAGCTTTTGGTAATCGTTCTTGGCCGATCCGCAAGACCAACCTTGTCATGATGAAAGGTTGTAAAAATGGATCCATGTACTCTATGTTTGTTTCGAGTGTCGACGAACACTCTATCTATGTTGTCGAGCTGTCGTCTACTACTGAGTTGTGGCATAGCCAACCAGGTCATATTAGCCAAAAGGCAATGAAAACACTTCAGCATTTTGGCTACTTATCTGTGTTAGATTACATGGACTTTCCATTGTGTGAGCATTATCTATACGGCAAACAGACTAGGTTGACATCTTCGCCATTGAACAAGAAACTAGGCGAACCCCTAAACTTAGTGCACAGTGATTTGTGTCGTCCAATGCCACATAAAACTCTAGGGGGGGCAAACTACTTTCTCACGTTCATAGGTGATTCTACTAGAAAGATGTGGGTGTATCTCCTTAAGCGTAAGGAAGAGGTCTTTTCAACGTTCCAAAAATTCCTCGCCATGGTTGAGAACCAATCAGAAAAAAAGCTCAAAGCTTTTTTCACGGACAATGGTGGAGAATACGTCTCCACGGAGTTCAAGGATTTTTGCAATAGAAGAGGCATTCGGCGGCAATTTACTGCTCCATACACACCTGCACAAAATGGGATAGCTGAAAGAATGAACCGTGCAATTCAAGAGCGAGTTATCTCGATGATGTCTATAGCGAAGCTTGCTCCATAGTTTTGGGGGGAAGCTGTTCTAACAGCAATGCACATCATCAATAGGTCACCTAGTTCTCCTTTGAATTTCAAAATTCCATAGGAATTATGGACTGCGAAAACGCCAAGCTATGAGCATTTACGTGTATTTGGGTGTGAGGCATATGCACATGTACCCAAAGAACTTCGTCGCAAGTTAGATCCCAGGTCACACAAATGCATTTTTATCGACTATGGTGCAAATGGAGAGATGGGCTATCGTCTCTAGCACCCAGAATCCACAAAGTAATTTGTAGCTCACACATGATTTTCAATGAATCAAAAATGAGTACAGACGCGTTCTTTTGAGGATGTAGCCTCCGAACCACCTCAGTTCAGTAATGTTGCACCTAATCCTCAAGTGTAAAATACTACTATTGCTCCGGAGAGAGCAGAGTCCAGCAGTCAAGCACTGAGACGCTCTGTAAGAGTATCACGTGTGCCCGAGCGGTTTAAGCCGGGTATACACCACATTTTGGTCACTGACAGTGGAGAGTCAACCTGTTACAAAGAATCTATACAAATGAACAATAGCGTTAAGTGGGAGCAGGCCAATTTGATTGTGGCTAATGGGACATGGGATTTGGTTGAATTACCAAATGTAAGATCCCAATTTTTTGGTCTCTTCTAAAAATAAGAAAAAATAACTTTCAATATTTATTTCGCCAAATTTTGACTTAGGATGCTTGATTGACAGTGTTGGAAGGTTCTAAAGTGAAAAGCAAGGTCGTTTCCATATTCCAGTAGGTTAGACGCACGTTTGGTTCAGTTTTGGAAAAATCCGCTATATTTAGCTTTTTGTGCTTTTCGGTGTTTTTGAAAAGCAATGTGATTTTTATAATGACCTAAATATAAAATAATTAATTTTAGTCTCCGTCAGATTTAAAAACGATCACACGAAGCAAAAACGGGACCAAACGGTATTTTACGAGAAATATTTTATAAAAAGCGGTACCATAAATACACCGAGGCAGTACGGTAAAGTCATAATTATGTCGGGATATTACGGTGTGGCATAGTTTAGCTACGGTTTTCATTAGTTGGCCGGATACTGCTCGGATGGTCAATTTTGCTGTAAAAATTGAATGGTAAGTTGGGAGAGTTGACCACCAAAAGCAAAGGCTTGTTTGTAGGAAAGAAAGAGTCTTTTTAGAAAAGGGAGAGGAAGAGTTTAGTTTAGAGCTCTTTCCTTGGAAGCCAAGCTTCTTCTTAGAGACTCAAAATCGTGCATCGAAATCCGTGTTTGTAAAAAAAAAGGCACAAACGTGCGCAATCTTATTTCTCTTTGCTTCACTCTATTCTTAGCTTGTGATTTTGGCCTTGAGAGCCTATATAAAGACCCCTCTCCCTTCACTTTAAAAACACACACTCTCGGAAGCGGAAGCTCTCTTGCCTTGACGTCGGAGTTACCTTCTCTCCTCAAGCTCTTACCTTCAAGCCATCTCTCAGCTCCTGTCTGTTGCATCTACTACCGCAAGACTATACGTATCTATTATACGGAGTGGTGCAAGCTCTTCATCACCATCTCCATAAGCTCTTTTCTCTCTCTCGAGAAGAAGAAGGATACTCTCTCTCTCTACTTGCTTATATCTTCTTTATCGTTTCACAATGTACGCGCTCTCCGAAAGCTTTCATGGTGAATACCTCTACGTAGCTCTCATCACCACTCTCTTGCAGCAAAGCAAGAAGCCTTTCGACAGCCCCTAATCGATTCTTAAGCACATTGAGAAGCTCTAAACTCCATAGTCATCGTCATCATCTCTCTCTCTCTCTCTCTCTCTCTCTCTCTCTCTCTCTCTCTCTCTCTCTCTCTCTCTCTCTCTCTCTCTCTCTCTCTCTCTCTCGTTTTTCTATGTAGTCACCCTCTCAGTGATTGTTTTTTCCGCATACGAGTACATGTATGGATCAACCGAGTACATACAAAGTTTCCCCGTGATTATTTCATCATGTTTAACATGCTCATTTATGCAAATGATGCGTTTATGGTCACATGCGTGCATAAAACCGCTTTTCGTTTCACATCATAGAGGCGGTAGGAACACTGTTTTGGTCATAAACCACAAACCGTTATGAATCAGCCCAAACCCTTTATACGAGAGATAAAGACCGGCCCACCCATACACTTCTGCTCTACTACAGACAGAGAGAATTTCACTTCGTCGGGAGCGAGCCAGAATATCTCCAACCTACCTGAGCTAGACATAAGCTGAGGCCGCTTCACCTCCCTCCATGAACCCGAGCTCTGAAAGGATCCCAAGTACCATCAGGTGGTAGGGTATCAACACCAACCATACCAGTTTAGGCGCCACGTCTCTTCAATGCCCAGCACCGGGTGTTTAGACAAAGCCAAGGAAAAATCCCCGACGCGTTATCCATGTAGGTCATTCAACCCCTGATGCACTAACCATGTAGATAAGCCTAACAAAAAAAAAGACCTAGGCAACACCCCCGATCTAGCAAAGCCCCAGATCAGCGACCCTTTAAGGCTAAGCGATGTAGGTGATCCTAGTCTTGTAGGTGAAACATAACACATGAGTCCAATCACAATAGCACTTCCCAGATGCACAAACAATCCTTTCCAAGCAATTAGATTGTACAAGGTCTCTACCCTTACACGTTTTCCATAAAACATCCAAATCACTTCATGATCCAAATCCAAAACCGTAAATCATAATCCAATCACATCACACGGGCAAGCACTCCACCGACTTGGGTGAGGCACGACCAATCCTGCATCACCACTTTAGGACATAACATGGCTGCAAAAATTTTGACAGCATTTCAACAGCATAACCATTCCAAAAAAAAAAACATAAGCCACACCGGCTTCCATCATAAAATTTCAACCATAATTCATGAGGGAATCTCAACCCTTGACCATAAATCATAATCACACGGAACCAATTCCCACACTTGGAGATTGACACATCCCCTTCAATCAACCGGACTCTACACACATGTGACCCTTAAGAAGTGATTCTCCCATGCATAAAAAGAGTCCGACCAGCAACTAATCATGATATAAAAATCCAATTTTGACAACATCAAACCATGCAAAGTTGATGCACTTCACCTCTCTAGTACATAGAGGTAGATTTGACCTAGAAAGGTGAAAAGCGATCATAACCATGCATATGAGGCATCCACATCTATCCATGAGCCCCCAAACATCATATGATCAAATTCCAACACCATAAACATGATGCAAAACAGCTCCGACCTTTAGGTCAACCATAAACCATAACTTCAAAAGCAAATTTTTGGCATTTTCGGGAGTATGCAAAACATGCAATTGAAAGTATTTGGCCTCAAACCAATGCATCAAGTTCAGCTCCATAATATGGACTATCACGCTATCATATCACTTTGACCATATGGTACTCACACAACAGACGGTAACACCATATGCTTATGCGGTTCGGGATGTTTAACCATATACTCCCACATAAGTTTATGGCCATCTAATAATTGAAACCAACTCACCAAAACAAACCATAAAACATATCAGAACGGCTCGATTAACTCACGACGTCATATGGTACCCCCCCTTGGTAGTACTCCTACGTGTGTAGGTAAAAACCGGTTATAGAGTGATTAATAACTCGCATTCCCAAGGTGATAACAGAGACCTAAATTCATTTATCACCAAGTTTCATCAAACTTTTCAATTGGTTAGATGGGTTTGCCCATTTGGTGAATCTATATAGTGGTTCTCCAAGGAGCCTGGGATCAAAAAATTTAGTGTAGTCGGCAACAAACTGTTTTTTGACCATATCTCTTAGCTCGTGCGTGTTCGTGCTCTGCTAGTTGTTTTGTTATAAACCTTTTGATGTCATGGTATACCGAGATTTTGTCATTGCATTAATACATGGTTGCGTGTTCCATTTAGATGGGTATTTAAAGATTCTCTGTTGTCATCTTTTCATGTCTCTGTGCACTCTATTTCACCCTCCACTATATTCTCTCTCTCTCTCTCTCTTTCTGCAACGCAGTGTACACATACATTCACCATCCACAATGTTATATTTTCTTGTGTACGCTTTCATTCATAACACCCTTTCAGGGGTAGCACTAGTCACTAGGTACCTCTGGATGCAGTCCGGCTCATGGCCTAAACTCTATGCTTGGCTGGGTGTTGAGAACTTCTCCCCTATGAAAATGCTTCTGTAACTTTGATGTATATTGAAAATTGTATAAAAGTGTAAATTGTATATTTTGTGCATAGACCCCTAGGGAGGGGTATCCCTCACCAAAAGGCAAAAATGCTTTACCTTGCAAATGGCTATATAAGAAGAAGTATACAGCAAAAGATCCTAAGCCTAGGTACAAGGTTCATCTAGTTGCCAAGGGTTTCAAGCAGCAAAAGGTGTGGATTTTGATGAGATTTTCTCTCCAGTAGTCAAGATGACTACACTTCGCATTGTGCTTGGCTTTACATGTCCGGCTAGGTGTGTTAGGAAATAAGACGTAGCTAAATAGATTTTTGAGTAGATTACTTAATGGAGAGAGATAGATTTCACACACAAGAGATTATAGAGTAGAGAGAGAGAGAGAGAGTACACACGATATACGTGGTTCACCCAATGTGGGCTACGTTCACGGGAAAGCAGCCACTCAATGGCTTTAGCACTTCAAAAGAAGAAGTAGTTTACAAAGGAATTAAACCCTTGATAGAGCTCCCGCCTTGCTTCACTCTCACCACCTCACACTCACCTTGTTGCATTAACTTCACACTATGAAATGTGTGTAGAAATGGCCTCCTTTTATAGGCCAAAAGGGCTGCCCTCTCTTATGAGAGATAGCCATGTGTAGCCGCCCTTGTGCGAATAAGTCCAAATCGGACCCTCCAATCCGCCCATGTGTGGCCGCCCTTGAGAAGACAAGTCCGCTTTTGAATTCGGCCATCGGCCGTTGACTTTCGACCATCGGCCACCGGCCATTGACTTTCGACCACCGACCATCGGCCATTGACTACCGGCCACCGGCCAATCGACCGGTTGTTTTCCGACAACTTTCCGGCCGCCGGTCGGCCATAATATTCCGGCGAAAAAAAAGTCTCGGGGGCCTCCGCCCCCGAGGCCTCTAAAGTTTCCCCTGATTCTTGTCCGTGAAAATTTTGGTTTCCGGTGACTGATTTTCCTTCACGCACGATGGCTTCTCCTCATAACGGGGGCCTTACAAATGTGCGCTTTTACCACAGAAAATTACAAGGGTAAATCAGGCTCCATACTTACCAATCTCCCACTTGGAGACTGATCTCCAAACCAAACCTGTGACGGCTTTCCATTCTGGCTTCTTATCCTTGAATGCCGATTGAAGATGAACAAAAGCTCAACTTCTCCTTGTTGACCACCTTTGTAAACATGTCTGCAGGATTTTCACTTGTATGCACCTTTCCTAGCTTTAGCTGTCCCTCTTCCAAAAGAGTGCGTATGAAGTGATATCTCACCTCAATGTGCTTTGTCCTTGAATGAAAGGCTGAGTTCTTCGCAAGATAGATAGGGCTTTGGCTATCACTTTACAAGACACAATTGTCTTGTTTGAATCCAAGCTCTTCTAAGAATCTGTGAAGCCACATAATTTCTTTGCTTGCCTCCGTCATTGCTACATACTTTGCTTCCGTGGTAGAAAGTGAAACCACTTTCTGCAGCTTTGAAGCCCAACTTACTGCTGTGCCTCCAATCGTGAACACATAGCCAGTAGTGCTCCTTCGAGTATCTTTGTCACTTGCCATATCTGCATCAGCATACCCTTCTAGAAAAATATCGGTTCCTCCAAATTGCAAAGCATTTGTTGTTGTCCCTTTTAGATACCTAAGTATCCACTTCACAGCTTGCCAATGCTCTTTACCTGGGTTGTCCATGAACCTACTTACAACTCCCACTGCATGTGCAATGTCTGGCCTTGACCAGACCATAGCATACATTAGAGAACCTACCGCTGTAGCATATGGAACTTTAGACATATAGGCTATCTCCTCTTGTGTCTTTGGACACATATCCTTCGTTAGTTTAAAATGACCAGCCAAAGGTGTAGAAACTGGTTTTGCATTTTGCATTGCAAACCTTTCTAGTACCTTCTTGATGTAATCTTCTTGAGATAGCTTTATTGTCTTCTTTGTCCTGTCCCTTGATATTTTCATACCAAGTATCCTCTTTGCAGCACCTAAATCTTTCATTGAAAAAGATTTGGACAGCTCCTCTTTTAGGTCTTTGATGTCCTGCATGTTAGCACTTGCAATCAACATGTCATCAATATACAACATTAGGATGATGAATTTCCCATCTCCCAAATTCTTCGTGTAGACGCAGTGATCCGAGTTGCATCTTGTGAATCCATGATCCAACATCCATCGATCAAACTTCAAGTACCATTGTCTTGATGCTTGCTTTAAACCATACAAGCTCTTCTTTAATCTGCAAACCATTTTCTCCTTACCTTTTACTTCATACCCCTTTGGTTGAAGCATGTAGATTTCCTCCTCTAAGTCACCGTGAGGGAATGCCGTATTTACATCCATTTGCTCGAGATTTAGATCATGAGCAGCCACAAAGCTTAAGACAAGCCTAATTGAGTTCATTTTTACAACAGGAGAAAATATTTCATTGAAGTCAATACCTTTCTTTTGAGAAAAACCTTTTACCACAAGCCTAGACTTGTACCTTTTCTTTCCACCTTCTTCTTCCTTCAGCTTGTACACCCATTTGTTTTGAAGTGCCCGCTTACCTTTAGGCAACTCAACCAACTCCCATGTTTGGTTGCGATGTAGTGAGTCCATCTCTACTTGCATGCTCTTCGTCCATTCTTCTTTGGATTCATGTTGCATAGCTTCTTCGTATGATTCCGGCTCTCCAGAATCTGAGATCAAGAGATGGTTGCACGAAGGAACAAACCTTTCTGGAGGTCTACTTGCTCTTGTAGATCTTCGGGGAATAGGTTGAGGCTCCTCATTTGGTTGACGTTGTTGCACATTGTCACCGTTTGCAATCCTTGAGTCTTCACCGTCCTCAAGCTCCATGTACTCATCACCTCTTTCTTTTGTTTGTTTTCTTTCCAAGTAATCTTTGTACATATTTTGTTCGTTAAAAATTACATCCCTACTCCTTAAGATTTTACCATCTTCAGGATTCCATAGGCGATACCCAAAGTCTCCTTCTCCATAGCCAATGAAGAAACACTTTTTGGACTTTGCATCTAGCTTTGATCTTAGGCTTCTATCTATGTGCATGAAAGCCTCACACCCAAACACTTTGAGAAATGCATAATTCACCGGTTTACCTGTCCATGCCTCTTCTGGAACTCCCCCATCCAATGCCGTTGAGGGTGACCGATTGATTAAGTACACAGACGTACTTACAGCTTCTGCCCAAAGCTCAAGCGGTAGGCCTGCATGTAGACGCATGCTTCGTGCTCGTTCCATGATTGTCCTGTTCATCCTTTCCGAAATCCCATTTTGTTGAGGTGTCCTTGGGGTTGTCCTTTGCCTCCGAATGCCATTGCTAGCACAAAAGCTTTCAAAAGCTTGGCTGCAATATTCGCCTCCATTGTCGGATTGAGGCATTTAACCTTGGTACCTGTTTCATTCTCCACAAAGGCTTTCCACCTTTGAAATATGGAAAATACATCGGATTTATTCTTCATGACATAAACCCATGTTTTTCTAGTCGCATCGTCTATGAATGTTACATGGTACAATGAGCCACCAAGTGATGGTGTACTTGCAGGACCCCAAACATCAGAATGAACCAACTCAAGTTTTTTATTTTTTCTTTCATTTCCTGATTTTTGAAATTTTACCCTCTTTTGTTTACCATAAACACAATCTTCACAGAACTCTAAGTCCACTTCTTTCAAACCTAGTAGAAGCTTCTTTGTTTGAAGGATTTGCATTCCTTTGGCACTCATATGCCCAAGTCGGTAGTGCCACACCGCATTGTCAACTTCTGTAGTTGCTGCACAAGCTGAAGGTTGCATGCTAACAGTACACAAGTAAAGTGTACCGACTTTTTCACCCTTGGCAACCACCAAAGATCCCTTTGAGATCTTCCACCGTTTGTTTCCGAATGCAATGTTGTGACATTCATCGTCCAATTGTCCTGTAGAGATCAAATTTTTACGAAGAGAAGGAACATGCCTAACATCTTTAAGCTTCCATTCATTTCCGTTAGCAGTTTTGACAAAAACTGTACCTTTGCCGACAATCTCACAAGCTTCATCATCTCCCAAGTATACATCCCCAAAATTACCTTTGGTGTAGTCTTGGAAATGTTGCTTGTGTGGTGTCGCATGGAATGAAGCCCCGGAATCTACTATCTACATTGTCTAATGAGAGAATTAGAGCATCTTGCTCTACTTTACCTGCCACATTGGCCTCTGATGTTGGCTTGTTGTCTTGAGACTCTGTCTCCTTCTTCTTCTTGGACCAGCAATCCTTCTTGACGTGGCCCTTCTTGCCGCAGTTCCAACATTCAAGAACTGACTTTGTGCGTGACTTGCTCCGCCTTGAGCGATCACGACTCTTTTGGTTTTTGAACCTCTCCTTAGGCCTTCCTCTTGTTTCCACTGATAGTGCAGCACTTGATGATTCTCCTGTGCTTCTCCTTCGCATTTCCTCGCTTCGGAGAACACCCACAACATCATCAAACTTAAGAGTATTTGTGCCAGAGATAGAATTACTTACAGCCATCACAAGGCTGTCCCAACTATCCGGTAGAGATGATAGTATAAGGAGAGCTCGCACTTCGTCATCGAAATTGATTTTCACTGATCGAAGTTGACTTATGTTTGTGTTAAAGTCATTTAGGTGTTCTGCAACTGAACCATTCTCTGCCATCTTTAGATTGAACAAGCGCTTCAAATGAAATACCTTATTGGATGCCGATGGTTTCTCATAGAAGTCGTCAAGTGACTTCATCAAGTCCTCCGTGGTCTTCATCTCCGAAAAATTGAAGGCCACCGTTGACGCCAAGCTTAACCGGATTGTTCCCAGTGCCTTTCGATCAAGGACAATACATGCTTCATCTGCCATTGTTGCGGGCTTCTTTGCAAGACCGCCTAGTGGCAAATAGAGGTCCTTCTGGTAGAGATAGTCTTCAATCTGCATCTTCCAATGTTGGTAGTTTTTGCCGTTGAACTTCTCAATCTTGAGCTTCCCTTCCTCCGCCATAACTCCCACTCAATTCAAGGAATCCTTTCCTTGAGATAATTTAGCTACGAGTAAACCTTGCTCTGATACCAGTTGTTAGGAAATAAGACGTAGCTAAATAGATTTTTGAGTAGATTACTTAATGGAGAGAGATAGATTTCACACACAAGAGATTATAGAGTAGAGAGAGAGAGAGAGAGTACACACGATATACGTGGTTCACCCAATGTGGGCTACGTCCACGGGAAAGCAGCCACTCAATGGCTTTAGCACTTCAAAAGAAGAAGTAGTTTACAAAGGGATTAAACCCTTGATAGAGCTCTCGCCTTGCTTCACTCTCACCACCTCACACTCACCTTGTTGCATTAACTTCACACTATGAAATGTGTGTAGAAATGGCCTCCTTTTATAGGCCAAAAGGGCTGCCCTCTCTTATGAGAGACAGCCATGTGTAGCCGCCCTTGTGCGAATAAGTCCAAATCGGACCCTCCAATCCGCCCATGTGTGGCCGCCCTTGAGAAGACAAGTCCACTTTTGAATTTGGCCACCGGCCATTGACTTCCGACCACCGGCCATCGGCCATTGACTACCGGCCACCGGCCAACCGACCGGTTGTTTTCCGACCACTTTTCGGCCGCCGGCCGGTCATAATATTCCGGCGAAAAAAAAAGTCTCGGGGGCCTCCGCCCCCGAGGCCTCTAAAGTTGCCCCTGATTCTTGTCCGTGAAAATTTTGGTTTCCGGTGAGTGATTTTCCTTCACGCACGATGGCTTCTCCTCATAACAGGGGCCTTACAAATGTGCGCTTTTACCACAGAAAATTACAAGGGTAAATCAGGCTCCATACTTAACAAGGTGGGCGCCCATTCAGTCAGTCCTCTAACAGTCAAATACCCGCAAAAGGTATGGCAGTCTATTCAAGGCTTGGTAGAGGGTGAAGGTCAGACCATAGAAGACTTTGTGAAGGCATTCAAGGCCAAGCGGTTTGACAACTGAAGAGAAGGGCTAAACAAAGGTGGTAAGCATAATCCGTTTGGAGAAGAAAGAGGCTTATTTGGGAGCTATGTTCATGCCTGTAGGTAAGAGGGTTACAAGATATCATGACACGAGTGATGCAAGTCCCAGTCATAAAAGAGGGAAACAAGTTGAAACATGTACATATAAAGAGAAGAAGAAGAGAAAACCCAAGAAACATTACAATGCATCCGACTTTCCCTGGGGAGAAGGGCAACCAAATTATAGTCTAAGGGCTGATTTGGTGAGTAGAAAGGCTGATGTTACCTTTAAGCAACTCATGGAGATGAGTCCTAAGTTAAAGAGGCAATGGAAGTATGTAGTCAACCCCATGAAGAAGGAGCTTACAAGGGGGTCAGTGAGAGTCCTTTCTTTGAATGAGCTACTTGATATATGACATACTATGGATGCATGGCATAAGAGGAAGTGCATTTGGAGAGGCTTATATTGATGGAGGTGCATAGTTATGTGTTATTACTCAAGCTTGTGTATCAAAGTTGGGACTCAACATGGTGAGAATTCAAGTTTTTGCATAAAGCTTGCCAACCAATCAAGGGTGAAGTGCTTGGGAGTTATAAAGGACTTGGAGGTGAATGTATTTGATGTTAAAGTGCTGGTCAATTGTCATGTTATGTTCATGGGTATTGGTGCTTTCCCTCTCATCCTTGGAAGACCATGGTTACAAGCAACCAAAGTTGTACAGGATTGGGGACATGGTACCATCACTCTCTACAATAGAAGGGGTGATAAGAAGAGGTTTGACACTGCTAGCAAGAAATATTTGGACATTGATTTTGATGAGAAAATCAAACAAGAGTAAACAAGTGAAGAAGAAGACAATGGGGATGATGGCAGTGAGGTGAAAGATAGCAGTGATACTGATCTTCCTCCTTGTTTCTTGAAGAACAGCATGATGAGAAACAAAGACTTCTTGGCCTTATGGAGAATGAGGATATCTTTGGTCCTTATGAGAAAATAGAAGAGTTGATGCAACCCAAAGTTCAGCCTAATGTCAAACAAGAGTTGATACAAGGTATGTTGTCTCCCAATTTAACTAGTCCTCATGAGAAGGGTGAGTACCTACATATGATACAACAATTTCTCCATTTATTCATCACTTCTTATGAGGAAAGTAGAGGCTTCAAGGGAGAGTAAATTTACATTCCAATCAAGGAAAGGGCTCAGTCCATACACCAAAATCTAAGGAGAATGGGACAGGTACAACTTAATACTTTAAAGGAAGAGGTAGACAAGCTTCTCAAAGCAAGTTTTATATGTCATGTGAGTACTATAGAATGGGTGAGCCATGTTGTTGTCACACTCAAGAAGAATGGAAAGTGGAGAATATGTTTTGATTTTAAGCCTCTAAACACAGTCATGAAGAGAGATCCATATCTTCTTCCTTTCATAGACGATATATTTGATTCTATTGCAGGGCATGAGAGATATAGGGTATGTGATGGATTCTCTGGATATTTTCATCTTACCTTAGCTTTAGAAGATCAAAAGAAGACCACATTTATCACACCATGGGGATGTTTTTGTTATTGTGTTCTTCCTTTTGGTCTTATGAATGGTTGTGCGTGGTACCAAAAGCGAATCAATAAGGTATTCTCTCCCTTTCTTAGCAAGTTTGTGAAGGATCTTATTGATTACTTTTGTGTTTATAGCTCTAGAAAGGATTGTTGTGCAAAGCTTGGGATGGCATTGAAGCAATATGATGAAAGTGGAGGTAAACTCAACCCAAAGAAGTGTCATCTTGCTCAACCAAGAGTGAAGTTTTTGGAGAATATGATAATAGAATTGAAGTAGATTCTGACAATGTGAAGGCTTTGGTCCTCCTCCCATCACCTAAGGATACAAAGAAACTTTCTACTTTCATTCAAAAGGTGAAGTTTGTGTCAAGGTTCATTCCTTTGTCCTCTGAAATTATTTATCCTCTACAGCAAGTAGCAAGGTTGGATCCTCTACAATGGACAAATGAATGTGAAGAAGTTTTTCAACGTAGTATCAAAGAGGTTCTTGGTTCTCTTGCTACTATGCAAGATCTTGATTGGGATAAGGAGTTTTATGTGAATTCATCAGTAGGTGAGGATGCTATTGGATCTATGCTTCTTCAACGAGGTAACAATCCCCACTACATGAAGCCTATCTATTGTGCTAGCATGGTGAAGCTAGAGGTGGAAAGAGGCTATATTGAAGTGGAGCTCATCATGGTGAGTGTGATTTATACATGTAAAAGGTTTAGGCACTACCTTCTCCCCAAACCATTCACATTTCTCACTAGTTACACTCTTCTACCTCAATTGGTGAATAGCCCTACTTTGTCAAAGAGGCTCATGAAGTGGATTGTGGAGCTACAGAATTCCAATTCTCTTTTATTGTCAAGGAGAGTACAAGGGCTACATTGGTTGATTTGCTTACTATAAGGAAAGCCATCTTCTTCTTAAGGAGGACGTGGTGAAGAAGCAACACATGGAAGCTCCTGACATAGACAATGCCTATCTGTTTTTTTTAATGGCTCTTACAGCAAAGCGCATGGTGAAGCTTCAGGATGTGTTGTAATTTATGATCCCCAAGGTGCTTTGGTAACTAAAAGGAGTTCGATGCTTACGGCGCAAAGCAACAATGAAGTTGAGTATGCTACTTTGGAGAAAGGTCTCAACCTTTGCCTTGAGCTTGGCATCCATTATGTGAGGGTAAGAGGTGATACACTTTTTGTGGTTAAGCAAGTACTTGGGGTGTGCCAAAGTAAGAACCCAAGGCTGAAAACTATGTGTTTTCAACTGAAGAATCTGCTTAAGCGTTTTGAAGCTTGGAGTTTAAGGCATGTGGATAGGTCTCAAAATGAAGAAGCACATGGGTACAACACAAGCTTCAATTGGACATGATGCTAAAGCTTGAAGAAGAGCCTAATGATACACTCAAGGAGAGGCTTCTATATTTGCAATGTGTACAAGTGGATAGGTTGCTGGATTTTGAGCATTATGCACAGGTCTTGAAGAACAATCAAGCAAAGGCAAATGAGAAGGTGAAGGGCAAAGACATCAAGAACGGTGACATGGTGCTTCGTTACAATAGTAAGCTTGATAACAATTTTCAAAATAAGTTTCTGATAAAGTGGCAAGGTCCTTTCTTGGTCTTAAACAGGTTTCCAAATGGCACATATCAGCTTGCTGACTTGGATGGTACCCCACATAAAGCACGTGTGAATGGCAAAGGCAAATGAGAAGGTGAAGGACAAAGACATCAAGAACGGTGACATGGTGCTTCGTTACAATAGTAAGCTTGATAACAGTTTTCAAAATAAGTTTCTGATAAAGTGGCAAGGTCCTTTCTTGGTCTTAAACAGGTTTCCAAATGGCACATATCAGCTTGCTAACTTGGATGGTACCCCACATAAAGCATGTGTGAATGGCTACAGGTTGAAGAAGTATATTGCAACGTTGATGATTGTAATTGAGGATGAGCCTTCTTTTGAGGAATTTATTGATCATGTGGCTAATGATGAAGATGAAATGAAGACTCCCTCATGCGGTTTACAGGATCTCTTTTGTGCTGCTAATCATGAATGATCTAGCACGCTAGGGTGTGGCAAACTATGTTGAGCGCATTTTCAACACCGCGTGTTGACCGCTGGGTCAACAACACTACATAACTCAAATTTCGTACCAAAGTCTTATCTTTTGCGAGTTATGAAATGCTGCGGATTATGGATATAAACGTCATTTGTAATGAGTAGTTATTCTAGTTTCAGGAGCCGGGGTGCAATGGCACTTCCAGATTGTAAATACAAAGGCATTTGACCCTTTCAACCCCATTTTTGGTTAAACCTAAGGTAGCCTTAGTAATCATGCTCCTGTAGCCATCCTATGGTTTTGGTCTTGGAATATTGCCTTGGCACAATTTGGGTAGGATGTCTGGCAATTTTTTGTCTTTTGGTCTTATCATGTCAAGATAAGGTCAAATTTCCACTTTCCATGTGAAAATAGGGTAAAACCTACCTTCTAAACACACTGGTAACCTCAGATTTTCAAAAAAGTGCCCAGATCACCCTATAGACATCCTACGCGTAGGATGTCTACTGCTGATTTTTTGAGACTAAAGTGTCCCTGATGCTTCCTTATGCTCTCAGCAAGTGCAAGTATGCTTCACAATTGCAAAAACATGTAAAAATCACTCAATTGAAGCCTTTTCTGAAATTTTACGTTTTTTGACTCCGCCTTTTGGCTTTTGGTCAACAAAAATAGGGAAAAACACCCAAGTCAATATGTTACTAGGGTAAAACCTACCCTCTGAACCCACTGGTGCAGTCAAAATTTTCAAATTTGGTCTCCAGAACCCCCTTGAGACATCCTACGCGTAGGATGTCTATATTTACAGAATTGCAAGTTTTCTTCACAGAACCCTTGCAAATGCTCTTTTATATGCACATCATCAGTCAGTCATACAAAAATGTCCACAAAAGCTTGTTTAATGCATTTTTACCCTCAAAAGCACACTTTTCCATGATTTCAAATGCAATCAAGCACTTTAGCAAATAATTCAGTGATGAATAGCTCTAGATCAGAATCGGATCACTTACCTAAAGCTACTCCTACAAATCATATGGGGTTTTGCATATATGAGTAGAAAAACGCTTCACTGCCACACACGGACTAGTAAACGCTTTTATCACCTCACAAATCACTCGACCACCAACAACTACTCTAATCCACAGATCCTAACTAAACCTATCTAGTCGCAGACCCTCGGCAAGACACACGCTTCCTGGCTATCCACTTGATCGCGGAATATCCTCTTCCGGATCCACTTAAGAAAAACGCTTTCTTTAGCCGAAACTAAATCAAGCAACCATCACACGAGTGTTAGTAGGAAACCTACTTAGGTCCTTGTGTCCCCGGCAGCGGCGCCAATGTTGGACGGGAGAGACTCACACACCCATGAAGTGCATGCAAACACTACCTAGATCAACATAATGTCAATCGAGGACACAGATGACACGATAGGCACACGGAGGAAATCTCTTAAGCTTGTCAGGCTGAGACCATCCTACACATACAACACTCTGGAAGGCCAACTAAACCACAATCAAGAACCTCACTGCTCTCAACTACACCACCTAGCCACATACACACATACGGAAGGTAACTCACCTAATCATGCCAGATTCGTACGAAACTTAAGGAACACCATCCCCTCACTAGGATACACCTGTCCCTAAGCTTCTACACCTAAAACCCTCACTCTAAACCCATCTGCGGAAAACGCATGGGATGACAGAACCAAATTTTGAAAGTGCCCGAAACTGAAATTTATGAGTACCTATGCGTAGCTTATGTCGCCACGATTCTATAGACTACTAGCACGTAGAAAACAGACATCGTTTGATACACTTACGGCCACAAATAGCTCGTAGATGCGTCGGCATGTGCGCTTCTTCTTGCATGGAATGCTTGGCGTTGTCGCGTAGCTCTCCTCGAGCCTAAAGCAATGGTGCAGTCGGATCTCCAATATGTTGAGCAAGCCGGGCGTAGCAAGAGGATGAAGCTCACGCTCACTCTCTTTCTCTCTCACACACAGTAGACGGCAACGCTAAGTTTTGATTATGATAAAAGTCTTTTTTTACAAAATGACCTAGGTACCTTATATTGCATGATATATTGAGTGTCTGAGAGAGTTTTCATCTCATTTGGGTGAGAAAATTGGGTTTTAAGCTGACTTTAGCATTTTTGATTGAAAAAGGCAAGAACAGCTAGTTTTGGGGTCTTTTGACATCCAAATTAAAATCTAAGCATAGCACTGGGTTACTGACATCAAGGGGAAGCTTTGGGTCAAGTCTGGGGTCAAACCGGCCAAAAAGACATCCTACGCGTAGGATGTCATATGTGTGATTTTGCACTCCAAACTTAATTCTGAGCATACCACAGTGATTAGCACCTTAAGGAGAGTCTGTGGTTCAAATTTGGGACAATTCTGAGCAGTTAAACATCCTACGCGTAGGATATCTAAGGCATGATTTAGAGGCCAAATTCAAACTGTGGACATAGCAGGGTGTTGTATAGCCTTAGGCAAGCCTCCTAGTCAATTTTGGTCCAAATTGGAGTTGATTTGACTTAGGAATTCATCAGAACAGACATCAGGCTTTTGGAACAGATTCTTGATCATTTGACCAACCCATAGGTGTCAGAATCAAAAAGTAAAAATAGTTGTGAGTTTAGCACATCAAGGGGAAGCTACAGTGCAAGTTTGAGCTGAAACAGAGCAAAAAGACATACTACGCGTAGTATGTCTCCAGCTTGATTTAGGACTCCAAACCAACCTATGAGCACACCACTGTGATCAGCACATCAAGGAGAAGCTGGGGTGAAAATTTCAAGTCATTCTGAGCAAAAAGACATCCTACGCGTAGGATGTCTCAAGGCCATTTTTAAATCCAAATGAAATTATGAGCATACCATTGTGTTGTTGGACTTAAGGGGAGTCTCTAGACCAAATTTTGTTAAATTCTGAGCATATAGACATCCTACGCGTAGGATGTCTTTAGGCTAGTTTTAGGGTCCAACTGTACTTTTGACCATATAGAAGTGTTCACAGTGTCACAGAGATCGCAAATCTTCTTTTAAAATTGAATTTGAACTCATTTTGACCAGTCTAAACTGCATTTCACTGTTTTGGCCATAACTTTCACAAACGGTATCGGATCGGAAAAGTTTTTATATCAAAACGTAGACTGAGAGCGGCTCTGCAAATCTAGGAGCAAAACTTGAAATAAATGCATGCCAACGGCAACCGTTTAGTTCAACTTTGAAAAAAACATCATTTAAGGCCTCAAAATTCATCCGCAAGTCAGGGGTGTCTAAAAGTGACAATTTGGAAGAATTGTGACAAAACGGTTGAGGTTTTGGACATAGTTTCGACTTTTCCTTAACCAAAGCACTTAAACACAATGGACTAAGTCTACTTGAACCAAGCAAAAGCTCTTAAGACCAGAAATCATGTCTACCCTAGATTCAAACGCAGCTTACACAAGCTTGGAGATCCCGACGATAGAGGAATATCCTCCCACAATGGATCTTCCAAACTTGCAATTGATAAAGATCCATTGTGTTGAGAGAGTTTGGATGATTGGTCATGAGAGTGAAGGACTATATAGATACATTGACTACAATGAGGTCAATCTTTATAGGTGCTTAGATCCATACCTAGAAGAGATAACGGATTACAAGCTCTTATATGTCTACACATACGGAGTCGACAGTCAATGGAGATCTATAGTTGTCGACAAGTATGGACGAGAATACAGAGTTGTAGAAAGCACAAATCCACAGACTGTACTAGAAAGAGGTGGATATTTGGTCAATGAAGGACCACAAATGCCTCCACCAAGCACGAGAATTCCTATAGGAATTCCAAGAAGAGAGCCACTAGGATTCCCTTCAAGAGCGATAACGAGAGAAGGATTGGGAGAGTCTCTGGTTAGACTTGTAGACAATCGACGAGTTAGACCATCCCAAGTCCAGAAATGGGTAAACAGAAAATACTCCGGAGATAAAGATCCAAGAGATCACGTAGCGGCTTTTAGAAGAGTGATTAGAGCAGAGGAAGTTTCAGATTTTGCGACACAGTTTGCGGGATTTGGATTGACTCTAGAAGATGATGCAGCTACATGGTTCGACTCGGTGG
This sequence comes from Adiantum capillus-veneris, assembly GCF_014529385.1. Classification (NCBI taxonomy): domain Eukaryota; kingdom Viridiplantae; phylum Streptophyta; class Polypodiopsida; order Polypodiales; family Pteridaceae; genus Adiantum; species Adiantum capillus-veneris. Next base: position 7,789,468 of record NC_140948.1, on the reverse strand, counting down.
AAAAATGGGATTTTGAGACCCTAGATGAGCTGTTTGAGGAGTTTATTGAAGAATTCTCGCCAAAAGGCATTGCTCACAACACGATCTCGCAAATCCATAGATTCAAACAGAAAGAGAATGAATCAGTACGCAAAGCATCATTACGACTCAAGAGATATGTTAAGCTCTGTCCGAGAGCGAAATTACCTACACAAGCACGACTGATGCTGATCTTTATCCAGGGAATGAGACATGCGGGCCTTTAGAAGGATCTGCATATGCCAAGGAGGATGACGCTAAACGAGTTGATCAAAGAAGCTCTTTATCTAGTGGATAACTATGAGGCATACAAAGAAAAGGACTTAGAGAGTCAAGGAGATGACACATCCTCTCAGCACAGTGTTTCACAGATAAGTGAGTCCATTGCCAAGTCAACGGCACCTATTGATCAAGAAAAGCTTATCGACGACTTGGTCAAGAGGTTGATTCCTCTTGTAAGGTCTGATTCGGGAGAGCCGAAGTGGTGTGAAATTGAGAGAAAATGGACGAACCATACAAGGGAAGAGTGCTATTACATGGAAAATGCTAGGGAGAGGTATGTACAACCTGTTCCAGAAGCACCTACTCCACCTAGATACATTACGGGGAATGCGCCAGGACCAGTAGGAGTTTTAAGGCCACAGCTTGTCTTAGGACAACAACCTCCGCTGCCAGGTGCTAGAATGCAGGTAGACATGAGATACATGCCAATGATGGAAGCATCAAATAAACCAATGCCAGTACCAGCTACAATGTGGTATAGCAACCAAGGTAGGTACTACCCTTCGGAGAAACAAAATGTGAGAGAAACACATGGAGTGGTGAGGCCGGTACAACCTCCACCTCCTGGGTTTCAGTCAAAAGAAAGAAGGTATGAAATGGACGAAAGGACATTGCAATTCATTGCAAATAGTGGCTTATCTAGGTCAAAGCTTGCTTATAGCCAAGAGGAAATGCTAAAAGAATCTCCTCAACCAGAGACAAATTGTCTCAAAAGTCGTGACAACCACTTGGTCAAACAATGTCCTCAGACGGAGATCACTGAAGTAAATCCCTATTGTCTTGAGTGTGGCATCACTCACTTGATCCACGATTGCCCGAAAAAACCAAACCAAATTAGGAAAATCACGACAAATGTATCAGGGATTGTTCAGCTCCCTAGTAGCTCAGAAAATGAAAATGTTGTACCGATTCAAGTAGTTACGAGAGCACAAGCTCAAAAGAAAGCTGATGAGAATCCAAAGACAAATAACACGGAAAGTGACACGAGTCCAAAGACAGATGATGGACCAAAGACAGACGCACCTAGTCAGAAAACCAAGAGCAAACGAAATAGTTGGAAAGCTAGAAAGACTAGGATGAAAGCACGCAGGGAACGAGAGCAAAAATCCCTAGTTGAGAAGCTTACCGAAGCTGAGGAGAAGATAAAACAACATGAGGAAAAGGAGGCACCTTCTCTTACACAGATGGTTAAACCTCTAGAAGAACCATCCACGGATGAGAAACCGAGAAGTGCTAGTTCAGGAGGATCTGTGTTGGCAGAGAAGGTTAATGAGACATTAGATGCCGTCTTGAAAGCCTATGATGCGAGGCTCAAAACCAACCAAACCCAAGAACAAAGGTGGATGACATATCCCTATTGGGAACTAGAAAAGCACAGGTTTGAAATGTGCCAAAAAATGATTCAAGCAGCCCAAGCTTTACTAGAACCACCAGTTGCAAAACCTGAGGATGTGATCCGTGTCATGCCTACACAAGTAATCCCACCAAACCAGGAACTAAAAGAGCCAGATTCTAGTCATGAGCACAGACCAAACCTCAAAGATCTAGCATTAGAACCAAAGATAGTACTGAATACCACGGATAACTCTTCCGAGGGATTTCACCAAGCTATACCTGAGGATTGTAAAGAGATAGATGGTCTTGACGAATTGTGGAAACAAGTCAGAGAGGCCAATGAAGCCGATGACCTAAGAAGACGAGTAGACAAGACTGGTGATGAACAAGGAGTGTTTCTACCACCAATAGAGGAATTTGAGACTGGATCTCAAATGAATCTAGACGTGCAATCGTATTGGGGCGAGAAAGGATCTGTACAATCTAGACGTGCAATCGTATTGGGGCGAGAAAGGATCTGTACAATCTATGGATAGTCAACCCCATTCGCTACGAACACTACTGTCCTACATGGGAGAGTACGAGACCAAGTCAGATGTGGTTGAAGTCCCATCACAGAGACTGTCTCCCAACAAGGCCATCGATTCAAAGGGGCTAGTAGATATTCTATCTACCCTAGTCACATGTACAATAATGTTAGCCGAGTTGCTCAGAATAAGACCAAACATGTGGGCTAATGTGGGTAAATGTCTAGAGAAATTTGGTGTAAAAACCCCAATGACTCGAATTGAGGAAGGCATCAAAGAGCTTGAAATGCCTCAACTAAATACTAGGCCAGTGCCATTAAACAAGGTAGGCGAGTATTACGAGGGAGAAGATGGAAACACCACCCTTCCTGTGGAATTCACTAATGTAAAAACCATGGCAATCCTTGACAGTGGAGCTGGTGTGGCCATTGCAACCAAAGAGGTTTGGACAAAATGGGGACAACCTGCCTTGATATCCACACGAATGACCCTGCAGCTTGCAGACGGACACAAGGAAAAGCCCCTAGGACTGCTAGAAAAAGTACTTGTTACTTCTTGTGGCATTGAATATGAACACACTTTTGCTGTTGTCGACTTTGGCAAGAAGAACAACTATGAAATCATTCTGGGAAGACCGTTCATGCGACAATTGAAAATGGTCCAAGATTGGGGTTATGACCATATATACCTGAGACATATGGAAACCATAACAAAGGTAAACTTAAGGGACCATAGCTATAGGGATGTGACAAGAACACCAGTCGAGGAGTTTGATTCCGCCACAGTAGCAGGATTAGAACTTCCAGCTTGGTTAGGTAAGCCTAAAGAATTGTGGATGTGAGGAGCTTCACAATGTGGTAGCTTGAAACGTGAGGAATGTATCCTAGAGCGCGTTATAGAGGATATGGACTATATCCCAGAACCATTTCCTGAAGAAGAGTTAGAGCCTTTTGGATGGGAACACATCCTGGCTACTCTGGACGTGTGCGCCGTGGAGGATGCTCCCACAACAAAGTTTTGTGATGAAAATGGCTATGATGTCGTTCCTTATTTTGCAGTGAGTGCAATCCAGGAAAACGAAGAGCACCAGACATCAACAAGCTCTCAAAATAAGGAGGAAACAAAGAAATGTGGAGAATCAAAAGATGAAGAAGACGACGAGTTCTATGACTCTATAGAACACTTCGAGCTTCCAGAAGATCAACGACCCTGGAATCAATGTCATCGCTACATGAATAAAGTGCATCAAAAGTGGATTCCAAAGTCCTCGGTGAAGACACAGCCACCACAAGCATCCTCATACATGGCTCCTAATAAGGATGCAAAGACTCAGCTAGGAGGAATACGACCAGAGCAATGAGCTAACAATGCTCTAATCAATGGGCTAGAAAAGTCCTCCAAGAAACTGCCACCCACGAGCAAACAGACAGTAACTTTCCACTACCAGCCAAAAAATCAAGGGAAAGTACAAGAAGTCAACCTTGCGAAGGATAGTAGCGATAGTGATGAATCTTACGACATCCCCTATGATCAACTCAGACCATCACTATCACCAACCCCTTCAGCAACAACCATGACAGGTCAAAAGAACAAGACAACAAGTCAAAGCCAAAAAGCTCGACAAATCTGGATACCAAAAAGCCAGATCGGCCAAAAACAGATATGGATCAAGACGACAAAGATCTCTAATGACAAATCACAAGATCCAACACCAAAACAAAAACAAGGAAAGCGTGCACGAACGGGTAAGAATATCACAAAGTCGCAAGCTTTCACAAGTCAGGTTTGGGCTCCAAAGAAGTTGATTCAAGCACAAAAAAGTCAGGAATTCATTTGGATTCCAAAACAACCACAGTATCAACTTTCAAAGCCTGAATCCCGTCACCAACCAAGAATACAAGGGCTGAAGCAAAGACCATTGTTGACTCACACAACAAAAAGGTGGATCCCAAAGAAGTCTCTTCAAACACAAACGAAGCACGGGCAAGTATGGGTTCCCAAATGAGAGCCAGCAACAAAACAGCAAATAATCACAAAGAAATGGGTCCCAAAGAAGAACAACAAAACTGTTGTCAGTGCATCGCCGCTTGAATTCTTACAATTCTTCCTACGATTACAGTACTGTTAGAAGAGAGCAAGTCGCTTCAATCAAGCAACGATACAGGAGCTTCAAAGACCATTACATTGCTTAGAATAGGAAGCCTCGCCAACAAATGCCAATAAGCAAATTGCTTATACTCACATCTTGCACAACATAAATCTTTTCCATGCATTGACTGTGTATGCATAATAGGGCTACATTACAAGGCCTGCATAGGCACAACTTTTAATTGCCCAAGCACAACACATACCCTTTGCGATACCCTGTCGTAAAGGATGACTCCAAATAGGAAGGAGGGAGGCATTCTGAATGCGGACCTAACATTATGACTATTAGAGGGCAATGTTTTGTGAGATGCATTGAATTTTTGCGTTTTATTGTGATAATTTTTTGACGAAATTTAGAGAATATGCCCTCATAGTAATGTTACAGAGGAGTATGGGGACAAAATCCATATATGAGCCCCTAGGGACATGTGTATAGTGTACATAGCATTTAAATTTCTATTTGCATAATTTTTCTATTGTTGAGTTGTTTTAAGATTTTCTTTGTTATTATTAAGAAAAAATTAAAAAATCCATAATCCACATGAAGAAAAGACTGACGAGAGGCCTGAGCACTACAAAGAGAAGAAGGTACAGGAAAACGATGAAACTTCACCAAGTATGTCTCAGCAGCCACTACAACAGCCGAAGAACTTGTCACAAAGCAGTGTCAACATGCAACCGACAAATCATAAAAGTCAAAATCGAGTGGCTAAGCCACAAACTGAGTGAGGTGTTAGTCCCAAAGCTTTAAGTAATATTCTCTGTGGTCTAAGAGTCTTAGCTATTCTAGGTACTGCTCAAGCGTCTTAGCTATTCTAGGTACTGCTCAAGCTGGAAGAGTTGAGCATATTTACGTTGTGTCGCTCATGCTGGTATAGGTGAGCACAAGAGTCGAAGTCTAAGTACTTAAGTCTGGTGAAGTGAAGGAGAAGGTCCAAAAGACACTCACGTACTGAGCACAGTGAGATACGAGTGGAGAAACTTCTACATCGAAAACCCTTCTTGGAAAGGTGGAAGCTATTGAGACATCTTTTGATGTCACATGTGCTACATTTATTCCTCGAAACACCCATCATATCCTCTTTCACATTGCATGCTTTTGTTGACAAATTTCTCATATGCATATAGAGTGTCCCATAATTGGCACTTGCATCAGGTACTCTTTCCGTGTTTCACCCAAGCACACACCTTGCATGAACATGTACTTCACATTCAACTGCTCAACTCCAATAACAGCGTCTACCAAAGGCATTTTTTTTCCCACCGGGTTTTTCCCCTTTCGTCATCCAGGTTTTAGACCCTAATCTAAAGACACCTATCACCATCCTCTTGTACATACTCCTTCTACATCAACAATAAGGAAATGCTACTCAAATCAATTGACAAATGAATTGGAGCACCAATTTCAGATCATAGCATACTTCTCCTCAATGGCGAGTCGAAGAATGGCCTACAATGACAAAGCTACAGACAACACTAACAACATGATTGCACAGGAACAAAGAAGTTACCAATGAAGAAGAGCAGACATAAAAGTAATCAGAGGATCTTAAAAGATGAATGGTTACGATGATAGACGTCCGCTCTAATGGATCATAGTTCTTGCTGTGGTTCGACAAAGTTACAAGTAGTGCAACAGATGAAGCCAAAACGAAAGCAAAGACCACATCGCCATCGACAATCAGGTCATTTCGGGGACGACATGAACGCGGAAGGGGGGAATGTTGACCGCTGGGTCAACAACACGACATAACTCAAGTTTCGTACCAAAGTCTTATCTTTTGCGAGTTATGAAATGCTGCGGATTATGGATATAAACGTCATTTGTAATGAGTAGTTATTCTAGTTTCAAAAGCCGGGGTGCAATGGAACTTCCAGATTGTAAATACAAAGCCATTTGACCCTTTCAACCCCATTTTTTGTTAAACCTAAGGTAGCCTTAGTATATAAGGTACCTAGGTCATTTTGTAAAAAAAGACTTTTATCATAATCAAAACTTAGCGCTGCCGTCTACTGTGTGTGAGAGAGAAAGAGAGTGAGGGTGAGCTTCATCCTCTTGCTACGCCCGGCTTGCTCAACACATTGGAGATCCGACTGCACCATTGCTGTAGGCTCGAGGAGAGCTACGCGACAACGCCAAGCATTCCACGCGAGAAGAAGCGCACACGCCGACGCATCTATGAGCTATTTGTGGCCGTAAGTGTATCAAACGATGTCTGTTTTTTGCGTGCTAGTAGTCTATAGAATCGTGGAGACATAAGCTACGCATAGGTACTCATAAATTTCAATTTCGGGCACTTTCAAAATTCGGTTCTGTCATCCTACGCGTTTTCCGCAGATGGGTTTAGAGTGAGGGTTTTGGGTGTAGAAGCTTAGGGAGAGGTGTATCCTAGTGAGGGGATGGTGTTCCTTAAGTTTCATACGAATCTGGCATGATTAGGTGAGTTACCTTCCGTATGTGTGTATGTGGCTAGGTGGTGTAGTTGAGAGCAGTGAGGTTCTGGATTGTGGTTTAGTTGGCCTTCCAGAGTGTTGTATGTGTAGGATGGTCTCAGCCTGACAAGCTTAAGAGATTTCCTCCATGTGCCTATCGTGTCATCTGTGTCCTCGATTGACATTATGTTGATCTAGGTAGTGTTTGCATGCACTTCATGGGTGTGTGAGTCTCTCCCGTCCAACACCCCGTTTTTTGTAAATTTGTACATACGGACATGACGCCTGATGTCAAAAGGGTGTGTGGGATTTTTTTTTATGGGTTTTTGAAATTGCTTTAGCAAGCACATGTACATGTAGGGCAAGTCACTAGTATAGCGCCAGGTCTCAGGTTACTATAAGTGCCCGTGAGCGAGTTTTTTAAAGTGAGACTTGTATATAACTACAAACTAAAAAAAGTTCCAAAAAATCTCCAAAATTTGGAGGTTTTAGCTTGTTATGCCTCCTTGATGGTTTTTGATGCAGTTTTTTGCCTTGCCTTGCTTGCTCTACATGTAGTCGTGTCGGGACAGCTCTCTGTTCGCGTCAATTTTGCGTGTAGATTCAATTTTTATCAGGCTTTGAAATTGGATTATGGCTTAAATTTGAGAAAATGAGTTTCAAATGGGGTGAAACTTGGTAGATGCTCTCAACGTCATGTAATGAAGGCTTAGAATAGGTCAAATTAGGTTTCAGGTCCATATTTAGACCAAGGAGACATCATATGCATATGATGTCTTCTTTGTCAAAAGGGGGTCAAACTTGTATCAAAAGTAGGTTTGAGTTTGGCATAGGCTCATGTGGTATCAAAAATTTATTAAAATTCATTTTGAAATGTTCTCATGTGTTTAAAGCCAAAAATCAGGTATAGAGCTTCAAAGTTTCAAAACTTGGGTTTGAATGATGGAACTTGAGCCGTGAGCTAAGAATGATGGGATAATGGCATTGAAAGTGAGAAAACCCCACAAATTGGTCATTTTGACCTCTAGAGACAGCATATGTGTATGATGTCTCTTTTGACATTTTTGGCCCAAAATTTGTAGGATCCCCAGGTGATGGGTAACTCTCTGATCATCTCAGATTTTGATTTGGAGGTGGATTCATGTGGTTGGGGCCATAGATTGTGTCCTAGGCCAGGATTTTTCGTATTTGGGCTCCAAGTGGTCACAACTTTCCTCAAACTGGTCCAAATTGAATGCATGGCCTTTATACTATGTGGTGAACATACTCATGTGATGAAAAAATGTTGAGTTTGGAATCTATATGAGTGAATAGAAATCATACGCTGTCAGGAGTTTTTTGGAGCAAGGGATTGCGCATATGTACATACCCATGCATGGTGCATCAAGTAAAGTATTGCCCATTTTCCAGAGCCAGGTGGTTACGTGGGGCCCACATGTGTACAGGTAGGACACCATGTACATAGTGCATCGATTTTCATCGTTACTAGTACCATTGTGTTTTTCTACAATAAGGAGGAGTTGGTAGCGCGTAAAACTTCTCGAGGAAGCTATCCGCGGGCCGACGACGTGAGGTCAGCAGGTGCGTCAGATGGCATCTAGTGGCGTCAGGAGGGCGAACGAGGTCAATATTTGCACGCGGATGAGGACGGACACAACGTGGGTGTTTGCTTGTAAGAATTATGCAGAAAGGTCATCATGAGGACCTTTTTTTGGGGCCACTTCACGTGGTGGCGAGGTGCATTATTGGAAAAAAGCTGAGTGCCAGGTGTGCGAATGATGCAAAAAGGTGACAACTATGCACTGCGAGGTCAATTTTTGGCCTATTCGGGGTCCGTTTGAGGTCATCTAAAAGGCCAAGGGTGCCCAACTAAAAAATCTAAGTGTGGAAACTGAAAAAACAAAGAGAAGACCAGAAAAAACGTGGAGAAGAGAGGAGGAACAGCCACAGGTGTGTTTTTGCTCATTTTGGCGCCTGTTTTGGCCGTAAATTGCTCATCCGAGGTCGGATTTGAGCACTTTGACATTGTAGACTGGGGTTTTGGGCCGTTCCGGACGCGATGGCGCTGTCCATTTTGCCAAATTCCTCACTCTTTTCCTGCTATTTTTCTGTGTAAGTTTCTCCTATGAGCGAAGTTTCTGCTCTAGTTTGTGATTGTATCTGGCTTATTTTACCCATATTGTGTGAGCTATTTGCCCCATTGGTGTTGGCCCAAGCTCAATTGTATCTAAACATCAGAAATTCTCCTCTTTTGAGCTAAGTTTTTTGGGTGGGTGTGTGTGTGTGTGTGTGTGTGTGTGTGTGTGTGGAGTGGGCAAGTGGATAGTCTCTCTCCTCTCACTCCAGAGGTGTGTTCCCTGTCTCGGCCAGGTGTGTTGTATAAGCCGAGTGGTGCCCCATAGTGTGTGTGTGTGTGTATCTTCCCAAGAGTGTGTGTCGGGTCGTTATAGAGGCGTTGTGTGTGTTTTCATCCCGCTCACATTCTTTTGGCGCCCCCACGGAGAATCTTCTTCGAGTACCTTCTGCTTCGAGCTTCAAGCTTCGAGATTCGAGGTTACAGGTTGCAGATTACAGGTTACAGGTACAGGTACAGGTGATTCACACAGGTACAGGTAGCTGGAGTACAGTGATATACTAGCAGTGATGTCACTTGCAGTTGTTGTGGGTATGCATCACTTGGCGCCTGTTTGAGCGCATTGTCTGCTGGATTGTACGTTACTTGTGGAAACTGCCATTGTACGCATTTGTGGAGCCATACTTGGTTGTATTTGGCAGTCCCAGCCATTTCTGAGACTTGGTCTGGAAGATAGTCATTTCTGAGACTTGACTATACGCGATTTGCATTAGCCTTCGTGTGAGGGTCGATAGCGTGAGGTTTTTATTGAGCTGGGGGATTCTCAAATGTAGAGATCCTTTCGGTGATACAGGTAGCTGGAGCACCCTTTTTGTGACCTCGCCATAGGCTATGTACTAGTGAGTCCTATTTGATGCTCGGGTTCTATTGTTGGCAGTTTATGCATACAGATACAGTCTATATTTTGGGTTCCTACTGCTCTACTTCTGGGGAAACTCTGTCGAAATTTTCCCAAGTTATGATGGCTGGTTTTTTGGTATTTTGAGCCATTTATGCTGTTATGCTGCTGAAATTTTGGCAAAATCAGAGGTTGAGTCAGGTGTGCCTTCTTGGGAGCTTCATGGTTGGCTTTAATGGATGATCAAAATGGCCCTCAGTTCACTCCTTTTCATTTAACTCAAAGAATTCAGATTAATGTTCATGTGTCCAGGAAGATCTTTTTCCAGCAGCGCATAGTCTTTATGTTTGGGCCAAGAAGATTGAGAGAGATCCTGGAATGTCCTTTGCCTGTTGTCATTCCGATGATTAACTATGAAAACTCATTTGATGTGCATGTGTTTGTCCTTATCTAAAGCTAAGCTCCATTGAAGTTTCTGGGGATTGGGTAGTGAAAAGTTTTGGGTTCTTGCACGTGTGTTCGAAGGGGTTCTCAAAGCATTGTAACTCGGGTAGCCATGGCTTTCTCTTATCCGGAGTTTCATGGAAGAAGTGATGAAGATGTGGAAGAATTTTTGGAAAAGATGGAGGTTGCCTGCATTAGCAACCAGATTCATGACCCTGCGCAGATGTTACGCCTTCTCCAAATTTGTTTGAAGAGTGATGCACGAGTTTGGTCTAAAGCGTTTGAAGAGGAGTTGCGTGTGGCTGATCCACCTGTAAGGTTGAGTTGGGACAATCTACGACATGGGTTGGAAGTGGAGTTTGTGAAGATAGAAGATCCTGACAAAGTGTGGCAAGAAGTACAGGCTTTGGTGCAAAAGGAAGGTGAGCCAGTAGATGCGTACATACGTAAGTTTTCATTGGCATTGGAGCGAATGTGCAAGGCCTTAACACCACAGGTACCCCCGCCTGACATGATGAAGAAGGACAGGTTCTTGGCTGGTCTTTGGGAGAATATACGTTGGAGAGTGGAGCTAAAGAAGCCTAGGACATATGAGGATGCACTAGAGGTAGCAAGGAACAAAGAGTGGAAGCTGAGGAAAATGAGCCAGTTAGGGGTGGAGTCTTTGCCAATGAGGTCAGAATTTCAGCCTATAGAGTCTTTACAAGGGCGCATGTCAGGGGTTCATCATGAACCAGTGGTTCCTGTTACTACTCAGGTTATGCCAGCAGTGGTCACTACAGCAGTGCAAGATGATGGGCTAAGGCAAGACATGAGGCAAGTGGTTGATTTGATGAAGAATCTCAGCCTAAACATGCTAGGTCAAGTGGGAAATAATCGAGGTCGAGGGCGGTTTGCAAATCAGCCAGCAGGTGAAGAAAGACCTAGGAATGGTGTTGGACAAAGTCATAGTAGGTTTTGGAGGTAGACGCCCACATGTTATAATTGCGGAGAGTTGGGCCACATCAGCCCGCAATGTGATAAGCCACCAAGGATGGGGGGAGACATGTATCCATTGCCAAAACAGGTGCTAACTAGGTCGCATGATTATGGCATCGAAATTAAGGGAGATGAAGGAACCAGCGGATTAACCCAGGAGGAAAAGGGAAAGACAAAAGTGCTAAGTGTAGTCACTTTGGAGAAGGCATCAAAGCTAGAGGATACATTAGTGATGGCTATTGGGAAGAGGACCACAGAGGATAAGGAAGGAAGAAGTGCCCCAGGTCCTAGTAAGAAGAAAGGAAAGAGCCATGAAGGCGAGGATGTCAAGGCCAAGAGGAAAAGGAGAGCTCGTCGAAAGTTTCATGTTTCAGATTTTCCACTAGGGGATGGGCAATTAAGCTATGACTTGAAGGAGGATCTGACGAGCAGGAGGGCAAATGTTAGTTTTGGGCAGCTTATAGAGATGGTGCCTAAGCTAAAGCGACAGTGGAAGAGGATGGTTAACCCAATGGAGAAAGAGCCAGAGAGAGGTTCAGTAAAGGTGTTGGCAATGGATGAGATACCAGACATTTGTCCAATTGTAGATGTGTGGCATAAAAGGAAAAATTTGGGACAAGGTTATGTGGATGGCGGAGCCCAAATATGCGTCATAACACACTCATGCGTTGAGAAGATGGGTCTCACAGTGGCTGGGTTGTCAGGTTTTCGGATCAGATTGGCAAACCATCAAAAAGTAAAATGCTTGGGTGTTGTAAAGAGCTTAGAAGTGGAGGCATATGATACAAAGGCAGTGGTTGATTTTCATGTGATGCCAGCAGGGTTGGGAGCATATCCTATTATACTCGGCAGACCATGGTTACGTGCAGTGGGAGCTGTTCAAGATTGGCGACATGGTACGATTAGCCTCTATGGAAAGACAGGTACCAAGAAGCTTTATAATATGGACACAAGGAAACGATTAGAGGAGCTTTATGAAGATGAGGATGAGTCTAGTGATGAAGACTCTTTCACGGTGACAGATGAGGACAGTGATAGCACTACCAACAGTGATGAGGATGCTGATGTTGCATTTCTTTTGATGGATAAAGAAATCCAGGAGATTGGTTTAGTTGCATTTGCAAATGAGGTTGAAGATGAAAGTGAAGGGCCTTATGAAGTGATTGAAGGGCTGATGCAAACCAAGGTTGAGTTGTCAAAGAAGCAGGAATTAATGACACAAATGATTAGTGGAGACCTCTCAGCTATGGAGAAGGATATATATTTGCACATGCTGGCTAGTTTTCCTGATTTGTTCATTACTTCATATGAAGAGATCAGAGGGTTCAAGGGCGAAGAGATGCATATAGAGCTGAAAGAAGGTGCTAAGCCAGTGCGGCAAAGGCTAAGAAGGATGGGTCAAGAGCAAATGGAAGCCTTGCGGGTAGAGGTGGACAAGTTATTGAAGGCAGGGTTCATAGTTCCAGTGGAGACCACAGAATGGGTGAGTCCAGTTGTAGTCAGTCCAAAGAAGGATGGGAAGTGGAGAATTTGTGTGGATTTTAAACCCTTAAACGCAGCCACTAAGAAGAACCCATATCCTCTTCCATTCATCGATCAGATCTTGGATTCAGTGGCAGGTTATGAGAGGTACAGTGTGTGTGATGGTTTTTCAGGCTATTTTCAATTGAAGATTGCTCTTAAAGACCGCACAAAGACAACTTTTATTACGCCATGGGGCTGCTATTGCTACACAGTGTTGCCGTTTGGGTTGTCAAATGGACCATCTTTCTATCAAGAAAGAGCAAATTGGGTGCTGGAACCATTCATTGGTAGTTGTGTTAAGGCTTTTATGGACGACTTCTGTGTCTATAGCAGTAGGGCTGAGCATCATGAGAAGTTGCAGATGGTATTGGCTCGATATGATGAATGTGGAGGACAACTAAATCCAAAGAAATGTCATCTAGCACAGCCAAGGGTGAAGTTATTGGGCCATATGGTGTCAGAAAATGGCATTGAGGCTGATCCAGATAAGGTTAAGTCTATTATTCTTCTTCCATCTATGAGTACGAAGCAATTGGCAACCTTTATACACAAAGTGAAGTACATGGCACGGTTTATTCCATTGTCTTCGCAGCTTCTTTATCCATTACAGCAAGTGGCAAAGCATGATCCATTGCAATGGGATGACAAGTGTGAAGAAGTGTTTCAAGAGGTGAAAGAGGTGTTAGGGGGGTTGTCAGCCATGCAGGCTCCTGATTGGGAGAAAGTTTTTTATGTAAATCCATCAGTAGAGGATGATGCCATTGGAGCCATGCTATTGCAAAAGGGGAAGGGCAGCCATTACATGAGGCCAGTGTATTGTGCAAGCCGAGTGAAGTTGGTAGCGGAGAGAAAGTTATCGGAAGTAGAGCTAGTGATGGCCAGTGTAATATTTGCTTGTCGACGATTTCGTCATTACTTGCCACCACGGCCTTTTGTTTTCTTGACGAGTTATGCCTTTTTGCCACAATTAATTAATGGTATTAACATGTCAAATGTGGTGAAGAAATGGGTAATGGAGATGCAAGAGTTTGAGTTCTCTTTTCTAGTGGAAGATAGTACAAGGGCTACCCTAGCTGATTTGTTGACCTACAAGGAGAATCCCCTTATTGTTAAGGAAGATGTGTTGAGAAAGGTAGTTGAAGAAGTGCCACAGATCAGCAATGCACATGTGTTGTTCTTTGATGGTTCATACAGAAAGAGCCACGATGCAGCTTCAGGGGGTATAGCACTTTATGATCCAGAGGGGAAGCTAGTATGCAAGAGAGGGTTCAAATTGGATGCGCATAGTAACAATGAGGCTGAATATGCTACATTGGAAGCCAGATTATACATTTGTTTGAAGCATGGGGTTCGAAGGTTGACCATAAAAGGTGATGCCTTGTTAGTGGTGAAGCAAGTACTGGGTGTGTGGAAGAGCAAGAACACCTCATTGAAGGAAATGTGCTTCAGAATTAAAGGCCTGTTAAAAAAGTTCGAAGCATGGAGCATCAGACACATTGAACGTGCTCTAAATGGAGAGGCACATGAAGCAGCTCAAGGCATGATTGGGGAGCTATTTGTGTTGAGGACCACTTTACCTCTTTATCATGGCCGGGAAAGTTTGGCTCAAGAAGAGAAGTTTTTGCTAACAGGAATCATTCCAAAGGAGATTCAGAAGTCTAAGAAGTATGGCTTTGTGCGTAGAGCATACAGGTACAAATTGATTGGTGATGTCTTATACATGAAAGGGGCTGATCTCGTGTTGAGACGTGTACCTTGGCGGGAGGAGCTTTACAGAGTGTTGGAAGAGAATCATGAAGGCGCATGTGGTGGCCATTTTGCTCTAAAGATCACCTTGCATAAGATTTTGCAAGAGGGGTATGTATGGCCTAGTTTGCACAAGGATGTTCACCATTGGTGTAGGTCTTGCAATAGGTGTCAAGCATTTGGGAAGAGAGTGTTGAAGCCAGAGCTACGAAAAACCATTATGGCGTTTGATGTGTTTGAAAAGTGGGGAATTGATGCAATAGGCCCGTTACCTATCACAAGCAGGGGCAAAAGCTATATTTTGACGGCAGTGGACTATCTTTCTAGATGGGCAGAGGCTATAGCAGTAAAACAGATCACTGCAAAGGATGTGGAAAAATTTGTGTATGATGAAATATGGTGCAAGTTTGGGGTGCCATTAGAGCTACTTTCAGATAAGGGGCCAGGATTTAGAGCTAAACTGCTAGACTTCTTATGCACAAAGATGAAGATTAAGCACCAGCATACCACTCCTTATTACCCACAGTGTAATGGCTTGAATGAAAGATTCAATGGTGAGTTGGTACAAATTCTTTCTAAAGTGACAGAGCCCCAAGGAAAGAATTGGGATTTGGAATTGCCTAGTGCATTATGGACTTACCGTACTTCGGTGAAGACAGGTACAGGGTTTACTCCATTTCATTTGGTGTATGGAAAGGAAGCACTATTGCCTGTGGAAGTAGAGTTGCTTGCGGTCAAGATGTTAGAGAAGTTGCTTGGGCCGCCTAGTGATGCATTCAAAGAGAGGCTCTTGCAGTTACAAGAGGTCCAGTTGGATAGGATGAGCGCATTGGAGCATTATGGGCAGATGCAGGATAAGGCTTTGACAAAGATAAATGAAAAGGTCAAAAGTAAGGGTATCAAGAAACATGACTTGGTTTTGCGCTACAACAGTAAGCTGGACAACACCTTCCAAAAGAAGTTTCAAATTAAGTGGGAAGGCCCTTTCAAGGTAGTAGAGTGTTTTCCAAATGGCACATATCAGCTGGCTAACCTGGATGGTGTTCTACATAAGTCAAGGGTAAATGGATTGCGTCTTAAATTGTATCATGCTAGATTGATGATGGTGGAGCAAGATGAGTTGTCGGTGGAGCAAGAAATGTTGATGAAGGATGAGGAGACTTGTGATGCGGCAAGTCTCATATCTCTCTTTGCTGCTGCTGATCATGAATGATCTAGCAGGCTAGGGGATGGGCAAATTATGTCAGGAGTTTTTTGGAGCAAGGGATTGCGCATATGTACATACCCATGCATGGTGCATCAAATAAAGTATTGCCCATTTTCCAGAGCCAGGTGGTTACGTGGGGCCCACATGTGTACAGGTAGGACACCATGTACATAGTGCATCGATTTTCATCGTTACTAGTACCATTGTGTTTTTCTACAATAAGGAGGAGTTGGTAGCGCGTAAAAATTCTCGAGGAAGCTATCCGCGGGCCGACGACGTGAGGTCAGCAGGTGCGTCAGATGGCATCTAGTGGCGTCAGGAGGGCGAACGAGGTCAATATTTGCACGCGGATGAGGACGGACACAACGTGGGTGTTTGCTTGTGAGAATTATGCAGAAAGGTCATCATGAGGACCTTTTTTTGGGGCCACTTCACGTGGTGGCGAGGTGCATTATTAGAAAAAAGCTGAGTGCCAGGTGTGCGAATGATGCAAAAAGGTGACAACTATGCACTGCGAGGTCAATTTTTGGCCTGTTCGGGGTCCGTTTGAGGTCATCTAAAAGGCCAAGGGTGCCCAACTAAAAAATCTAAGTGTGGAAACTGAAAAAACAAAGAGAAGACCAGAAAAAACGTGGAGAAGAGAAGAGGAACAGCCGCAGGTGTGTTTTTGCTCATTTTGGAGCCTGTTTTGGCCGTAAACTGCTCATCCGAGGTCGGATTTGAGCACTTTGACATTGTAGACTGGGGTTTTGGGCCGTTCCGGACGCGATGGCGCTGTCCATTTTGCCAAATTCCTCACTCTTTTCCTGCTTTTTTTCTGTGTAAGTTTCTCCTATGAGCGAAGTTTCTGCTCTAGTTTGTGATTGTATCTGGCTTATTTTACCCATATTGTGTGAGCTATTTGCCCCATTGGTGTTGGCCCAAGCTCAATTGTATCTAAACATCAGAAATTCTCCTCTTTTGAGCTAAGTTTTTTGAGTGGGTGTGTGTGTGTGTGTGTGTGTGTGTGTGTGTGTGTGTGGAGTGGGCAAGTGGATAGTCTCTCTCCTCTCACTCCAGAGGTGTTTTCCCTGTCTCGGCCAGGTGTGTTGTATAAGCCGATTGGTGCCCCATAGTGTGTGTGTGTGTGTATCTTCCCAAGAGTGTGTGTCGGGTCGTTATAGAGGCGCTATGTGTGTTTTCATCCCGCTCACAACGCGTATGAGGTATGTTGATCCAAAACTGCTTGAAACTCATTGGATAAGATGTGTATAGCATGTGCATGGTGCCCATAGCCTTAGATTTGAAATTGAGCTTGAAAATGGATGTCAAAAGCCATGAAAAGGGTTTATGCGTCCAGATTTCCTCCTTTTGGGTAAATAGAGGTCAAATGATATCCAAATGTGATCAAATTTTGATGGGAAGCTCATAATGATGTGGTAAAAGTGTTGGAGTTGCCAAAATCGTAGTAGCATGTCAATTCAAGGGGTCTAGACATCATACGCGTATGATGTCTAGGTTGGAATTTTTTGCTCAAACTTGGTGTAGAGGTAGCTCATGATGTGTGCAAATATGAATTTGGACTAGTGCTCATGTGCCCAAGGCCATAGAAGGTGTTAATGGCACTTTGCTTTGAAAAATGATGAGAATGGTGACCAAAACTTGCCCAAAGGTGCCCAAACTTGGTGTAGAGGCTATATGTGCCATGGTATACAAATCTGGATACTCAAAATGCTGACATAACCCCTTCATGATAGGTCTAGACATCATACGCGTATGATGTCTAATCTTGCAAAATGGATATTTGAGCATGGGGATAAGATGTATATGCTATGTGCATGCCCTGGGTCCAAATTCTTTTAGTTTGGAGCACTCTTTTTATGGATAATTCCATATTTTCCCCAAAGGCTCTAACTTGGCAGTTTTTGGTTGATGTGGTCCAAATTCCATGAGACTTGTTGGGTGAGATGTATAATGCATGATAAAGGGGCTGGTGTGGAAAAAATGACATTTGCATGTGTGGAAGTGCCTGCCAGACATCATACGTGTATGATGTCTAGAATGCAAAATTTGACCTTTGATGTATGGGGAGGATGTATGTCAGTGCCCTAAGGCCTATTTGCCAGTTTTCAAATTAAGAAGTCATTTTTTTAGCATAGAAACTCCCTGTTTGGCATTTCAGTCTCTGAAATGGAATTTTGCATTTCGGGATGACTTTTTGCAGATGAATTTTCTTGAGCTCGATCACCCAAGCCTGTTGATGCAGTAGGGCACCTTCCCATGGCTTCGATGTAGTGTTTTGCTTGACGGATACCCTTTTTGACGAGTTGTCAAATTGCATCTTTTTGAAAGGGGATGGTCGGCGATGATTTTCCTTGAGATCATGAATAGTACATCTATAATCCACAAATTTTACTACAAGTCCAAGTCTAGAAAGTGTGGATACAGACAAGAGATTCTTCTTAATCCCAGGTACATAAAGTGCATCAACAAGTGTGAAGGAACTGCCATTTGCAGCAGTAAGCACAATCTTTCCAACTCCCTAAACTGGATAAGAGGCATTGTTAGCACAAGTGACTGAATTGCCATGAGGGATAGACTCGAGAGAGGTAAATAATTCACAATGTGAGGTAATATGCTTTGTAGCACCACTGTCAAAATACAACACATGTGAATCTGGAACAACTGACAAGCATGCATCATGGACAGCAGGATTGTAAGTGCACTTTGCACTAAAAGCCCATTCTGCATCAACATCAGCAACACAATCTCCTTTCGCAGAAGACTCAACAATGGCTGCATTTGTAGTGGAACCAACATTTGCAGTGGAACCACCCTCTTTCTTCTTAGCCTCTTTGGCCTTCAACTTAGGATACGACTTGATCAAGTGATCATTAGCTTTACAATAATGGCAACATATCTTCTTTTTGCCCGTATCACCAGAATTTCTGGACGAATTGTTGCCAACAGAAGCATTAGGTGAAGGAGTACGAGCGGAACTGCGATGCGAGAGAGTGCGAGAAGAAGAGCACGACGATATGGTGAACTCGCTCTACTGTAATGTGTAGAGCATAGTGAGTTCTTATTAGGTTTTTACAAAAGAATATGTGTACATACCTGGCGGCCCGCCCACTTACCTGGGCGACCACATTGGGCTTTATACCCCAACAACGTCCCACTTAAAGTCCAATGTGGTACTTTAAGTGTGAGAGAAGCTACTATACAAGCTAATATACAAGAGATGTAGAGAAGTGATGTACTACCCTACACCTAACTCCTTGCGAAAATGCGCAAAGCTCTCTGAGGGAAGTCCTTTTGTAAGTAGATCAGCAGGATTTTCTGTGGTGTGAACTTTGACAAGCTGAAGTTGCTTATCCTCGAGCATTTCCCTGATGAAATGATACTTCACATCCACATGCTTTGTCTTTGAGTGATAAACTGGATTGCGAGCCAATTGTATAGCACTTTGACTATCACAATATAACACAGGCATCTCTTCTTTGATTCCCAAATCTGTTACTACTCGATTAAGCCAAATTGATTCTTTGCATGCCTCTGATGCTGCAACATATTCAGCCTCTGTAGTAGACTGAGTAACACAATCTTGTAATCTAGAACGCCATGATACTGCTCCACCAGTCAATGTAAAGACATACCCTGACGTAGACCTTCGGTTGTCTAAGTCACCTGCATAATCTAAGTCTGTAAAACCCTTTACACTTAGCTCCTGACTCCCATAGCATATACGCATACTCTTTGTAGCTTTCAGGTATCTCAATATTCCTTTCACTGCCTCCCAATGTTTCTTGCCTGGGTTTGACATGTATCGACTTACTACTCCCACTGCAAATGCAATGTCTGGGCGAGTAGCAATCATTGCATACATCAAACTACCCACCGCAGACGCATATGGAATCTTATCCATTTCAGCCTGTTCTTCCTCAGACACAGAACAATCTTGTTTGCTAAGTTTCACATATGGTGGCAATGGAACACTCAGTGCCTTTCCCTTCTCCATATTGAAACGTTGCAAAACCTTGTCAATATACTCTGTTTGAGATAACCAAATCAACTTCTTTGATCTGTCTCTCTCAATGCGCATACCAAGTATATGACTTGCCTCATCCATGTCTTTCATGTCTAACGATTTTGCCATCTTTGACTTCAAAGCTGAAATTTCCTCCAAGTGCTTGCCAGCAATCAACATGTCATCCACATGCAAAATAAGGATCAGCCAACTACCATCCTTAGCCTTCTTTGTATATAGACAGTGATCGAACTCACTACCTTTGTAGCCTTGAGAAAGCATAAACTTGTGGGATTTATGGTACCATGCCCTCGGTGATTGTTTTAATCCATAAAGACTCTTTAACAACTGGCATACCCAATCTTCCTTGCCTTTCTCAACAAACCCTTCTGGCTGCTGCATGTAAATTTCCACATCTAAATCACCATGCAAGAATGTTGTCTTGACATCCATTTGGTGCAACACCAAATCTAATATGGCAACCAATGCAAAAAAGCATCTCAATGTAGTCATCTTGACCACCGGCGAGAAGACTTCCTCAAAGTCAATTCCTTGTTCTTGCTTAAAGCCCTTGGCAACAAACCTTGCTTTGTACTTTGGCTGACTATCATGAGCGGTGATCTTATACCTGTAAACCCATTTACAAGGTAGAGCCTTTTTGCCCCGTGGTAATTTAACTAGCTTCCATGTCTGGTTTTTATGCAGAGCTGTCATCTCTGACTGCATGGCCAATTGCCAATTCCCGAGTCCTTCATTTGCACTGCTTCCTTGTAACATGAAGGCTCATTGCAATCAGTCAACATGACATAGTTCATAGATGGAACAAACCTATCAAGAGGTCGCGTGACACGTCCAGATCTACGCACAATAGGTGGCTCAGGCTCATCCACAACCTGTGGTTCCACTCTATCCTGTCCTTGCTCCTCTTGAGCCCTGACATTTTGTCTTGCACGTGCAGGTCCATCTTCTTGGAAGACAACTCTTCTAATCTCCTCAACCCTCTCTGGTTTAGAATGATATTTGGATTCATTAAAGTGAACATCATTGCTGCGGACAACCTTTCTGGATTCGGGATCCCAAAGTCTGTACCCCATCTCACCAGAATTACCATAGCCTAGAAAGATGCACTTTCTACTCTTTGGCTCAAGTTTGTTCCTAAATTCCTTTGGAACGTGAGTATATGCCTCACAGCCAAAGACTCTGAGATGCTTGTATGAGGGCATTTTGCCTGACCATACCATCTCTCGCACTGAATCCTTCTGCAAAACCTTGCTAGGAGATCTATTTACAAGATGAACAGCTGTTGATACAGCTTCAGCCCAAAACCCATTTGGCAGTTCTGCATTAGACAACATACTTCTGACCTTCTCTTGTATGGTTCTATTCATCCTCTCAGCAACACCATTTTGAGGAGGATTGTAAGGAGCAGTAAGTTCAAGTTTTATACCTTTTGACTCACAAAAGTCCTGAAAGGCCTTTGAAACATACTCTCCACCATTGTCAGTGCGTAAGCATTTAAGCTTCTTGCCACTCTGATTCTCCACAAGTGTCACAAACGTTTTGAAAACACTAAACGCTTCATCCTTGTGCTTGAGAAAGTAAACCCATACTTTCCTCCGGTAATCATCTATAAATGTCATAAAGTAAGAAGCTCCCCTTAGAGATAGGTTAGGCATAGGTCCACACAAATCACTATGAACAAGTGCCAATTGTGTATCTCTTCTACTGCTTCTATGCTTATGTGGCTGCTGTGTTTGCTTACCATACAGACAATGTTCACAGAATTCAAAATCATTAAATGAAAATCCAGGCAAATAACCAGAACGAGACAAGATTTCCATTCCCTTCTTGGACATATGTCCTAACCGGCTATGCCACAAAGAAACGTTCGGCTGCTCGGTTACATTGATTACATTTTTAGAGACATTTGATACATAAATAATGTAAAGTCCTCCAGAATTTACTCCATGTGCTACTGTCATAGAACCCTTGGATATCTTCCACATGTTCTGTCCAAAAGTGGTGACGTAGCCAGCATCATCAAGTAAACATGTGCTGATCAAGCTCTTTGTAATTGCGGGAACATGTCTCACATTCTTTAGCGTGAAAGAAGAGCCATTCTGAAACTTCAATTGTACATCTCCAACACCTAAGATCTCACATGTCTGCCCATTGCCTAGCCGAACATGATCTTTAGTGGTCACATAAGAGGTAAACCACTCCTTGTTTGGAGACACATGAAGTGATGCCCCTGAGTCTATAATCCAGTCACTCAGTGCATTTCCATCAGATGATGTAAGAAGAGCTGAGTCCATTGTATTCTTCAAGAAGTAGATGTCTCCTCACACTAGACTGTCATCCTCTGCAACAGTGTTTGTCACATTTATTTCTTGAATCTTCACTGAGGACTTGTTCTTCTCACCATGGTCTTCAGCTTTCTCTTTGCCTTTTTCTACTTTCCATTCTCTGCAGTCTCTTTTCATGTGACCCTTCTTGCCACAATGGTAGCATTCTATGTCACTCTTGCCTTTAGCACTGCGGGACTTGCTACGAGACTGATTCCTCTTTCCACCTTTGTACTTTTCTTTGGTCCTTCCCCTGACAACTAAGGCTGTTCCTTTGCCTTTGTCCATTGTATTTCTATTGGTTTCTTCAGTAAGCATACTTCCTTCTACACCTGCTATGTTCAAACCATCTGGAGGTGCAGAATTACTCAAAGCTGTGCAAAAAGTGTCCCAACTTTTCGGCAATGTGATCAACAGGAACATAGCTCTAACAGATCATCAAACTTGACACCTTGAGCTGACAACTGACTATAGATTGTGTTGAATTCATTTAGATGATTGGACATAGGTGTCCCTTCTTTCATCTTCAAGTCAACAAGCTTCTTAAGCCAGTATACCTGTGAAGCTGCACTCTGCTTCTCATAAAGATCACTCAGCTTTAACCATGCTTGATAAGCCGAAATCTCGTCTACTACATTGAAGTAAACGCTTTCTGCCAAAGTCAGCATAATGGTAGAAAGTGCCAATTCATCCATTTCGCTCCATTCATCTTCGTCCATATCTTCTGGTTTTATCCCCTTTAGCTTTATAGGTTTTATCTGCTTCTTTTGTACCAACACGTGCCAAATCTGCTTCTTCCACAATGGGAAATTGGTTCCATCCAGATTCTTGATATTGTAAAGAGCAGTGTCCTGTGATCCAGCCATAGCTACGCTTCACAGTAGTTTACTTTCCTGGGAAAAATTCGGCAGAGGTTCCCCTGTAAACTGACCTCTGAACCAATATCAACCTATCAAATGAACCAAGAAAGCTTCAGATTCTGCAGAAATTTTGGCAGAGTCTCCTTTGTAAAATGGCTCTGGTGTACTAAAAACAGACCAAAAAACAACTCAAAAAACCATTGTCTCTCTAACACTGTAAGCTGTGGGTAAACCTGTCCTGCACCTGTACTGTCTCTAATTGTCCTGTCACTGTCCTGTAAGCATAGACTGCGACAATGCCTCAACGGCAGTAAAGCAAAGATGCAATCCCAACTGTCTAACTCACAGTCAATACATCCTAGTTGCCTATCTAAGGGTGCTCGAGGGATCGCTCCAAGACCTGTATCACCGAAAGGATCTCAACATTCGAGAATCCCCCAGCTCAATAAAACCTCACTCGACCCTCAACAAAGGCTGCAGTAAGTCTAACAGTACATAGACTTCCCACAAAGTCATACATCCACAAATTTCCCACTGTATGCTGTAACCGCTGCGGCGGTTGTTTGCTGCGTGACTCACAGCCAGCAAACCCTCAACATACATACATCATCTCTGACAATACATCCCATGTGGAATTACCTGCAATGTCAGGATGAAATCTGGAATATCAAGCAGCAAACACAAGCTACCTGATGAACTAGTGGATGTCGCCTACAATCTGTGTAGATGCGCCCGTGTCGTATGTGACACGCCTCCAAGAACTGTGAGCCGTCCTTCGATGTGTAGACAGCCACAAATCAACACTCTGGGAGTGTCGATATCCTCAGCACCTGCAGACGTAGGCCAAAAACCCCAAATTTGCAGAGTCGGATCTGCACCCGCTGAGACCACGTAGTCGAAAATGGCCTGCGCAGAACTTTGTCGAAGCCGAACGGTGACCGTGTCTTTGCCTGACGAATTTCACTCCAATCTGAGCTAGTGACTCTAGCCTCCTGCAGTGCTGCCCCGAGCCTCGATCTGAGCTCTGATACCAGTTGAAGGAGTACGAGCGGAAGTGCGACGCGAGAGAGAGTGAGAGAAGAAGAGCACGACGATATGGTGAACTCGCTCTACTGTAATGTGTAGAGCATAGTGAGTTCTTATTAGGTTTTTACAAAAGAATATGTGTACATACCTGGAGGCCCGCCCACTTACCTGGGCAACCACATTGGGCTTTATACCCCAACATTAGGAACATAAGTTTTGCCACTCGCAGCAGAACCATAAGAAGTGGTCGCATTGCTGTTACCACCCTTTCTTTGAGAAGCAATAAAAGCATGTTCAATTGCCCGCTGCCTAGTTCTGTTTTTTTAGGAAAATGACTATTGCAAGAGCAATGTGCATAATGCATCAAACTTGACTTCAGGATTTCCTTGGGTCATCAGTCTCCAAGTACTAGCAAAAGTCTGGTAGGAATCTGGTAAGGCATCAAGAACAGTCTACACAAGGGAACTGTTTGAAATGACTTCACTTGCAGAAATAGGTTGCTCATTGATATCCTTGACACCAGCAAGGAAAGTGTCCATATCATCTTCCTCATGCATAATCTTCGACTCCAGCTCTTTACGCAGCAAAGCAATTTTAGCCTCATTGCGACTTGCATAAAGACCATCCAAAATATCCCAAGCTTGTTTTGCATATTTTGTTGAATGGATGTGAGGAACAATGGTGCGCTTCACAGACAACACAATCAATGCATGAGCGTGCGCATCCTTTACATCCCAACGAGCTTGTTCTACCGTAGGCAAAACAACTCTAATAGCAGCAATCCTTACAGCAAGACCTGCAACATCCTCAACATCGCCTTTATCCTCAGAACCAAGACGTACATCAATGCCCTGCATCAATACTCTTTTGATCGTACATGCTCATCAAAAAATTCCTTTTGTCTCCTTATCTAAGCATAGATAGAGGCTACGGCCTTCAGGCGAAGCTCATTAAGTTTTTCAAGGTCATTGACTCTAGAAGACAATTCATGGTCTATCCATCCGAGTTGTTTAGCTACTTGTAGTGTTGGGATCAGAAACTCAAGCGGCAGATAGCATTAAGTCCAAACACCATGTTGTACGGTGTTGTTCCAATAGATGTTTTGTAGGTACCCTATAACCCCACAATGTGGTGTAATGGAAATGGCCTATGAACTTTGAGAATAGCGGAATTAAGAGAATTAAAGTGAGCATTTTTGTGAGATCACTTTAAGAATCATTTGTAGGAGAAAGAAATAGTTCCTCACTTATCATCACTCTTCTTGCTTAGCATAGCATAATAGCATAGTAATGAAGATGGAGAAGATGGCAAGCTTAAGCATTGAAGCATGACTCTTGGTTGGATTTGCATTCCATAGCCAAGAGTGTTGATGTAGGCTCTCCACTTGTCAACAATCTTGGAGAAGGAGATGGAGCTCTTGCACTTTGCACTCCACACAATGAGAGAATGTGTGTGGGTGTGTGTGGGAGAGTATACCCCCCTCTCATGCTTGGTCCACACCTCTCTCTCTCTCTCTCTCTCTCTCTCTCTCTCAAGTTGGAATTGCAGAGGCTTCCCGTGGCATAAAGGAGAAGGATTAACGGAAGTCCTACCACAAGCAGACATTCTCTTTTTATTGGAAACATGGGAACACGATGCACTCAAAAAAATGATCACAATTTGCAAGACAGATGCTCATAACCGGTACATATGGATCAGGTTTGACACAAAACCTAAACCTATGTTCATTGCCGGGTGCTACATCCCCCATAGAGAGTCACCATTCTATGGTGCCTTCAATGTAGAGAAGAATTACCCTTTCGAGGATCTGTATGCCGATATCCATGCTTATGCACAAGAAGGGATGATTATGCTTATTGGGGACATGAATGCTCGCATAGCATATGCGCAAATGCAAATGGTGGATCTCATGACACCTCCAATGCTTGAACATAATGAGATACTAGATCCCACATGGGAGAGATGTTCGAAAGATCTCATTACAAACCCGCAAGGTATTGCATTTCTCAGTATGATGACATCCTTACAACTAATCGTCGTCAATGGAACAAGTAAGTTTGAAAAATCGAGAGAATGCACATGCTACACAGCCAACAAAGGCATGAGTGTTATTGATTATGTATTAATTGCATATGAGGCATCCCATATTGTAAGTAATTTTACAATTGGGAAGAGATCACCCAATTCGGACCACATCCCAATCCATGTATGGCTACAAGTTCCCACTCAACAAGCACAAAAACAGCCCCATGCCCGATCATGGACATACAAAATGCAAGTGGACAAGAAAAGAATGTATGCACACCATCTAGACAATGCACTTGCTCATGTACCCATGCCATCACACATTGAATAAACATGGCCAATTTTCAAACAAGCTCTATGTGACGCCGTGGAACAAACAATGGAAAAAACGCAGCGGCGAGGGGAAATCATGTTAAAGGGCTACCGCATAACCCATGGTTTGATGAAGAGTGCAAGTATGTAAAAAAACAATTGCGGGCACTGTCAACGACAAACACGGAATGGGAAACTCTATCAAAAGACTATACAAATCTCAAGAGGCGAAAAAGAAGAAACTATGAGCTACGCACGGAGACACAAGCCATAGCCAACTTCAAGAAAAATCCCAAAAAGGAATGGTTGAAAATAAAAGGACGGAGACATGACATTATGGGGGACATAAGCTCAGATGACATGTACATGTATGTGGAACAACTATATGTGCATAATAATGCGGAAGAAATGCCACACATGCGAACCAATCTCCATGCCCAAGACCACTCTGATTCCGAAACGGTTAAAAAAGGCATACAGAAACTTGCAAATGGGAAAGCTCCAAACATACTACACTTGAACTCAGAAATGCTTAAATGGTCAGGTATGAGATCCAGAGAGTGGATACATAGAATGCTAAACCAAGCCATTGTTCAAGGGCTACCCGAGGATTGGCAAAAGAACTGGATCAAAGCACTTTACAAAAAAGGGATGTAAATCAGCCTACCAACTACCGTACCATTATGGTAGGATCTTGCATGGAAAAGCTTTTGGGCAGCATCTTAGAACAAAGCATAAGCACATGGGCAAAGACAAATGGAAAACAAGCAAAAGAACAAGCAGGTTTTCGACCAAAACATAGCACCATTGATCACCTTGTTTCACTCAGGGTATTAATGGAAGAGAGTCGGCTAAAGGGAAAAACATTATACTGTTGCTTTGTAGATTTCACCAAAGCCTTTGACACGGTCCCGAGAATGGGTATATGGAAAAGGATGGAATGCATAAAAGTACCGATGCATCTCAGGAGTGCGGTAGCACGTTTCTATGACAGAGTCATATGTCAACTAAAAACGCACGAAGGGCTATCCAAAGCTTTCTCGAGCAACATGGGGGTCAAACAAGGATTCCCTCTCTCCCCTACTCTTTTTGGATTGTGCATTGATCAAATAGAAAGCTTCCTCCCTCAACTAGAAGGGGATGAACCAGCCATCGGGATGCTTACACTTCTCATGCTCATCTATGCAGACGATGTGGCTCTTTTCGCCCATGACATTACAGCTCTACAGAAATTGGTCGATGCGTTACATGCTTTTTGTGAAAATGTGGGTCTATCAATCAATGTAGACAAAACAAAGTTCATGATTGTAAAGACTCGTAAGATGGATATCCACGCCCCCCTCATGTATCAAGGGAAACAAATTGAGAAAGTCGACAGTTTCAAGTACTTGGGGATTGACATCCCGTGCAACTATGCTTGGGGACAATGCGCACATAATAGAATTGACATCGGCCATGCCAAGTACTATCAATTTGAAAACATGTGCACACAAAGGAGCATAAAAAGATGGGAGATAAAAGCTACCATTTTTTAGACATGTGTAGTGCAAGCCATCCTCTACGGAGTGGAAATCTGGGGAGCAAGCATTTCAGCCCACACATGGAATGAAATTGAAAAAATTCAGAAAAAGTTTCTATGTCGACACATGGGGGTCAAAAAGACGACACCATACTCCGTGCTACTCTTGGAGACAGGCAAGAGACCACTAGAAATGAAAGCATTGCAAAAAATATACACGTATATCATGAAGGTCAAAGCGATGCCTACTACTCGAATCCCCCGCATTGTATGGGAAACGGGATGTGCGCCGCAAAAGACAAAAAAAAAAACCAAATTTCTGTCATCGAGCCTCATACAGGACATTAAGAAATGGTTCCCTAAATGGAACGTAGAGGCATATGTGGACATGCCTATTGAGGAGGGCAAGGACGGAGAACATATGCTGAATTTTGAAATTGCATTACTAAATAGCCTCCACACCAAGTGGCAGACAATGCAACACCACTCGAAATTTGAATACTATTGCAAGCATGTCAACACAAAGTATTGGGAAGGCTATAGCACAAACCCAATGGAAGCTCAGGCCCACATACGAACATCCATGCCCCACATGGCACGAAGAGCCATCTCTTTGATGCGCACAAGGTCACATATGCTCAAAATAGAAACAGAGGGTTGGCTGAAAATTGATGCTTCTAAACGGATATGCACATCATGTACAATGCAAGCTCCCGAAGATGAAGCACATGTGACATTGGAATGCCCAGAATACGCTCACATCCGGGCTAATTTTCAACCACTTCTAAGCGACTGCTCTACCTTTGCGGACCTATTATCCAAGACAGACCCCTCCCCTACAGCTCTCAGAACATACCTCGCCCGCATACTTGGGCATCAAAAGACACTCATAGGAACACAAAAAGAGAATAACACACACCACACCATACACCCCCGTGAGGGAAGACTATGTATCACTTTGAGGTCCCATGGGTCATTTCTGGCCCCCCGCGGACGTTAATACCAAATCAAATCAAATCAAATCTCTCTCTCTCTCTCTAGACTCTCTCTCATGTATAATTTTATTATTTTATTTGGAATGTGTCCTCTTTTTTCTCTTTGAAAGAAAGAACTTAACTATTTAAATTTATGTATGTAAATTCTCATTGGAGCCCTTTAAAACCTATCCAATAGCATTCAAGCACATCATGAGGGCCACATGTGGAGGATCATTTGAACATGTGTCTTTTATGCTTATTAAGTCATTTGGTTGAATTGGATACTTTAAGCACTTAGTCAATCAAGCATGTGTCTTTTATGCTTCTTAAGTCATTTTCTTTGAATTGAATACTTCAAACCTTAGTCAATTAAGCATGGAAACGCTCTTGAGAATTTATCTTTGAATTTAACATTTCAAAAACCTTAGTCATTTAGCATAAAAATCACCGCAAGCTTTGGTCAAGGTTCCCACAACCACTTTAAGCATCTTAACACCTCATGCGTGGGTAGGATTCCCACTTCGAGGTTAGCCTTAGCTTGCGTAAGGTCAAAGGACTTTTTAAAAGTAACCTTTGGAGGTCTTTAATGAAGCTAACCTTAAGGTCTTTTAAGCTCCATTAGATGCACGTTGCTCTTTGATAGACTACCTCCTTTTGGACCCCTATTGAGATGTAACCATCCCTAGTATAGCATTGTAAGCATTGACAAGGTTCATATTATCCTTAAGCTAGGTTCCTTGCATCCATCTAGCATCTTTAAAAGGATAATTCTTAAACTTAACAAGATATCATTGGATAGTTTAGCATAATACTCTTGGTGGCCCGTAGGAATCTTTCCCGTAGCATGCCTTAGATGAGCCTTGAGAAACTTTAGCAAGACCCAATCATTTTTCTTAAAGGTTAAGGCTCTTCTATGCTTATTAGTAGTAGCCTCTTTTGCCTTTGCTTTGAGATGGATATAACCTTTTTAATCTTTGGAAAAGATTCTTGTAAGTCTAGGCTATATTCATCGGCAGCGAAGATCTTCCCATATACTTTAAGTAGTAAGGGACTTTTGGATCTTCCCTCTTTAACCTCGAAAGGTGCTTTCCCCATAGAAGTATGTACAATGTCATTGTACGCATACTATATAAGAGGTAGGTACTTCTCTCATTGAGAACGTTGATCTACTTCCATGACATAGTCTTTTAGTCGATTCAGAAATCGTTAGATTAGTTATTTCACTTTGATCATCCATTTGTAGATGATAGGCCAAAAGAGAAATTTAATTTACTTCCTAGATTCTCAAAGAGACCATTCTAAAAATTATTAGTCATTCTAGGATCTTTGTCCGACACTATGGATGTTGGCAAGCCATGATATTTGAAAATTTGAGATCTAAAGAGGGTTGCCATTTGATGTGCCTTAATATACTTTTTGATAGGCATACAGTGTTTTTTCTTGCTAAGCCTATTGACTGAAACAATCCAAGTTACTTCCCTCGATCAAATTTCATTTTTTGGTATACCACGCATTTTGAAACATACTCTTGTATGTTTACTTTTCATGGTAGACCAATACAAATACATTTCTACTCCTCTAAGAGTAGATTATGGAATCCCTCTTTACCCCGCATAAGGAGAAGCATGAGATTCATACATGACTTTCTTATTGTATGGGTGAGTAACACATGGCCTATTGCCGTTTGGAAGATAACCATCCTTCAAGGTGAATGGTTCTTTTTTTCTTCCCTAATACAAGGCTGCAATTACCTACTTAAAGTCTCGGTCAATAGCATACTCATCTATCATAAAAGATAGATCATTGTGAGTTGCTATAGACACCACATTTACCCCTTGGCCATTGTGAAAGTGCATCGACCACTTGATTGTGCTTGCCAGCAATTTGAGCAATATGAAATTTAAATTGCGAAAGAAACTTTGCCCACCTCATTTGTTTGTCGGAGAGCTTGGTTTGTGTCATGGATTTCTTGAGGCTTTGTAATTCATTTGTAGGATGAATGGAGCCTCCAAGAGATAGTGCTTCCATGTGTCTAGGGCAAGTAGAACAGCTAAAAGTTATTTTTCGTATATGCCCAAGACCGGTTTATCGATATTGAGCCTTCGACTCTCATATGCTATCACATGCCCTTCTTGAAGCAATACTGCTCCAAGGCAATCACCACGAGTATCACATTGGACCTCAAATGGCTTTGAGAGATCCGGAAGCATGAGGACTGGTTGAGAGATAAGCTTCTCTTTGAGCTTGTCAAAAGCATTTTGTTCTTTAGCAGTCCATGAGTACTTAACGTTCTTCCATGTTAAGTAATGCAATGGTCCGGCTATTTGAGAGAATTTTGCTATGAAGCGTCTATAGTATACGCACATACCAATAAAGATTCTTAGCTCATGCAGATTCCTTGGATTAGGCCATGCTTTTATTATCTCCAACTTTGATAAATCCATACTAATACCATCTTGAGAGATAATGTGACCGGAATATTGAATCTCTTGTAGAAAAAAATTCCCTTTTCTTTTGATTAATGAAAAGCTTAATCTCTCTCACAACTTGGAAGATTACCTAGAGGTTTCACTTGTACTCCTCAAGAGAGTTTGAGTGGCCTGAAGAGTTTTGTCCATCATGAGTTTGGATACGGCTGGAGCATTTGTCGGGCCAAAACTTGTAAACTATCAAATAGATCTTCTAGCCGCGGCACATAGTGATCCTATTTAGTGCTCTATATTCGACACCATGTGATATGTGACATCTTTCTTTTGCACTAAAAGTACTGGTGAACAGAATGGAGAGGAGCTAGGCCTCACCATCCCTTTTTCCACAAATTCATACACTTGCCTCATGTTCTCAATTAGGAGGTTTATTAGGCGGTGAGCTTCCTAGTAGAAGCTCTATTGCATGGTCATTATCCCCTCGTTTTGGAGGTAGCTCACTAGGGATGTCATCGATGAAAACATCTTGGAATCTATTTAGGAAATTAGACAACTCTAATTCCTCTTGATTCCCTTTATTGCTACTTGTGAAAACATTAGATTCATTCATAAATTCTCTAACAAAAATCATATACTAAAAAATAGAGCTTTTCATTGACTTATCAAAAGCAAGCGTATTTACCAGGGATATGGCCATGCGGTTGAACCATGGTGCCCCTAGGATAATATCCTCATGTTGGAGAGGAGAGATAAAAAAAGTCTCTTCTTTGTCAACATAGCTTTGGACATGAAGCCTCAACTTCCCAATCAAGGGAGTAAGGGAGGCTTGTTATCCCTTGAAATTTGTGTCAGCAATCACAGTATCTCCCTTCTCAAAAGCTTGAATGTCCAACTTGGTGGCCAATTCCATTGATATGAAGTTGTGAGTAGAGCCAGGGTCAAACAAGATAAAGGCATCATGCTCCCTTACTTTTCCCCAAGCATAGGAGAGGAATGAGCCTTTGCAATGAGTATCCTCTTTTGGAGCTGCAACCATGGAAGCTCTAGGAGTGTCATGGTGTACATTTCTTTTGGGGCAAGAACGATAACCATGTCCTTGCTCCCCACACTCAAAGCATTTATGGTCTTTACGAAAGGCCTCCAATTCTTTAGGAGAGAGCTTTACCATTGTAAGAAAATCCTTTTGAATATCCACATTCCTCAATCCTTGAATAAATATCAACATAAGTCGGATTGAGTTGGTAGCTCTTCCACTGGGCAGGATTTGACGTAGCGATTCAACCTTAAGGCTACTTTTCTCATGGATTCTCCCTCTTTCTTCTTGAATTTATGGATCTACAAGACCGTATTATGGGCTATCCCTCTTTGAGAGAATTCATCATTAAACTTGTTGAATACCTCCTCCATTGACTCGAAATCCCTACGTTCAACCGAGTTGAAGAAGGCGGCGGCGGCATCCTCCTTTAGAGTTAACCCAAATCCCGTGAACTGCATGGGAAAATCTAGTACTTCCTCGGACCTTATGACACACAAAGAGGCTGCCACGTAATCCTTCGGATCTCTATTTCCAAAATATTTCTTGTTTTCCCATTTTTGTACTTGAGAAGGTCCGATCCTTTGGTGATCTATGATTCTAAATAATGGATCCTCCATTCCTCCTCTACAAGATCTTTTTGGCTTAAAATATAGTGCGTGCTCCTCCCATAGAGGTGCTCCTAATCCATAATTCCTGATTGGTCTAGCAAGTGATCGTACCTCTGCACGGCCTCTTTCTTCTTGTTCTTGTTCTCTATGTGGTGCTTCAGTCTTGGTCGGATTTAGCATTCTCGTTCTACTCTCATATTAATAATGTTTCTAGAGTGGTGATTTTGGTGTGCTTCTAGCCATGACATGGCCTGATATCCACCCCCTTTCTTGTTCAAGTATTGTGTTGCACTCTGATCAAGTCTTGTGTTGCACTCTGATCAAGCCATGCTTGAAATGATAGTGGTGATGTTTGTGAGTTTTGAGGGTTAGGAAATGGTTGTTTATTTGATTGTGTTGTGGTGCCATAATCATCTGAAAAGGGGTTTGTAGACTTTCTTGGGTTTTCTATGTGCTCTTGCTTCCCTGCCAAAGCTTGTGACCAACTCTGGCATTATCACTCTCTCTGCATGGTCTGGGTGAATTGGCCCGTATTCTCATCCGTACATATCGGCAAAAGTAATATAGTTTCCCGTTATCAAATCATATGAAAATAAGTACAGGACTTTGTCCATGCTTAACTCATTCACATGGGGTTATATGCACTGGTAGTAGAGAGGTGACTCTTCCTTCCTCGTGCTTGTAAATCCCCATATTCTCCTGAATCGTCGCTATTCTCGCCATTCTCTTGTCATGAATGTAGCAGGCTCCAGAAAGATTGAGTTTAGGAGGTATTTCTTGAGTCTCCATAACCATCTTCCCTTTTGCTACATTGTCTCCATACCAATTGTAATTTTCAGGGTCTTTGACAATGAGATAGTGGTTTCCCTCCTCATCGTGAAGCCTATCCCCATCATTAATTACCATGATTATTGCTAATCCTCTCGCTGGCCGTTCTTCAATACAAATGCATTGACATTCTCAAACATCAGCATACATCAAGGCCCCATGGTTATTGGTTCCCTTAAGAAAAGATTTTAGCATGTTTAAGGGTTTTTGAGAGGTGCTACCCCCCATGGTCCCTTGTTGCTGGAAACCTCTACGTTGTTGGTTAGCCATCCACTAATATGATCCTTTGAAAGAGGAGTCAGTATCACTGCCCTCTTCTATGATTGGTGCTAAGGGATCTATCCTTGCCTGGTTTACACTCTCTTCTATCGATACTAAGCTAACTTGATCTCCGGCCACTCTCCGTTCTCTTTGTATGCACCTTTCGGATCTCAAATCCATCAAATTCTTCACGTAAACAACTATCAACCCAAACCTCTTACCTTAGACATTTGCTTGCAGTCATTCCTTTGTCTTGGTTTGCTTCTAAGCCACTTTTTCAACTTGTTAAGTTCTTTGCACTCCCAATTGATCACCAACTTGCAAGATCCTTGGTTCTGGCTATCTGTACAAACTTTGACTCTGCAATTCTTTATCAAATCACTAATCCTCACTTATTACTATATATAAAGATATGATCCTTATATGAGTTCCAAGCCCTGATCTAATAAGACAAATGGGATGCTAGGATCACAGGGAAGGCTTCTAGAGCAGCAATTTCTAAATCTGAGCCCTAAAACTGTCCTATAGACATCATACGCGTATGACGTCCAATTTCTCAGAATTGACCCAAACATGCACCATACACTCTCCTTGATGTTCTTAGTACAAATCTAGGCTTACTTTGATGTTCTAACCCCTGTAGGTAGGTTGTTAACCCTCACGGCTCACGGACACCCTATCACCTACGAGACGGATGTTGTAACCTACGGTGGACATTGTATTATTTATTTGGTAGAGTCAGGTACCGGGCTTGTCGGTCCAATAGGAAAAGGGTAAGAGTGATCGCCAATGAGAGGCGCACTCTAAGTGGGACATTCAAGGGATTAGTTGGCTAAGCATGGGCGCCCAAGTGTGAATGGGGTGAGCTCATATAAAAGCCAACTAAACCTAAAATTCACTTATTCTCTCATTTGTGCAATGCAACAAGATTGCTCTTGCTCCATCTCCTTGTGTACTAGTGTGTGTGTGTGTGTGTGTATGTGTGTGTGTGTGTGTGTGTGTGTGTGTGTGTACTTGAGAGAGAGAGTGTGCGTGTGTGATCGAGCATTGCGGCGGCACGACGGCGGTGAAGCGGTTGAGCGCGACGTAGCGGCATCTCCTTCTTCTTCGCGGCGAGGAATCCTCCACGGCAGGAGCATAGAGCGGTGAGTGACACACCATTGCCATCTTTCGAGCTTACTAGTTAAGCTAGTTGTGTGCTTAGAGCCGTCTGTGGCTCTCACACAGTGTTAGGCAAGTCTCTTGCTTCGACAGTGCGGCAAGGAGCGCACATTTTTGGCGCCGCTACCGGGGAATCGCCCTGCACTAAGCCCAAGAGGCACTTTGTGCTTCTTGTATGAGTTGTTTGTAGTGAGGGCGAGCTTTTTGAAATGGGGCCTCTAAACCCAAACCAATGGGCCTACCCTCACAAAATGTTCGTAAAGAGGTACGCACACTACTTGGGGCACCACCTTCTTTTGGAAGTGGAGAAGGAAACCAATCAAAATAACACTTGCACTCACCCACTCAAGCAACACACTTTGAAAACCCCCTTACTCTATATACACTTTGGACACTTGAACACCATCAACGATTATGTAACCCAATGCCGTGCATCAAAATGAAATATGCAATTTGTGGAATAGCATTCACCTTCTCCCCATAAGAATACCCATAATACATCCAAACTCTTCCTCTCTCAAGCACTCATCAAAAAATCATGCGCACAAGACTTGCCTCTCAAACACACAAGAGAATCACTTACATCAAAGTAACACACTTTGCATAGAGAGCTCATCTCCATCTATGCAATGCCGTGACACAAATAAAATCACCATGAGAGGTAGCCACATGCATATGTAATGAAGCAAAAGAGAGTTGGAGTGAGAAATTTCTTTAGACCAATTGAATAAGTGTGGAGAAACAAACCAATGGTAAATTGAGAATAGAACACTTACTTGATTTCTCACACACCTTTTAAGGGGAGGATAGACGCTGGCTAACCATCACGAATTGCGACACTTGAAAGTTTTGAAGATGATTTCATGATCATTAACATAACCATGAGAGAGATCATGATGTATTTACAAGTTATTGAGGTGCTACAAATGATTTATTGGGTTGATGGAGTAAGAGATTGTAGAATGGAAAGAGTGGAGAATAGAGTTTGCACTTCCTCCAAAGAGGAGGGTTAGGAGGGAGGATGTGAAAGAGGGAGAGTTGGGGTTTTCTCTACTATTGATCAAGAAACAACATGAAGTTGAAAATATAGGTGTGTGTCCTTGAGTCTCTCCAAGGGGGGCTATTTATAGTTGTGTAGGAGTGGGATTATGCTACACTTAATTAGAGTAAGTGATTAGACCTAATTAAGTGTCCTTTGACCACTCATTGAATATTGGACATAAAAGGGACTATTTATTCACCAAAAATATCATTTTAGATCGTGAAGGCTCCATAGGGGTGCATAATGTAGGTGGGCCCCACCATGAGGCCCTACGGGTGGCTCCTGCGGGGTATCTCAACTTGTCTGTCTTGGCATTTAGAAAGCATCTTTAGGTTGGTCCCATCACATGCAAGTGACCTTGAACACTCATTGCTCTTCTAGAAGATGAGTAGGGGAAAAATAAGATCTCACCCTCTTGATTTACTTGATTTACAGTTCCCTTTTGCTGCGAATCTGACAGATTTACGCTATTTTGACCATAACTTTTTACCTGTAGCTTGGAATGACATGCTTCAAAAGGCAAAATTGACCTTCTCAACATGTTTGATATGAATTTGGACTATTCTTCACGCCCATGCACCAAGGAATTCGGTTTGGAAGGTCCACACTAGGCTAGGGAACCTTTTGCTTCCAAGTCTTCTTGTATGGGCCCTTTGCTTGTATGCATCCAAGGGGAATCATGCTTTTTCAAAAGGCTATGATGCTTAAACAAATAGAGGAGGGCCCAATATTATTTTCTTGTGAAAAGAATATACAATTGGAGTCTTTTTGAAAGGAGAGAAACTATATGTATATTCTTAAGAGATATCGGGCCACCTATGTAGGGGGCATAGAAGACTTGTAGAGAGGGACCATAATCTTTGGTAAAGACAAGTGGAGAGTTGATTTCCATGGGAATTTATCTATATGGGGTGGAAGATGGATATATTATTTTTCTATTACTAATTCACAAGAGGTAAGAAAGTTTGGGGGTATATAGTTGGTTATTGTATGCTTATTCTATTTACAAAGCAAAAAGGAAAGGGTGGTAATATAAATATATGACTAAGGTGACATTTTTGGGAAGAGTATAATGTATGTGTCGCCACAAAGGTTAAACGAAGAGGGGGGATTTACTCTAGATAACTTAATAGCGTAGAAAAATATATACACATATGAGGAAGAGGACGTTGAGTAGGCTGACAAATGTTTCAAAAAGATGGTTACCATTTTATGCCACTCAGTAGTAGAAAAGAAGAGGAAGAGGAAGAGGAATGAGTTATTTTTCTGCAAGTTGTTAATTTCTGTATTGTCTGCAAGTTCTGTGATTTCTGCATAATCTTGTGTTTTCTGTTTGCACACAGTCTTTGCACAATTAGTAGTCGTTAGCTTGTTCGCAGTGAATGAGTAAGTAGGTAGATAGTTGGCAATTTCTGTTTGCACACAGTCTATACACAGTTTTCTGTTAAGGTTTGTCTGCACACAGTCTTTGCACAGTAAGGTAGTGAGAGAGGAAGTAGGTGGACAGTTAGCTCACTGTCAGTAAGCAGTTAGCAGAGTGGTTAACAGATTAGTTAGTAGATTAGTTAGTGGTTAGCAGCACTGTTAGTAAGTAGATAAGGTAGTGAGCTGTGAGCTGTCAACAGAGAGGTTAGGTAGGTGTTGACAGTGTGTGTGGCCAAGAAAGGGTCACCTAAAACGCGCGCGGTCGTCGCCTTAAAAAAATTTAAAAAACCATTAAAAAATATTTTTAAAAAATAAAAAACAAATTTGTAAAAAATCGAAAATAGTTAAGCGTGAGTGACTGTGCTACACTAAAATTTTGATTGAGATCGAGATCATTTGCCCAAGCCCAAGCCCAGACCCAGGCCTCAGTCCTTAATCTTATGATATATACTAGACTCACTCTTATATATATACCCTACCCCCTCAAGAGGGAATGAGAGCATGTGGGGCAAGTCCTCCACTCTCCTCCCTTCTCTTCCCACTTGCACCCTTAGACTTTCTAATTTGAGCCTAGTTCCCTACTAGAAATTGACGGTTTTAGGGATTTCGAGGGCATAAAGTGACCAAACGGAGGGCTGTAAAGTACGTCACGTCCCTCTGACCGAGACGCTCGTTTTGAGCTATCATATGTTCTATTCTATAGCTGGGTCAGAAAAAAAAGGACCAAAAAATCAACAAAAAAAAAGACTTGGGTTGCAAAACACCCAAAAATACTAGGTGAGCAGCGTTCACGAGCACTCACTAACACTTCTAGGGGATCAAAGTCATATGAACCTACGCTCTGGACGAGTGTTAGAGCACGAGCATATTGGTAGTGCCTCCATTTATGCGGGCACCCATTATTCCTCCACCCTAGGTTCTGGACCTTCGACCGGGACTCAAGGTAGCGCGACCCAAGATCCTCATATCGCGTCTAGTGATTCTTCCTCTGACTACGAAGTCATGGAGGGGTATCCTACACCAAACCCTGATAGTTCAAGTCAAGACATGCATGCCATGGGCCCACGGCCTGGGTCCAGCGTGTTTAGCCGCTTAAAAGAAACCCTTAGTAGAGCTACTCGCTCCGAACATGCGGTTAATGAAATAAATGAAGGGAGTGGGGAAGTAAATTCGTCATTCATGCCTAAAATAGACCCTATGCTTCTTGAGAGTGTGCATGTGAATGTTCCATCCACTGCACCTCCTGATCCTTTAGGACTATCTCCCTCTGAGGTTCTACTACCCGATGGTAGGAGTCTTGCCGAAGTACAAGAGATCGAACGCTATATGCAAGCAACAAGGGAGAGGGAAATTGAGAACCTATGAAGGCTAGAACAAAGTCGAGCCCTGAAAGTAAAGGCTCCTATGACAACAATCATGCCAGCCGAGCAACCGAGTGCTCCCAAGGTAGCAGTCACGGAGGGGCAAGCGATGGGGAGCAATAATGCTTCCACTTCGAGGAAAACCTCCAGCACGCCAGGCCTAGATGGGATATTCCTAAACAAAAATTGGGAGTATGACCTACAAGCAGAAGCTTTAACGGATCGGTACACAGGACACACCTATCATGTGGGTTGGTTAGATGTTCAACAATCCACATCGGGTGCTACTAGCATAGATGAGCAACAACAGAAAGTCTGTGATGTCCTCCATAGGATTGTCGAGTTAGAAAGACAGAACACAGGGATCAACATGCCTTCAACAGGCCTAATGAGATTCTTGGATACGGGAAAGGCCAACCAACCAACCCTATCACAAATGGAGACTCCCTCAGTGAGCCCCATTGATCCTCCATATGTTGTTTCGCCAGGAGCCTCAGTACAATCTGAGCCCACAAGTGGCAGCTTTACCTTCTCAGATCTAGCTCATCTTTCTCTTAATGACACTACGGCTACCATGCATATCTCAGTGGTGAGCATGACAAGAAGTACACCATGGAGTTCATTTGTTAATACTGTGTCGATGCCTAGTAGCACAGTGCCCCCAACTATACCTACATGTATGTATCAATCATGTGCACCTGTCGTACCTCAACCTCATGTAGCTCCTACACCTCCAATTATTCCAAGAGCTTACAATCCACAATGGAATTATCCAAGATCTTATACAAGTGGAGCCATGCCATTTAATAATAACATGCCATATCAGGCACCCCCTATGCCTAGGGCCACGCCTGTAAACTTTGGACCACCGTCTGGTACACCACCATACGAAATATGGGACCCAAGAGCCGCGCGTATGCCAAGGCCAAGGCCAACTCCCATCTCACATGTGGTTCCAGGAGCACATACACCCATTATACCTGCTCAAATAGGAGATTTGGCAGCATTTGCTCAAACTATCGATCGCTCTATTGCGGAAAACATGCGTAGTGCACCTGATAGAGAGCCTAGGAGCAAGGCAATTCAAGTAGCTAAGCTCACATAGAAATTCAGTGGAGACGGAGATGCTAAAAAGAATATGGAAGTCTTTGAACATGTGTGCGATTCCTTGGAAGAGCACAATGAGCTACATAAGTGTAAGGCTTTGATTTTGACCCTAAGCGGAAAGGCTGGAGATTGGTATAGAACCTTAAGAGTAGAAGAGAAAACGATCTACTCTACTCTTAGGAGACTGTTCTTAAAAGAATACATACGAGAGGGAGTACTTTGGGGTGTAGCCTCTCAGCTCCAGAAAGCCCAACGAGAAGAAGGTGAATCCGTGAGAGACTTCATTAGTCGCCTAAAGAATTTGAATTCTCGATGCAATCCAAACGAGCGATTCAACAACAACCAATTGCTCGATAGATTCATTAGGGGACTACAACATGAAAGTATCTATAATGGCCTAGTCATTAGAGGTATCACTACTTGGGAAGCAGTCATAATGAATGCAATCCAATTGGAGGATAATTTAATGATTGCAGGAGAAAGAGTGTCTGCCGAGCCAAAGTCTAGTAGCTCGCAAGCGTTAGGGCATGAGCCAATGAAGATAAAGCCAATCGTGAAAGAGCAAACGATATATGAGATGACTTTGGCAGATCTCACCAAGGCCATCCAAGAAAGCCTTAGGGGTAATCGTGCTCCACAAAACACTCATATGTATCCAAGAAGGGAGCAACAATGGTGCTCAATTTGCTTGGGCCCACATACTACGAGTGAATGCCCTACTTTCATAGTAAAGTTTAACGGGACTTGTAACGCGTGTGTTAGGTATGGCCATCAAGCGAAGGATTGCCTAATGCTTAAACGCATCATGGAAAATAGACCGCCTATAGCTTGGGCAGACTCACCTCGAGTTCCTGCATTGATGCCTACCCCACCCATGGAGCAACAATTGCCATTACAGCACATGGTCCCTAGAACCCAAAATGTGGTCCAAACCACACCGTTGCCACCTCCAGTGCTAGGACCGCAATCCCCTCATCCAAGAGTTACACCTATGAACCAAATAGGTTGCGAGTCATCTAGTACTTATGTAGATTGCGAAGAGGACATAGACTCTAGTATCACCTATGGAGTCGACATGCTTGAGGAGTGTCACATGTACTATATGGAAGACCATTGGGGACAAGTAAAACCTGTATATCAAGTAGCTGCTCTTGCGGCAAGAGGCCAAAATATCAACTACACTACTAAGAGACCACCTCTTCAGTGCTACGAATGTGGTGGACCACATCGAGTAGCTGAGTGCCCCATTAGAATGCAAAAGAATGCTGCACTAATGCAAACAAGTCAAGGGA
This sequence comes from Adiantum capillus-veneris, assembly GCF_014529385.1. Classification (NCBI taxonomy): domain Eukaryota; kingdom Viridiplantae; phylum Streptophyta; class Polypodiopsida; order Polypodiales; family Pteridaceae; genus Adiantum; species Adiantum capillus-veneris. The sequence goes on along the minus strand of NC_140948.1, from coordinate 7,748,237 downwards.
GTGCATTGGCAATGCCAATACTCACTTGTAATCGTTGTGGCATAGATCATTTGATCGCACAGTGTCCTAACAATCCAAACGCACCGAAAATCACACCATTGAACTTAATAGAGATTGTTGATGGGACACCACCAACTATAAACATAGTACTAGTAAACGCACTCACACGATCGATGCTCCAAAAACAAAATTATATTCTTGAGGAAAGAGACACGGCATCAATTGCCCAATCTCAAAAAAAGAAGAAAACACGAAGAAAGAGATCGCAAAAAGCAGCGAAGTCAGACCCCAGCTCAAAGACCAACATAGGGACTGGTGATGACCCCGTATATATGAAAGACGCTGAAGAAGATTCTGATTCAGGTGAAACCATTGAGACCAAAACGTCCATTAACATAGAAACCAACAAGGAAGATCTTCATGAGCCACAATGGCCAGGATCCAAAAAGAAGATAGGAACTTACCCAAACCCTACAGAGGAGATTGAGAGAGTCAAGCAATTAACGAGTTTAGTAGAAGATACCCAAAGGGATCTAGAACCAGCACCTAGGAAGATCCAAATTACAGACACCATGTTCCCTACGCAACAACAACCTCACCAAGTCCATAGACCCTTGGACATACCTAGTGTCATCCAAGAAGAAAGTGACTTAAAGTCATGGGAAAGTGGGCGTACTCACTTCTTGATGGAAAGAATGGTTACAGAGGCACTACCTGATCCTATCAAAGAAATGGAGATCCCATCTTCCCCACGTCAAGGGAATGAAGTCCAAAAGGCGCCGTTAAACATTGCGAAATTGATGGATTTCATGTCTTCAACAGTTAGAACCACCATCATGTCCAAACTATATAAAGACCCTGAGCTAGTCTCAGCTCTTCGAGCCTTCCTCAATGGAGAACTAAAGTTTGGGCTACCACAATTTGCACAGATGGATGGAGCTGCGGAGATGCCAATAGAGGAGGAACACATAGATCCACAACCCAACCTAGATGAGAACCTTGTTATAGAAATACCTCTTAACAAGTTGGGGAAATACTTTGAAGGTGATGAATCTAATGCTACTCTACCAATCACTACTAAAGGATTAACTGTAAAGGGGGTCCTTGACGGTGGTGCGGGAGTCAGCATGGTGACAAAGAGTTGTTGGGAGTCTATGGGGAGACCTCACCTTGAAGCCACAAGCGTAGTGGTAAAAATGGCTACTGGATCTATTGTTACACCTATTGGAATGCTAAAGGATCTCAGGATCAAGGTCTTGGGACACAAGGTAAGGTAGACTTTCATTGTTATGGATTTTTCCAAGCATCCTATGTCATTTGAGATGATCTTAGGGCGTCCATTCATGAGGGAAGCAAAAATGGTGCATGACTGGTCCAAAAACCACGTCTACTTACAGTTCCAAGACTCTGTCATTCGAGTTGATCTTTTAAGTGGTCGAACGCATCCTCTAGGAAATAAATTCATCATTGATAATCGATCAGACACAACAATTCACTCAGCTCCATTACAGTATTGTTACACGTGTAACGAAGACACGGATATTGGGGAGAACTCTCCTTATATGGATATCCTACCCGGAATGGCCGAGTCAGACAATGTCGATTGGGTACACCTAGCGGAAACTATAGATACATGGGGAGCTAGAGGAACAACCTGGGTAACACCAGATGGGGAAGAGATACCACACATTGCACCAGTAAACATGTTAGGTGTAGCGCATGCAACATCCGATGATAAGAAAGAGGCACACCTACCTGAGAGTGAAATTGATGATTCCTCAAAGGCTTCAGGCCAATACACATCAGAAACGGAATCTCAGGGAGAAATGGATTCAGAACCTGAGGAAACATCGAGTGAACCAAGTATAGAAACTAAACACTCAAGGCCTAGTACGACCATCTATGGTAATTTATATGAGAGTGAAGAAGATACAAGCGAAGACCTATCAGGCGAGTCAAGTTCAAACATTTACCAAAATCAAAACCTTAACAAGAAACAAAGGTCATATAAGAGACGACGATATCGAGCAAATGTGAGAGCTACGATAAACAAGGAAAGATCTACTGCAGAATGGCTTAGCTATCTAGGGGCATGTGATGCTCATCGAAAGCTAGTAGACAATTGGGGTGAACATCTCCAGAGTTTCATGTGGTGCAGCCCGCAACCCATTGACCTCGCTCAATTGGAGGTTACAGAGCCGAAATTGAGTCGAACTATAAGAAGACGTCAAAACCGAGAGTTAGCACAACAACGAAAGGAGGCAGAACTAAAAGAAAGGTCTCTGTCAGGACAAGAGCCTGCTGACTTACATACGGCTCCTGAACATTTTAAATCTTATACCACGGGGGAGCGAAAGGTTGTGTATGCCAAAGCCCAACGAATACCTACCAATGGAAGCAGTGGAGTCTATGATGGTCTAGCGGTAGTTAAAGAGATAGAATTAGCAGAACCAGGTGAGGAGTCTAAACCAGTCTTTATTGCTCAAGACCTTACCAAAACTAAAGAGGCTGTACTTAAGGAGCTCCTCAAGGAATACAAGGATATCTTTGCTTGGACATATCATGACATGAAGGGCATTCCACCTTCTATGGTGCAACATACAATTCCCATGATCAACATTGCTAAACCCGTCCAGCAACGACCCTATCCAATGAATCCTAAGTACGCCAAAATTTTACAAGAGGATATTGAAAAACTTATCCAATGTGGATTCATATACCCTATTGAGCACTCAGAATGGGTTTCTCCAATAGTCATTGTGCCAAAAAAGAATGGGAAACTAAGAGTGTGCGTGGACCTCAAGAAAGTTAATGCAGCCACTAGGAGAGATCATTATCCCTTGCCATATTCAGAACATGTGCTTGAAAGAGTTGCGGGCAAGGAAGCTTATAGCTTTTTAGATGGGTACTCTGATTACAATCAAATCACAATTGCATTAGAGGACCAAGCTAAAACTGCTTTTATCATAGAGTTTGGAGTGTTTGCATTTCATGTTATGGCTTTTGGCTTAACAAATGCCCCTGCTACATTCCAACAATTAATAAACACTGCGTTTAAAGAATTTCTAAGGGAGTTTTGTGAAGCTTTCCTAGACGACCTTTGTGTTTATTCTTCTTGGGAGACGCATTTGTTATATCTACGAAAAATATTTGAAAGGTGCAGATTTTATCGCATCTCATTGAACCCTTTCAAATGCCAATTTTGGGTTAAGCATGGAGTCATTCTAGGGCATATAGTGTCCAAGAACGGGATATCCACAGATGAGAGTAAGATTAAAGCCATTGCCGATTTTCCACCACCTACGAACTATAAAGGAGTTCAAAGATTTATGGGCCATGTTGGTTATTATAGAAGGTTTATTTTAAACTTTGCCGAGATAGCGCGTCCATTGTACAAGCTTCTTATCGAGTTTCACTGGACGGAAGAATGTCATCAATCTTATGAGTTATTAAAGAAGGCCCTAACAAGTGCTCCAATCCTGCGAACACCTGATTGGAATGTACCTTTTCATGTGCATATTGATGCATCAAACTTTGTTATTGGGTGTGTTCTAACTCAACCAGGAGAACATAAATTGGACTACCCTATTAGCTTTGCAAGTCGCCAACACTACAAGAGGTTGTGTGCTCTTGTGACGCTGTTAGCGATGGAAATACACTGGGTTTTTATAACCCCCGGCGTCGCTAAAACCGTCGCTAAGAGCGTCGCTACGAGAGCGTCGCTATATGCGTCGCTAAAAGCGTCTCTATATAGCGACGTACATAGCGACGCTCATAGCGACGGTTATAGCGACGTTTACACATAAGACTATAGCGACGCTCATAGCGACGCTACAGAGCCATAAATAGCGACGCTTATAGCGACGCCCAAGAGATTTTTTTTTTTTGGTGGCAGGGCATTGAATGCCCTGCCACCCATCAACCATATTGTACTTGATTCACTTTTAAAAAAAAGTGCAAGGGTAGATAATAGACCCAAAATAGTCACCCACAAGACGCATTGTTTGCAAAATTGACAATTGTACACATCATAGGCAAAATGAATTGATTGGCAAATGTAATAATGACAATTGTACAACATCATAGGCATAAAGAATTGATTGGCAAAAGGAACTGCAGTGACAAATGTAATAATATACATGGTTCAAAAAGACGTATAAAATCCGTCTCATGATACATAAGCTATGAGAAACCCTAAACTAATGCTATCTAGCTACGGCTAAAAACTGACGTCGTCTAGTCAGACGTCTCATCGCGTCCAAGCGGCGTATCTGTCGGATTCTGCAAAAAAAGACAATAAGACAGCTTTCAGTAAGTATAAACATATAACGACATTTATAAAACAATCCAAAAAGAAAAAAGAGTAAACCCTAATACTAACCATGCCGCCGCGAGAACTGAGAATGTCCATCAGAGCGTTTAAGCCCTTCCTGCCTGCGTACTCGCGCTCGTACGGTGTCGGATCACGTCCTGTCATCGTCCACTGTCAAAACATACAAAGATTTCATTATGTTAGAATTGAAAAACTCATAAACCCTAAACTATCGAACATAAAGAGCAATGTGAAAACACTTACAAAATCGGCCTCAAATGATGCCCATCCACCGCTCCCCAAGTGGTGCGAGCTCCCTGCCTCTACTCGCGCTCTGGCTGCATCCTTTTGTTGCTTCCACTTGTCGGGATTCTCGCGCGCTGCTTTCTTCGCATTCTTCCAATCTTCTTTGGCCAGCCAATCTAGCCTGTTCCACCCATTCTTGATTGCTTTTTGCACTTCGGAACGCTTGTGTTTGCAGTATTCGCGCATTCGAATCTTCATCAGGTCTTCATTGAAGCGCTGATCCCGTGTTGGAACGGGAAACTCATCATGAAGTATGTTGATGACTCTGTTTTTTAAATCACTTGGTACTTCACTCCATTTGTTTAGTATGTAGTGTCTAAACAGCTGAGAGCAAAGACCACGCATGCGCGAGATCACCTTCTTGCCGTCATCATCCATGATGATGCCGCCGCTGATGTCGACGGAGCAAGGCAAGCCCTCTGGCCAGTGACGCGTGAACCTGGGTGTTCCGGCAGGGGTCTCTAGCGGCGTGTCGATGGGGGTACGGACGTCAGGTGTCTCCACCGGCGTCTGGGCCCCGAAGCGAGGAGTGTCGAGTGGGGTGGCTCCTGGCGGAGTAGGTAGAGGTGTGTAGCTTCTAGGAACAGTCAGCCTTGCAAAACCTGGCGTAGATGGCGATGTTGTGGCTGGTGTGGGGGCGGGCAAAGAAGGGAGGGTAAAGAGCCTCGTGGAACACGAGGCGGTGTGGAGGCATCGGTGGCGGAATCCCCAAAACAACCGCCACCGCCACCACTAGAGCGCCGGTGTCTAGACGAGTGTGAAGCTCGTCTCGTCGACGCCGAAGCTTCGGAGCGCGCCAAATGCTCCCAAAGAGAGGGAGATGCGGATGCAGTAGGAACGCGCGATGATGCGCCAGAGCGATGACGCTCCACGTACCACTGTCTCTGCTGCGGTGACAAAGAAGAAAGAAACTCCTCATCATCCATACCTGCATTAAACACACGAATATTTAAACTTAAAATTGAATGAATAGAGTAGACAATGACGCAAAGACCATTAAATACAATGACGTAATGACGCATATAAATACAATGACGCAATGAATTGAGTGATAGAAGAGGCAAGTCGAAAACTCAGAATTTTCAATCAAAAGATGTGAGCGCGAGTAGAAAAGAGCGTTATACACCATGGAAGGTACTTAGAGAGCCAGAGCTTTTACAACACGGAGCAAAATTGTTCAAATACAATATTTGTGGCTTTAAGAGATCTCTCTCTCATCCTCGCATAACTCAGCATAACTTCCTATATCTATATAGAGCTCTCCGTTTAAACACATATCCTCTGTTTCATTTTGTAGCTCCTCTGCATGCACCCCATATAGAGTAGTAGCATCTTGATGCTCGTCTGGCACCACCGCAGCGGCTTCTGATTGAGCATCTTCTCTGATCTCCTCCACTGATGTCGTTGTGATTGGCACATGGTAGCCTTCATACGTCCTTGCACTACGAGGGGCTACCTCTATGACGTACCACCAGTTTGATGTAGACTTTGTAGGATGAAATATTACCTGCCAGAGCCACATAACTTACATGAGAGCTTTCAAGCACATAACTTGTAAAAGGGGGATGTTAACTATTTACATACTTACTTGTTCACAATGCTCGGGTAGTACGAAAGTGTCTCTTAGGTCAGTCCATTTCTTAGTAGAATCCACCTCAAGAAAACCAGACTCTCCTCTACTCACAGTAGCGTTGCGACCCTCCATGATTATCTTGAACCATTGCACGTCGAACAAGTCGACAAAAAATCCTCTGTAATCGATCCTCAAAATCTCTTGCAGCGTGCCGAAGTAAGTGAGTTCCGCCACCACAGGATCTGCATCAGAGGAACGTCGTCGACTAGAATTTTCAAATTTTGCCATGATTCCACAATCTTGAGTAAAACGCTTTTTGTCGATTCGTTCCACCCTAAAATGTCGACCTTTACACCATGCTGCTGTGTATGACTTATACTACAACGAACAAAGATTATGAGTGGCCGTTCAAACGTTTATAAATAAAGTCACTTGCTAGTCGTACATTGCAAACTTACCTTGGTCGCGCAACCCCGAGAGTACTCCCACTCTTCTTCAGTCACTTCGTCACCGCATTGTTGTGCGCTTTTCAATTGGTTGTGCAACCATCTGCTCATGAAGGTTGGTAGGCTCTCCAGAACCGCTGGATAGTGCATCGGTGGTCGTCTTCCCCGTCTCCACTCGATTCGTGCCCTTTGTCGCTCTTGCTTTGCATCCTCATATTGTGAAATCCACTTTTGCATCACTGGATTGTGAAGCATGCAAAATCGGTTGATTTTAGCCTCTAGATCTTCCGTCATCTTCTTCTCAACACCGAGATTGCACATGACAATCCCAGATATGCGCTCATCATATATGGTTCGCCATAGCGTGTCCCGGGATTTATCAAATCCGTCTAGCCACTCTCCAATGTACACTAGGGACTCTAATACCAACCAACCTTCTTACATGCTACCCTCCGGACGTGCCTTTTGACGCACATATCCCTTAAGCGTTTTCATGAAACGCTCTAAGAAGAACATCCATCTGGAATGAACTGTGCCCGCTATTTCCACCTCATCAACTATGTGAACAAGAAGATGCACCTGAATGGTTAGCATTGTAGTAGGAAAATGTTTCTCAAACACATTCGGAGCGAGTGCATTACGCCAGTGGGGGTCCGCAAAGATCGAATGGTCTCTTTTACTTTGCGTTCTTGGGCTCCTGTGAAAATCCATGGTGCTTTAGGGAGTTTTATCGATCCATCAGACGCTGTTTGCGACCAATATTGCTCCATACGATCCACACTTCTAAGGTCAACTCTGGCTCCCAAAGTATCTTTCTTGCCGCCGGTCAGATGGTCCCATAGTAGATTACCCACATTCTTGAATATGTGCATTGGATCGAGCAAGTGATTGATCATGAGTCGGGGCCAGTATGGTAACTCGTACCATAGAGATAGTCTCTTCATCCCTGGAGGCAATCCGTCATCGCACATCTCCTTCTGCTCTAACCATGCTTGTGCAGACATCCTTGGTGGCTCTCTTCCCAAAAAGCTGTCGCGAAACACATGATTCTCTGGAAGATACGCTTGATGACCTTCGTAGATTTGCTTCTTCAGTGAGGGTGCCCTACGTGCATTCAGTCTAGGTCCACATGTGACACATGCTCTGTATTCGCTTGTTTGAAGCCCTGCATGTATACACATGATAATAGATCAACTATGGGAAAAAACAAGATTTACAGTGTCTGAGTGAGGAGTGTCAATAGATCACCTGAGCATTCTGTTAGCCCGGGATAGTCATGCATGGTCCACATTAGAATGCCTCTGATCAAAGCATTCCGTCGTCCTGTGTGTCGGCTCATATCCACCACCTCTATGCCAATCCACAATTGTTGTAGCTCTTCCAATAGTGGACGAAGATACACATCCATATTCCCCACTTTATATCGCCCTTGCACAATCAAGCTTAGCCATAGGTGCCCCTTCTTCGTAGTCAACCACGGGGGAATGTTGTAGTTGACGATGACAACGGGCCATACACTGTAAGATGTTGATCTTTGACCAAATGGATTTTACGCCATCCATAGCCAGGCCTAAGCGCAAATTTCGAGCTTCCCTGGCAAAATCCGACCATGTTCCATCTATATGTTTCCACGCTACGCAATCTGCAGGAATTCGTAGCACACCATCCGAAGATTTATTCTCCTCATGCCATGATGCTAGGGCGGCCATGGACTTACATTCGAAGAAATGCTTGATGCGAGGAAGCAGAGGGAAATGTCGCAAAACCTTTTGTGGAATTTTTGTCCCGTGGAGATCTACTCGATATCTTTCGGAATCACATTTCGGACACTTCTCCATGTCTATGTATTCCCCTCTGAAAAGAATGCAGTCATTAGGACAAGCGTGGATAGAATTGTAATCCATCCCCAAGTTTCGCAAAATCTTTCTTGCTTCATCTCGGGAATCTGGCATCACATTGTCAGCTGGTAGTATGTGCTCTTTCAGCAATCTACACAACATAAAAATATGATACAGTCGTGTAAAAATCTATTAGATCATTATACATTTAGAGTTTTATTAAAGTAAACTAATTGTAATAGATCACCTGAAAAGCGTTGTGACGCTACTGTCACTCCATCCAAACTTTGCCTGCATGTTGAGAAGAACCAGGAGTGCTTTCAATCTAGACATACGTGCTCCATTATACAATGGCGTATCGGCTTCACTTTTCATATCATAATAGATAAGCCTTTCTGAATCCATGATCGTCTCGATCATTTCATCAATCTCGGGCTCAAACATTGCCTCGTTGGGAATGTGCTCTGCATGATCATCCCCCGAGCTGTCAGAGGCTACATCTTGTGGCCTCACATATGTTGCTTGACCAAAGCGCCTGCGAACACGTCTATTGGGTTGCAAGATTGCTGCTTGTTGGCCAGCGTCAGAGTCCAACGAGTTATAATTGGCAACAACTCGATCTATAATAGATGGATCGAACTCGCCAAATTTGTGAACGTGCTGCAAAGAAACACGTCTTGTCCGTCGCACAGCATGCTTGCATTGATTACAAGGACATAAGACCCTCGTTGAGAGATAGGTGTTTCGGTTGGACGGTCCCACATCCTCATCGCTACTCATAATGAGGATAAAAAACTTATAACCTGGACAAAAAATTTAATATTCTATTGGCATTCTTCGTCTTATCTCTCTCTCTCTCTCTCTCTCTCTCTCTCTCTCTCTCTCTCTCTCTCTCTCTCTCTCTCTCTCTCTCTCTTTACCTCACATTCTCTAGTCATGTCCAATCCCCGCACACCTCGGTCTAGAGGTGCACGGAGATCAGAACCACCGGGTTATAATCTCGTCTTTATTGGTCAATACCTATATTTGTGGGTACAAGAAATCTACACACCCACGTCTACATGATACTGCATGTAGTGGACAAAACCCCTTTGCCTTTTCTCTAGCTGTAGCACTTCACAGCATCTTAACATCTTTTCACAGTAGATCTTTTCACTGTTCGTCTAACTCTAAACCATAAACCGTAAGTAATTCTTGCGTGGACTCGATCTAACGTAAATAAGCGTAAATCTAAATAAACGTAAATCTAACTAAAAATAAATCTAAATCTAATTTAACGTAAGTCTACATCTAACCTAATCTTTAACGTCTTTTGGGATAGTTTCCTACGACGTTAAAACTCTCTTCTTCTTGTGTGTGTGTGTGTGTGTGTGTGTGTGTGTGTGTGTGTGTGTGTGTGTGTAAACCTAAATAAACCTAAGTCTAATCTAATATAACATAAATCTAAATCTAACGTAAATTATGTTATATTAAAAACAAAGAACTAAACTAACAAGGATTATAAGAACCTTAAAACTGATTTAACACATAATTTTTCACATAACTCGGCAAGAGTTGGCATTCTCATCACTAAAGATGTGAGAGTTAACTTCCGGCGGTGACGCTGCCTCATCTCCATCCACATCTGACGACAGCAATTGGCCCTTTAGACCGTTCTTGCTCTTGTTACTAACTTTGAAGTTGCTGTTGAATGACTAGAGGTTGTCTAGATGGTCATTGTGTCGGGGATGTAGTGACTCTTGCCGCCCTGAAGATCCACCTTCTTCCCTATCTTCTGAAGACATTTCACCAGTACTTTTGGATCGACGGAGCCCACCATGAGTGAAGGCAGCAATACCCTATATTCCATTGAGGGCTTTCTTCACCCGCTTCATGCAGGCATTGCAGTCTATGGAGACCTAAATCTAATCTAATATAACGTAAATCTAAATCTAGCGTAAATAAACATAAATCTAGTTAAAAATAAGCCTAAATCTAATTTAATGTAAGTCTACATATAACCTAATCTTTAACGTCTTTTAAGATAGTTTCCTACGACGTTATAACTCTCTTCTTCTTGTGTGTGTGCGCGTGTGTGGATGTGTGTGCCAATAAAAAGAGATAAATGGTATAACCTTTCTATCACCCATGCCAAGTATGATAGATTGATTATGCCATTTCCCTCTTGAATAATAGGTCTTGAGTTCAACTCCTCGTCAGCTAGATCTTTAGGTCTTTTAATTTTAATTAGTTTCCTACGACGTTAAATTAGTTTCTCTCTCTTTCTCTCTCAATGTGTGTGCGTTTTTTTGGATCGTATGCATGTTTTCTCTCTCTTTTCCTCTCTCAATGTGTGCGTTTTTTGTTTATGCATATTCTCTCTCTCTTTTCCTCTCTCAATGCGTGCGTTTTTTGTTTATGCATGCTCTCTCTCTCTTTTTCTCTCTCAATGTGTGTGTGCATTCTTTGTTTATGTATGTGTGTGTGCGTTTTTGTTTTTGTTTGTACTCTCTCTCTCTCTCTCTCTCTCTCTCTCTCTCTCTCTCTCTCTCTCTCTCTCTCTCTCTCAAAAACACTATGTGTGTGAGAGAGAGAGAGAGAGGGAGAGAGAAAGAGGGGAAGGGAACATGAGAATGAGGAGAGGGAAGGAGCATACCTGGCTCTCCTTCCTCTCCTCGTGTGTGTGTGTGTGTGTGTGTGTGGAGAAGAAAAAGAGAGAGAGAGAGAGAGAGAGAGAGAGAGAGAGAGTGAGGGAGAGCGTTACCTGCTCCTTGCTTGAGGGCGCCGAAAAACTCAGATCTGAGATCTGAGTTTTTGGGCGCGCTCGGTTATTTTTTTAGCCCAGCCGGCGTCGCTATGAGCGTCGCAAATTTCTTTGTAAATTTGCGACGCTCATAGCGACGCCGGGAAATTTTTTTTTGAGCGTCGCTGTGTGAGCGTCGCTAATATGAATAGCCTCTTGTAGTGCAATTAAATGATGCCGAGATGAACTACACTACTACAGAGCGCGAAGGTCTAGCTATGATTTACGCAGTAAAGAAATTTCACTATTACCTTCTTGTTACCAAGTTTGTGTTTTATGTTGATCATCAAGCATTGCTATATTTGGTAAACAAGCCGTGTTCCACAGGTCAAATTACACGATGGTTGTTAATTCTTCTTGAGTTTGACTTCACCGTTGTTGTGAGGCCTGGGAGGAAACATGTCATGGCGGATCATTTATCTCGTATCCCTAATGGCGAAGCTCCTACGGGGGTTGATGATGAATTGCCTAATACTCCTTTGTTCATTGTTGAGACAATGCCTGAATGGAGTGAAAAGATTGTTAACTTCTTAGTTAATGGTTTTCCACCCAAAGAGCTGCGAAAAGATATAGCTCGAAAATTAATCAAGGATTGCGAACCCTATTTCTTACTGGCTGGAACTCTCTATAAGAGAGGAAAAGATGATGTTCTTAGACGTTGTGCCCGCGAGGATTAGTATTTATATATTCTACAAGAGACATACATGGGCGTAGCTGGTGGTCACTTTTCAGGAAAGTTGACTGCCCGAAAGATCTTACAGTCAGGCTATTGGTGGCCCACTCTGTTTAAGGATGCATCACTTTTTGCAAAGGGATGTGATGAATGCCAACGCTTCAAGAAGCCACAAAGAAGGGATAGGATGCCTCTACATCCCATCAAGGTAACCCAACCATTTGAAAAGTGGGGCTTAGACTTTGTAGGACCGATTAGTCCGGCTGCACATAACACGCAATCACGATATATCATTGTGGCTACCGACTATGCAACCAAATGGGCCGAAGCAAAAGCAACACGAAAGGCGGATGTAAAAACAATAGCTAAGTTCCTCTTTGAGAACATTATCACACGTTTTGGATGCCCCTTTGAACTTGTGAGTGACAATGGAACTCATTTTATAAATGAAGTAATAAAAGAACTCACATCAAACTTCATGATATCTCACCACAAGTTTACACCCTATTATCCCCAAGCAAATGGCCAAGCTGAGAGTACCAACAAAACTCTCATCTCCATTTTGACAAAGACAGTTGAGGCTCATCGCACTGATTGGGACCTAAAGCTTACATCAGCTTTATGGGCTTATCGTACTGCGTATAAAGTTGCTATTAATTGCACACCGTTTAAGATGGTGTATGGCCAAGAAGCAGTTATGCCATGGGAGTTTGTCATTCCTAGTCTTCGAGTAGCTTCTCAAGAAGGTTGGGATGGTAACCCCTTAGTGGAGCGATTATATATCCTGGAAAGGCTAGATGAAGAGAGGCAATTAGCTGTGCGAAATGCTCTAGTGGAGAAGGATAGGAGAAAGAAGTGGTTTGATAGCCATTTAAAGGATAAAGACATCAAGGTTGGTGATAAATTTCTTATGTACGGGGTACGTAATGAAAAGAAGAAATTGAAATACGCTGATAAGGGACCATATCGAGTGTGTGAAATTACCCCGCAAGGTACCATTCGTATGGAGACTCTAGATGGAGTTGAAACCATTGGATTCCTTAATGGGAGTAAATTCAAAAGATATTATGATCCTCTAAGCCAGGAAGAGTTGCAAGCCATCCATCAAAAGAAGGTTGCCAAGGAACAAGCAGAGCTTAGAAAAATCCAAGCAAGAGTTGAGGCTCGAGAACGACAACAATGTCTTAGACGCCAACGAGAGGCTAATCTGGGAATCACGCAAGCATTTTTCGAGGACACAGATGACGACTCATTAGAATCTGAGCCACCCCTACGATACCCAATTGAGCTAAATAGCCCCTATGGGAAAGTACTATACAATGCCTTATTAGATACGGGAGCTAAACACAATTTGTTATCCTATGGAGTTTGGTGTCAATTAGGGAAACCGACCCTATCCCCGAGTACGATGCAAGTCAAGGGCATTAATAAAAAGAAAACTGCTATTCTTGGAGTCCTTCAGACCCCTGTTGTCTATGACAATGGAAGCATAGTGCAGAGGTTTCTAGTCATGCGCGCGGGAGCTATGGAAGGCAACGTAAACCTGGGACGCACGTGGATGTTGGCAACCAAATGCACTATTGATTGGGATACTGGTAGTGTCACGACGCGACCACCGACTCTTACCCCTATCATTCAAGCAAAGTCACCTACGTTGCAAACTCTAGCAAAGTTGAAGGATAGCCAACATTCACAAGCCAAGGTGGTTAACTCGTCTTTGCCGGCTACCCATGAACCTAGCACTTCAACACTTGTAGTTGCAGCAAGCAGTAATATTGCAAGTACTCAACCTGCACGACCTAAGAGTACATATCAATGGGTCCCCAAGGCCTTACTTCCAACTACCTCAACCCTCCCATCCATTCCAAGAAAAAATTTCCCTGGAAAACCAAGGGCGCGCTCTAGGAGAGTCAAGACCAAATCACGATGGATTCCAAAACGACTATTAGAAGCCCAAAGCTACTATGATGGAAATGAGCAAATTTGGGTACCTAAACGTAAAATGTGTCCTTCCCATATGAGTCAAACAGTGTAACGCTAAAGCCAATGGCAGACCATGGGAAGGGAAAGATCACAGAATGCTACACACCTAGTCCAGACCTAGTTTGGGCTCCAAGGCAAAACCAATTTATTCCACCTAGCTCAGGAAGGGGGGAGTTCCATGAAGCTTCTAGCTCCTCATGTAATACATCCATAGAGGTAAAAGCTTCTACACAGCCTCCACCTACAATAGTGGACCTCCATGAAGCTACAAAGGAATCCACACCTTCCAGTGTTCAAGAATCACCTGATGAACCACTTCAAGTTCGATCCTGGGAGAGTACCTTACCACCCTTGCAACTCGACGAGGCACCTAAAGTAATAGAAAACTACGGGCAAAAATCTTCACCTATAACAACTTGGAACAACTGGTTTCAAAGGGTGACGACATCATTTCAAACGATATGATCTACCCAAGGAAGGGGGGAGTGTTTGTGGACATCCATTATTCACTTGCTTCCCTCTCAACCTTTCTCCCTGACCTCTTAATCTCCAATCTTAGAGAATGTATATATAAAGCTTTATACTCACAAAAACAAGATAAAAAAGTAAAAGAGCAAGAGCCATAACACAAAATCATAAAAACAAATTATGCACAAGAACACGACCCTTGTAATATTTGCACTCTAACCATCATCTATTTGCGTGTACAGATATGGCTAGTACGCTAGAGTCATCCACTCCTGCCTTGGGTGAGAGGTACCCTCGTTACTTTTCACAAATATTTCACATGGTCTTTCCAGTGCTTGCATGTGAATGGGATTTGATAGGTACGCTAGCATGTGAGAGGAATTTTGAGGAGTTAGAATGGCTGATACGTCTCTTGACCACGTCTGATCCATACTTAGTAGAGAAAGTTTCTCCCATTGCACAAGCCTACCCTTTTGACCAAGATGACTATAGGCATCTAGTGACCTTCTTAGTAAACATGGGCACCTATGATGAAGAAGAAAATTTACAGGACTACACGGATGGCACATATGGTCTCATGGATGATGACTTTGTTTATCTCGACGATGAGGATAGGGGTTTAGCCTTAGGGTTTCCCCCCAACCTCTACAATATCCTATTCCCTTGACTCTCTAGGGGGAGTGCAAATAATTAGGTTAGGGTTCCTTATGTTTTTTGTTGTGTTCAATAAGTGTTGGTACCTTTTCCCACTAATGTGCCTCCTGGAGATATTCCTTTTGTTTCCTAGTGTGTACAGGAGTGTGTTGCTATTGATAGGATTTGGACCTTCATGGAACCTTTCTCTCGTTCACACTTCAGATCAAGCACGACCATGAACACAAACAGGTGTTTTTTGTCCATTAGCATTGCCCCTATCTATTTTTCATCCATGTTTGTCTGCTTTAATTGTGATTGGTAGCCTAATATTCACCGCATTTGCTTAGTATCAAACATTTAATTCAATGTAATTTTTTGTCATAATCACTTGTCTAGGTTTAAAAATCAAGCAGTCCGACTAAGCTAGTTTGACCAAGCTAGGTGTTAGAAATCTTCTCTTAATACCATGGGGAATGCCTTCCTAATAAGCAATGGTTACTTAGGTTCTTAATCCAATTTAGGCAGCATTGTGTGAAATGTACTAGGGATTTCTAGTGGGCTTGACCCTATTGACCTTTAGCTTAAGTATTATAAAGGGAGTTTACTAGTGTGATGAGCCTGGGGCGGTGTATCAGAGTTATATGACCCCCCAAAGCTACAAAATTAAAATGATGAAAACAAACAACACAAAAAAACATCAAAGTGCCATAATGTAAAATTTTAAGCTGGAAGAGAAATCCCTCCTTAAATTGGTACTCCACTCACATGTATCGCCTATGGTACTAGAGCCCTAGAGGTTCCCAGTGTGGGCGCTTTTCCTTGAAAAGCAAAAAACCCAAGGCATACAAAATAAGCACACATCAAAATTGAATCACTGTGAAAAGACTTTGGGGGTTCAAAGCAAAGGTAATCAGTCAGGCGATGATTTCATGAGAAATTCCTTTTATCGTAGCTTAACTACAAGGTCCTCTAGGTATAGCCTTTAGTCAGCCCTCGAACATGAAATACTTGGCTCGCGCGATTAAACAACTTAATTAACCAGAGAAAATTAAGAAGCTTACCCATGGTATTAATAGTCGATCTCTAGTGCCTTTCGACCGTTAAATTAGAGACCCCAGACTTATTTATTTTTTTACCTTTACATCTGTTTATGCATTTGATTACATTGCAATTTAATGCTTATTGCTGACAAATTGTTTAAAATTCTGTTACCAATCAATTGTCTGCCTAAAATTGCATATGCTTTTTAATCGCTTATGAGAATGCAATTACTGTGCAATGTTGTTTGATTTTGCAGTGACTGAAGAAGGCTAAGGACATTCATCTCAAATGCTCTTCCACCTCGACCAACGAGCTTCAACTCAATAGCTTCCGAGGACGGAATCTACATCAGGAA
The DNA here is from genome assembly GCF_014529385.1 of Adiantum capillus-veneris. Taxonomy (NCBI): domain Eukaryota; kingdom Viridiplantae; phylum Streptophyta; class Polypodiopsida; order Polypodiales; family Pteridaceae; genus Adiantum; species Adiantum capillus-veneris. The sequence goes on along the minus strand of NC_140948.1, from coordinate 7,731,824 downwards.
GGGGGGCATGTTAACCCTCACGGCTCACGGACACCCTATCACCTACGAGACGAACGTTGTAACCTACGGTGGACATTGTATTATTTATTTGGTAGAGTCAGGTACCAGGCTTGTCGGTCCAATAGGAAAAGGGTAAGAGTGATCGCCGATGAGAGGCGCACTCTAACTGGGACATTCAAGGGATTAGTTGGCTAAGCATGGGCGCCCAAGTGTGAATGGGGTGAGCTCATATAAAAGCCAACTAAACCTAAAATTCACTTATTCTCTCATTTGTGCAATGCAAGAAGAGTGCTCTTGCTCCATCTCCTTGTGTACTAGTGTGTGTGTGTGTGTGTGTGTACTTGAGAAAGAGAGTGTGCGCGTGTGTGATCGAGCATTGCGGCGGCACGACGGCGGTGAAGCGGTTGAGCACGACGTAGCGGCGTCTCCTTCTTCTTCGCGGCGAGGAATCCTCCACGGCAGGAGCATAGAGCGGTGAGTGACACACCATTGCCCTCTTTTGAGCTTACTAGTTAAGCTAGTTGTGTGCTTGGAGCCGTCTGTGGCTCGCACACAGTGTTAGGCAAGTCCCTTGCTTCGACAGTGCGGCAAGGAGCGCACATAGGTTAATCTCTCCTATGTAGGTATTGGTCACTGCTAACTTCAGTGGAGGTCTAACTAAGCCAAAAAGATCCAAATTGGGTGAAACTTGGTCCTTAAGCTTGTTGTGAGGTGTTAAGCATCCTGATGAGCTCTGTTGTCAGTTCTGGTCTCTAGATGTGCCCTTGAGACATCATATGTGTATCATGTCTATCTGGCCAAAATTAGGTGAATTTCATTCTAGAGGTCCTCCACCACACAAGAAACTCACTGCCACTTACAGAATGTAATTTCAACACCTATTGTGTTAGATATGGTCAAATCAAGCATTTACCTTGCTCAAATCTGTTTCTTGGTCTCTACAAGCCTCAACTTTCTTCAAATTCAATGGGACTTGGCCTATTTACTTCCTAGATGCTCTTAATTATAATGGCTCACAAAAATGTGCCTTTTAACCCAAAATACGTCCTCTCAGACATCATATGCGTATGATGTCTAAGTGGTCAGAATGAATTTATGTTTCTTTCCTAGGTGCCCCTTGTTCATGTGTACAACATGCACACAAGTGCTCACAACAAAATTTGGACATCAAAATTATCACCAAATTTACCAAGGAACTTCCTGAAAAGAGTAAAACTCTCTCAATACTCAGTCTATCTATCCAAATGAGATGAAACTTGGTGTATGTGCTCTATACAATATGCAGACTATGGGTATCAAGTCAAAAGTCCAGTTTCACTGCCAGATCTACCCTTACGCGTATGATGTTTGCTAGTGAGTTTTTGTCCAAAACTCATGCATAGGTATCCCAAGTCTTTAGCATTGCTTCCCAAGCACTTTTACCAATTTTCCATGCAAAAATATGCACAGAATCACAAGTTTCCTATTCTTTCCGTTTTCATACGCGACTATTGTCTTTTGGGGACCAAATGTTGGTCAAAACTTTAGTCTCAAGGTGTACTTAGGGTGAAACACCCCTTTAGAACACTCTGTAGTTTGTTTTGGCAAATTTGGTCTCCTGCTATGAATTTTTGCAGTTTTCTCATCTAGATCTCTTGCATATGTGTTCTTTTATGCATAACATCACTCAACCATTCATAAATTCCTACTGAAATTTGTTTATTGCATGACCTATAAACACTTGGTGCAAAAAATGCGTATGAAGATAGGCCAAAAATTACAGGTCATCGATTCTCAACATGTATAGGCCTAAAGTGTAGTTCAACTCGCCGTGAACACAATGACATATAGCAATCACCAAACGGATGCAGGAATAGAGAGAAAACTTGCTTCGAAGCTCGTGGGAGAGCTCTTCGCGAAGAGACCGGAATCGTGCAAGCTTGGCGTTGAAGCGTAGCCCTTGCCGTTGCTAATGCGATGGTGTAGTCGCCTTCACAATGTAGCTTCCGTAGCATGCATAGAGAGTAGAAGAAGAACTCACTCACTCTATCACACAAAACACACAGTCACGACACACTTAGTTGAGCTCAAAAGATAATTAATTCAAAATTTGCCCTTAGGGTTACAAAAAGTGGCTTTTATACCTCACCCTTGGAGGTTCTAACTTGTCAGAATTACCTCCTACTTTCTACCATGTGTTTAGCTAATCCACATATTTAGTATATTAAAATTTGGAAACTTGATTGAGTCCCAAAAAATAATTACAATGGAGTCAGTCAAATTAAATTATACAAAAATGGGCTTTCCAGTTTTTAGCCGTCAACGATGATAATCCGAGAAAGCCCTTTGCAACCTGTTGATGGCTGAATCATACTAAAGGGATTATAGTCTTCATTGTAAGAGCTTCTTTTCATCGATAGAAGATCTTGTCCTATCTTTTGGTCCACATCCCTTACCAAAAGGCTAATTTTATCTCCAGTCATGGAAACAACCTCAACCCATACCTCTTGATCTCTTTTCACAACATCTTTTACAAAAGCAATCTTACGTTTGGCAATTTGTGACACATGTACAATCCCTTTCGGTCAATCATGAAAAGACTTAAAGATGCACAAAGTAGCCATGATCCATGACATGTGAGCCCCTACCTTGGTAAACATTGCACTCATCATCATCATCATTATCACTGCTAGCATATCCATTGTATCTATTCGAGTGATCATCATGCTCTCTGTGAGGCCTTTGATCACAATCCCTATGACTATGATCCCTTCTATATTCATCCTATTTGTCATGGTCTCTTCGTTTTGCATACCTTCTCTCATGCCGATCATGTCAATCGCGATCTCCATTATCATGCCTATCATGTCTACTACAATCACCATCATCATCTCTTTTGTGACTTCTGCTATCGTGTTGAGTGTTGTGTGTCATGGATGCTTGAGAGTCAATCGCTGCCTGCATCATTGCCTACATCATCGCTAGAAGGCTCTAGAAGAATCTAGAAGGATCTAGAAGATTCTAGAAGTTCTAAAAGTATCAAGGAGATTCTAGAAGTTTCTAAAAGCATGGAGAAGATTCCGAAAGAATCTAGAAGTTTCTGGAAAGCTCTAGAAAGTTGAAGAAGGTTCTAGAAGAACTAGAAGGATCAAGAAGGTTCTAGAAGATTCTAACCTCCTCAAGAAGAACCTAGAAAGTCCTAACCTCCTCAAGTAACCTCCTCAAGCACTAGTATAAATAGGGGTCTTGGGCTCAGTCTTGCCAACACCAGTTGTGAGCCTCCTATGAGGAAAATCCCTCTTCTAGTTCTTATGTTCAAGCCTTGTCCTTGCAATCAAGCCTTGTCTTGTACTCGAGTCATGTAATCCAAGTCTTGTATCTAGCTCTCTTAATACAGTATTAAGTCTTTTAATCAATATTAAGCTTATCATCAGATCCAAGTTCTTGTACATTGTGAGCGCCTCCTCTTGCTCTCTTCTAGCTCTATACGCGCTCATAACAGTTTGGCAATACTACCATCTCTTAATCTTCTCAAGCCATCATGGAGCTGACGATGGAAGGTGTCATCAACGCATTGCAAAGCATCCAAGCTCAGCTACAAGAACTTCGCGAGAGTAACGCTCAACTTCAAGCAGGGCAACCCCTAATCTTGGGACCGGCGTTGCAAAATCTTCAACGTCAAATTCAAGAGCTTCAAGAGACAAGCACAAGCTGCAAGAACCAGCTATTCTCAACAACATAAGAAGGAGCCGAAGGTCAGCATGCCTGAAAATTTTGATGGGACTAGATCAAAGTTTAGAGGTTTTCTCCAACAAGTGTGTCTCTTCATTTGAATGCAACGAGAGCGTTATCCAGAGGATGCCTCTGAAGTAGGCCTTATTGGGACCCTCCTCTCGGGTACGGCTCTCTCCTGGTTTGATCCCTTACTTGAAAAAGAATCTCCTCTTGTTCATGACTTTGAAGCTTTTGTGCGGGAGTTCTCTGCAACCTTTGGGGATACTGATAGAGCAAGGGTTGCTAAAACCAAACTTAAAAATCTCTGCCAAGGATCAAGACCTGCATCCATCTATGCATCCGAATTTCAATAGCTCACTTGTGATCTGACTTGGCATGAGGAATATTTCATTAGCCAATTTTGGTGGGGATTAAAGGATGACGTAAAAGATCTTTTATTGACTATGCCACAGGTTCACACACTAAGCGAGTTCATCTCTCAAGCAATAGAGTGTGATAATCGACTATTTGAGAGGAGACAAGAGAGACATCTTGGGGCACCATTGCGACCCCAAACAGAAGTGACACATAATGGCTACACACCTCAACAGGGCCATAATCAAGCATTGAGCCCATGCAAATTGATTCAGCACGGTTTCAACCTCTCTTAGCCCAGGAGAAGCAAAGGCGACACATTAATGGCTTATGTATGTATTGTGGAGAGTAGGGGCACATAGTTCAATAGTGTCCAAGGAAGAGAAGGATGAAGGTTCATGGTGCAATGGCCTCAACGTGTTCAGAAAACATGGACGCCCAACCCCAATAGAGACCGACCGGTTGGACAAAAGACAAGCAAAAAAAGGTCTCTTTCTTCCCGCTGATTCCACTTCAAGTTTTATGCTACCAATCAAGATCCATATGCCGGGTAGGCACATGGATTGTGAAGCATTACTAGATTCAGGCGCAACGGTGTGCTTCATGGACAAAGAATTTGCAAAAGAACAAGGCATACCACTTGTGGAGAAGTCTAATCCAGCAACTGTAGAAGTCATTCATGGTCATCCCCTCCCTTCAGAGGATGTCAGGTATGAAACTCGCCCCATAAAAGTAACATTGCAGGAGCATGTTTCAAGAATAGCGTTCAATATTATACAAAGCCCAAGCAATCCAATTGTTATTGGGCTACCGTGGCTTGAATTACATAATCCTGACATCGATTGGAGGGCTCGGAGAATTGAACCACGAAAAGTCCAAAAGAAGAAGGGAAGGCATAATAGGCCTAATATCTTGGAGCCAAGGTCTTCATGCGTGCAGCCAAAAAGTATCCAAGTTTCCTGATATTTGCAACACCAACCGACACGTCGACAAAAAAAATCATGGAGGCATTGCCACGTCAATATCAAGATTACAATGATGTTTTTGACAAGAAGAATGCAGACCTCTTACCAGAGCATCGACCCTATGATTGTGCTATAGAGCTTCAGGAGGGAACCCAACCCCCTTTTGGCCCAATATACAAGCTATCTCAAGATGAATTGGTAGAATTATGGAAAATAATTGATGAGAATCTTGCTAAGGGGCTCATACGGCATTCAAAGTCCCCAGCAGGAGCTCCATACTCTTTGTAAAAAAGAAGGACGGGACTCTCCAGATGTGCGTGGATTATAGGGGCCTAAACAAGATCACCGTCAAGAATCGCTATCCCCTTCCCTTGATCCCAGAGCTTCTTGAGCGCCTTGGCAAGGCAAGAATATTTAAAAAAATAGATCTTCGTGGTGCTTACAACCTAGTCAGAATCAAAGAAGGTGATGAATGGAAGACAGCCTTTCGGACAAGGTATGGCCACATTGAATATACCGTCATGCCATTTGGTCTCACAAATGCCCCAGCATTTAATGAACGATATCTTTCGGGAGTATTTGGTTTATTTTGTTTAATATATTTGGATGATATCTTGATATTTTCCAAGGATCAAGAAGAGCATGAGCACCATGTACGATTAGTGCTTGAAAAGCTTCGTGCATCAAGGTTATATGCAAAGTTGGAGAAGTGCTCTTTTCATCAATCTAAGGTGGAATTTCTTGGTTATGTAATTTCTACAAAGGGAATCTCCATGGATCCAAAGAAGGTTCAAACCATCCTTGATTGGGAGACACCCACTTCGGTAAGAGATGTTCAATGTTTTCTCAGATTTGCAAATTTTTATCGTATCTTTATACAGGGATACTCCAAGGTGGTTACAACACTCACAAGGTTGACATGCCATAATAAGTTTGTCTGGGACTCAGAGGCCGTGAAAGCATTTCAGACTCTCAAGCAAGCTTTCACGATCGCACCCATTCTAATTCACGTAGATCCTACAAATTCTTTCATCCTAGAAACAGACGCTTCAGATTTTGCCCTTGGCGCTATTCTATCCCAAGTAGGAGAGGATGGTCGAGTACATCCAGTGGCTTTTCATTCCCACAAGTTCTCAGAGCTGAAGAAATCAATTATGAAATCCATGACAAAGAGCTCTTAGCAATCATTGACTCCTTTGACACTTGGCGTCACCTACTTGAAGGAGCTCCTCATAAGATCACTGTCTATACAAATCACAAGAATTTGGAATACTTCATGACATCCCGCGTCTTGAATTGTCGCCAAGCCAGGTGGAGTGGTATCATATCAAGGTTTGATTTTCTTATCTCTTATAGACCTAGCCGTCAACAAGCTAAGCCAGATGCCTTATCAAGAAGATCCTACCTTGCACCTAGAGAAGGCGACGCAACATTTGATCAACAAGAGTTAGTGATTTTGAAACCTGAACAGCTTAAGCTAAACGCCACCATGAGCCAAGCTCCTAAAGATTCTACTTTTCTTTCTAAAGTGAAGACGCAAATTGCCAAAGACCCACTTGCTCAGAATATTAGACAACAACCACAAGGACAAGAGGTTAATGAGGACTTTCAAGAAATTGATGGACTAATTTACTATAAGGGTCTTCTCTATATTCCGCCAGGACCAACACGCTTGGAGGTACTTCAGCAACAGCATGATCTTCCATCACATGTGGTAGTGATGTGTGTGAACACACTAGGACCGCCGGGGCATTTTTTCCCTCTTTAGGAGGTTTTTTCCCCCGTGCATTGTATATACGCCCATCACTCTAGGGCTATTTATCTTTCCATTGCACACTAAGTAACACACTCTCTATTGTGTGCCTTGAGCTTTCTTCATCTTCTCCAAGCTATGTGCATTTCTGTGCAACCCTAATTCCAACAATTGGTATCAAAGCAGGTTGCGTCCTCCCGGGCTTAGTCGCCAGCTGCTCCAGTACACGCCTGCTCACTTTCTCCGCTTTCAGTGAGCTTTGGTGAGCGTTCGCTGGTCAACAAATATTTCGAGCACGCTCGTAGAGTTCGGTCTGCTCAGATTTTTTATTTGGGCTCATTTCGGCCTCCGTTTCCACTACAGGCAGTACTGCACATGTTATTTCGTCATTTTGTGTAGAATTTCTGTCAGTGCCGTTTTCTACATAACAGGTGCCTTATAGTCTTCTATGGTTTGTGCTATATAGCACGTGTTGTTCTCGCTCCGTTTCTCCTATTTTCAGGTAGTTTTCACATCAGGTGCAGCATTTACCATGGCTGACAACAACAACACAGATGTGTTCAACATGTTTGTTGTTGAGGACAGGTTGGATGGGCACAACTACCCTATGTGGGCTTATATGATGCAACATGTTCTTGTGGCAAAGGGCGTCTAGAACATTGTGTAGGGCATTGATGTACGTCCTAGTTCTGAGGATGTAGGCGATGTTGAGGATGTTGCAGGTCTTGCTACAAGGATTGCTGCTGTTAGACTTGTTTTGCCTATGGTAGAACAAGCTCATTGGGATGTAAAGGATGCGCAGGCTCATGCATTGATTGCGTTGTCTGTGAAGCGCACCATTGTTCCTCATATCCGTTCAACAAATATTGCAAAACAGGCTTGGGATATTCTAGCAGGTCTTTATGCAAGCCGCAATGAGGCTAAAATTGCTTTGCTGCGTAAAGAGCTGGAGTCGAAGATTATGCATGAGGAAGATGATATAGACACTTTCCTTGCTAGTGTCAAGGATATCAATGAGCAACTTATTTCTGCACGTGAAGTAATTTCAAATAGTTCCCTTGTGCAGACTGTTCTTGATGCCTTACCAGATTCCTACCAAACTTTTGCTAGTACTTGGAGACTGATGACCCAAGGAAATCCTGAAGTTGTCAAGTTTGATGCATTATGCACATTGCTGTTGCAAGAGTCGCTTTCTAGAAAAAACAGGATTAGGCAGCGTGCAGTTGAACATGCTTTTATTGCTTCTCAAAGAAAGGGTGGTGGTAACAGTAATGCAGCCACTTCTTATGGTTCTGCTGCGAGTGGCAAAAATTCTGCTCCTAATGCTTCTGCTGGCAACAATTGGTATGGAAATTCTGGTGATAAGTGCAAAAAGAAGATGTGTTGCCATTATTGTCAAGCTAATGATCACTTGATCAAGTCGTGTCCTAAGTTGAAGGCCAAAGAGGCTAAGAAGAAAGAGGGTGGTTCCACTACAAATGTTGGTTCCACTACAAATGCAGCCATTGTTGAGCCTTTTGTGAAAGGAGACTGTAATGCTGATGTTGATGCAGAATGGGATTTTAGCACAGAGTGCACTTACAATCCTGTTGTCCATGATGCACGCTTGTCAGTTGCTGTAGATTCACATGTGTGGTATTTCGACAATGGTGCTACAAAGCACATTACCTCACATCGTGAATTGTTTACCTCTCTCGAGTTTGTCCCTCATGGGAATTCAGTCACTTGTGCCAACAATGCCTCTTATCCAGTTCAGGGAGTTGGAAAGCTTATGCTTAATGCTGCTAATGGCAGTTCTTTCACACTTGTTGATGCACTTTATGTACCTGGGATCAAGAAGAATCTCTTGTCTGTATACGCACTTACTAGACTTGGACTTGTGGTCAAGTTTGTGGATGACAGATGTATAGTTCATGATCGCAGTTTTCGTGATGAAATTGTTGCATCTAGCCTTTTGTGACGTGGGCTGTATAAGCTTACTTTGTATGACAAGTGTGGACAAAATTTTGTAAATGCTGTTGTGCAGATACAAGGGCTATTTCAGATGCAAAACTTTGGCATGCACGTTTTGGTCATCTGAATTTTGCCAATTTGCTACGTTTGAAAAAATTTGATATGGTTGCTTCTTTGCCGCCTCTTGAAGCACCTGTCAAACATGTTTGTGAAGGTTGAATTTTGGGTAAGATGCAGCGTTCTAAGTTTCCAAAGGATGGTTCAGTTCGGGCCACATGCAAGTTGTAGCTTGTGCATAGTGATGTTTGTGGGCCCATGCAAACCCGTCCTTGGACAATTACCTTTACTTCGTGACTTTCATTGATGATTACTCCAGGCATGCATGGGTATTTCCTCTTAAAGAGAAGTCCAAAGTTTTTATGTGCTTAAACAATTTCTGGCTATGGCTGAAAATGTCTCGAAATGTACTATGGGCACCCTCCATTCCGATCGAGGGGGGGAGTATATGTCTCATGAATTTAATGCATTTCTGGCTAGTCGTGGGATAAAACACCAATGTACAATGCCTTATACACCTCAGCAAAATGGTGTTGCTGAGAGGAAAAACAGGTCAATTACGGAAATGGCACAATGTATGGTCAAAAGTCAAGCTTCGCCGCATTCTTTTTGGCTTGAGGCCATCATGTGTGCCACTTATGTACTTAACAGGTGTCCTACCAAAGCTTTGCAGTCTATTACTCCATATGAAGCATAGAATGATAGAAAGCCTTCTATTGAGTACATGCGTGTTTTTGGCTGTTTGGCATATGCTTTGGTGCCACAAACACAGTGCAAAAAATTGGATGATAAGGCTGTCAAATGTATTTTTGTTGGTTATAGTGCTGAAAGCAAAGGTTACAGGTTGTATCATCTGCAAACAAAACGTATTCTGGTTTCACGGGATGTAGTGTTTGTGGAAGATTCTGTTCAGCCCTTGCTGTCATGTACTAGAGACAGTAATGTAAGCTCACATGACATTTATGACACTTTGTTGCCTCTTTTTAGTGGTGGAAATACGAATGTAATTTCCAATGAGGCAAATGTACAACCTATGGGGGTTTCTGAAAATGTTATAGATCAACCTATTACTGATGCAGATGTACATGATGTACTTGATGAGGAAAGGCCTGAAAATGAGCAGGCTAGAGGTATGCCAAAATGGATGGTGCACACTTTGCGTGACAGTAAATTGGATGCACCTTTGTCTAGTCGTACTCGTTCAGGCTCTCACCATGCATCTTATGCATCAGATTGTTATGCTTTGGTTGTGTCTAGTTTACATGATGTTGAGGAGCCTCTATCTTTTGATGAAGCACATAATTCAGAAAATTGGATGGCTGCCATGCAATCAGAATATGATGCACTTATAGAAAATGACACATGGACTTTATATGATTTTCCTCTTGGCAAAAAGGCCATTGGTACGAAGTGGCTTTACAAGTTGAAACGCAAACCGACTCGACTTGTTGCAAAGGGTTATGCACAGCAAAAAGGCATAGATTATGAAGAGACTTTTGCTCCCACTTGTCGTATGACTACTTTGTGTTTTCTATGTGCATTGGCAGCTCATTTTGGTTGGGATGTACATCAATTAGACATTGTTACTGCTTTCTTGAATGGTGACATATTTGAGGAAGTTTATGTAACATAGCCTCGCGGTTTTGTTGTAAAACGACAAGAGGACAAAGTGTGCAAATGTAAGAAGGCTTTGTATGGTTTGAAGCAATCTCCTCATGCTTGGTATGAGAAAGCTGACACCCATTTGGTTAAACGAGGCTTTTGTAAAACAGTCCAACAGAAAGCACATTGTATGTAAAGCGTGAGGGTGATGTACTTCTCATTGTGGTTCTTTATGTTGATGATTTGTTGATCACTGGACCAAATGAGAGACATATTGCTGAATTTAAGGCTGATTTGAATGCTACTTTCAAGATGAAAGATTTGGGGCTGTTGCATCATTACTTGGGTATACAGTTTAAGCAGTGTGATGGTGGTATTGCCTTGTGTCAGAAACGTTACATAGAGACATTGCTATGTAAGTTTGGACTTGAGGATTGCAAACGTATTGCCACTCCCATGGAAACAAGTTTAAAGTTGAGTCTACATGATGTTGGCGATCCTGCTGATGTCACTCTTTACCAAACTGCTGTTGGCTGCCTCATTTATGTATGCAACACGAGGCTAGTTATTCAGTTTGCAGTCTCACAAGTCAGCAAATTCATGCATAGCCCAGGGTCTAAGCATTGGCAGGCTGTCAAGAGGATTTTTCGCTACCTTAGTGGCACTTTACACCTTGGCTTGTTTTACCACCAGACTTACATGCTTTTTTCGACTCAGATTGGGCTAGTTGTTTTGACATGCGAGTGTCCACAAGTGGTTTTTGTTTCATGCTTGGCAGTTCATGTATATCATGGTTGAGCAAGAAGCAACCTACTGTGGCCACTTCGAGTTGTGAGGCTGAGTATACAGGGCAGTCTTCACAGCTACGGTTGAGTGTGTATGGCTCAGACGCCTTATGGCTGATTTGGGTGTTGGACAGGACACTGCCAACACTATATACACTGACAGTCAGAGCGCATTGGCAGTTGCGAGGAACCCAATTTTTCATGCTCGCACAAAGCACATTGAGGTGCATTACCACTATGTCAGGGAAAGGCTCTCAACAGGTGAGATCAGCTTGGCTTATGTGCCAACACAGGACAACCTTGCAGATCTTTTCACAAAGGCATTGTCTTGTGAGAAGCTTGAAGCTTTCCACAAAGCTTTGGGCTTACTCCCCTTTGTGGACTGATCATGTCCTCAGGGCATGGCACTTCCTTTACTCATGTGCCAACTCTCGTTCACCGCATCACTCTAGGGGGGGATTTGTTACCATATACATGTGGTAGTGATGTGTGTGAACACACTAGGACCACCGGGGCATTTTTTCCCTCTTTAGGAGGTTTTTTCCCTCGTGCATTGTATATACGCCCATCACTCTAGGGCTATCTATCTTTCCATTGCACACTAAGTAACACACTCTCTATTGTGTGCCTTGAGCTTTCTTCGTCTTCTCCAAGCTGTGTGTGTTTCTCTACAACCCTAATTCCAACATCCACAGACACTATCAAGTCAAGATTCCAGCTGCTATTCATCTTACACAACAATTATCTGCAATTCACAAAGAACTTACAATTCATATCAAAGAAGCTCAATCCAAGTATAAGGAAAGTGCAGATCTCCATCACATGCAGCATCCAAAATACAAAGAAGGGGAAAAAGTGTGGCTCCTCCGACGTGATCTGCGTTCATCTCGTCCCTGTCAAAAGCTTGATTATCGAAGGCTTGGCTCGTTTAAAATTATCCGTCAAGTCAATCCAGTCACCTATGGACTCCGATTGCCCTCATCCATCAAAATCCATCCGGTCTTTCATGTCTCACTCCTAGAACCTTGTCACACATCTAAGATCCCAAGAAGAGCCCTACAACCACCTCCTTCGGTTGAGATTCAAGGACATGACAAATATGAGGTCGAGAAAGTCCTAGATTCTCGAGTTTCGCGTGGCAGGTTACAGTATTTGGTGCATTGGAGAGGCTATGATGTTAGTGAACGAACCTAGGAACCAGCACACAATCTACAATATGCATCTCTCAAAGTCCAAGAGTTCCATCAACAACATCCATGGAAGCCCAACTCAGGAACACCACTGCTCCTCGTGGAACTCGTCGCTAGAGGAGGGGGTAATGTCATGGATGCTTGAGAGTCGGTCGCTGCCTGCATCATCGCCTATGTCATCGCCTACATCATCGCTAGAAGGCTCTAGAAGATTCTAGAAGTTTTAAAAGTATCAAGGAGATTCTAGAAGTTTCTAAAAGCATGGAGAAGATTCCGGAATAATCTAGAAGTTTCTGGAAAGCTCTAGAAAGTTGAAGAAGGATCTAGAAGAACTAGAAGGATCAAGAAGTTTCTAGAAGCTTGGAGAAGATTCCGAAAGAAGCTAGAAGTTTCTGGAAAGCTCTAGAAAGTTGAAGAAGGTTCTAGAAGAACTAGAAGGATCAAGAAGGTTCTAGAAGATTCTAACCTCCTCAAGAAGAACCTAGAAAGTACTAACCTCCTCGAGCACTAGTATAAATAGGGGTCTTGGGCCACAAGCTCCTCAGTCTTGCCAACACCAGTTGTGAGCCTCCTATGAGGAAAATCCCTCTTCTAGTTCTTATGTTCAAGCCTTGTCCTTGCAATCAAGCCTTGTCTTGTACTCGAGTCATGTAATCCAAGTCTTGTATCTAGCTCTCTTAATAAAGTATTAAGTCTTGTAATCAATATTAAGCTTATCATCAAATCCAAGTTCTTGTACATTGTGAGCGCCTCCTCTTGCTCTCTTCTAGCTCTATACGCGCTCATAACATTGTGTTCGCTTATTCTATCATGTCTACCATCACCACTGCTTCTGTGTTGTTCCCCTTCTTTCAACTTAGCGTCATGCTCAAGATCCTTTTGTAGATCTTTCATTCCCCCTCTATCATTAGGGACAAAAAGCCCAAGGAAGGTTGAATTTGAATGCTTACTTTTGTGTTTCTCCTTATCTACATGCTTGCTTTTAGTGGGAAGATTAACATTCATGCTAGTGAGTAAACTTTTGACGAAGTAGTCAAGAAGCTTAATGCCACTCTCTTTAACATTCTCTCTCGTCAAGGCAAAATTGATGATGATTTTTACTAAAACTTTGTCAAAACAGCCGACGTGGCTTCTTGGCACTAGACGAATACATATTAATCATCATGATTGCATGAGCTACTGCTTTTGAATTGGGCTTGCTTACCATCGTGGGTGTTTTTTTCTTGAAGGCCCGATTAGATAAATTTTGGATGTTGGTGGTGTTCTTGGACAAGTAAAAGAGAGACATCATGTGTTTGTGGGGTTGAGGGCTCATGATGAGTGATCTGCTTCACTGCAAAAACTCTTTGAAATTGCCTCATTGTCAGTTTTAATGGCCGTGGTGAGAAGCCAAATATCAACTCTTTGTTTAACATTTTGAACTAGACCACCAACCAATATTTGAAGTAGCTATATGGTGATGTGATTCTGAGGCACCTGAGGTGATATGATGAGCACATCTAGGGTTCAAGAAAAGCACTTGAAATATCGGACCAACAACATCTCACCTTTCATCTTCGCACGAGGTTGAGGTATGCGATTCAGGAAGATGAAATGCAACATACAATGTTGATCGGCTTATAACACATTGAAGCCATAGCATTTGGAAGGAAACCAACATCTTGCTGTAAAAGCAATGAGAGAATGTGCTCCGCAACATCAAATTTACGTTACCTTATCTACATCCTATCTCTCATGCAATAGAATTGAGTCCTTGCAAGTGCCTCCTATTAGATTTGGTAGGAGGTTACCTTCTTCTCCATCTTCATCCACAACGTTCAAGCATAGTAGGGATTGCGGAGGTAGATTGCCATCTTTGTCTCCAATGAGGTTGGGTAAGCGACATCCCTCTTCATAATTTGTTTGGCTCGGCAAAGCAAAGCCTTTGCCATTCTCATCTCCATGACTAGGTCGGATGGAGCCTTTGCTAGGGTTTGCATGTCCAATTTCCTTCCTCTTCTTATAGACGGGAGAGCACCATCTTCATCTCTGTGACTTGGTTGGTGCGGGCCTTTGCCTGGGTCTTCTTGCCCTTTTATGTGAGCATGCAATAATTTTTCAACCACAGAAGTTCGTCCTCTTGATGGATCTTTGTGAAAATATACTTTTTTACTGGTTGGGAGGTAGCCCTCTTCATCTCTCCAAGCTAGGAGGTACCTTTTTTCATCTCCTCTTTTGATAGGTGGGAGGCAGCCTTCTTTATCTCTTCTTTGTTGAGAATGCTAGATTGGGGCTTAGAGGGTGTCACTCTCGTGTCACTTCATGCAATACACATTGGCTTTGCATTGTTTTTTTTCGCGCTCAGAGGGTATACGTTGCAACTCTGCACCTTGGTCTATTTCTTATTTGTGAGGCTCAGGGGATGGGTGTTTCTCGTCTCGGTCTTCTCCTTCATCGACTTCGTCACATGCGGCTCCAAAATATGAGCGTGTGAGGGACGTAGTTTAGGAAGTGGCGGAAGGCGAGGGTGTGGGCACCTGCATTGGACGGTCTTGCAACACAACAATTCACAACACCTCTCCTACTTGTCTCACAACCATGTGCCACTTGCCTACTAGTGTGCAAAATTAGATGAAGTAATGAGGAAGCTCAACATACATCTTGATTGAGGCTTTAGGGAAACCTTTCCTCCTCCTCATTCTTTTGGGCGAGGTCAATGATGAGCTTTGCTAATGCTCTGTTAGAACAATCAATGTTGGCTTCTAGAAACGAAACGAGGGAATGTTTTCAACTTATCGTTGGGGTTTGCATGAGTTGCGGTGATGATATTAAAAGACTATGTAAGGCCAATGTTCATTATTTACGTGGTAAGCCTAAGGTTGCTAGCCATGCGATTAGCAGTGGCCTAGATCATGCCAAGCTGCCACCTCTAGGCCAGTTCAAAAAATAAAATCGTAATTTTGGGGGGGGTTTTTACAAATCTCGTCGGATGTGAAATGTCAAAATTGCACATATTCCTCGTGAAAAGTCGAATTAGGTAGTACCATGATTGATATTTTT
Organism: Adiantum capillus-veneris; assembly: GCF_014529385.1. Taxonomy (NCBI): domain Eukaryota; kingdom Viridiplantae; phylum Streptophyta; class Polypodiopsida; order Polypodiales; family Pteridaceae; genus Adiantum; species Adiantum capillus-veneris. The sequence continues at coordinate 7,716,412 of NC_140948.1, read as the reverse complement.
TAATTTGATTTGAATGCTATATTTGAGGTTTTTCATTGCTTAGAGACACTCAAGACTCTTTAATAATACACTTATCAACAATTCACAAGTTTACACATCAACAAAATTCCAAAGTATATTCCAAGGGGGGGACTTTTGAAAGGCACTCGTCCCATGTCTTGCCCCTTTACCCTAGGCTTAGGGTCACTTCACGTGGAGAGATGGTTGTGAACCAATTGGCAACTGAGAAACGAAGTGTGTTTTGTTCACGTGAGTGGCGGGCCCCTTTACCCTAGGCTTAGGGTCACTTCACGTAGAGAGATGGTTGCGAACCAATTGGCAACCGAGAACCGAAGTGTGTTTTGTTCACGTGAGTGTCGAATTTTTTTGGAAAGGTAAGAAAGAAGAGAGAGAACTTCATTTAAGCCCCACCATTTGTCTAAACTTAGTATTTCTTAATAGAAAAATGGCATGATCAGTTTGTCTTGTAGTGTGGTTGCACTCTTGCTCCACCTCCGAGGGATGGAGCAGGATGGCAACCAGTTGGCAACGTGAGGTTTGCAACCAGCACAAAACCACCCGTGAGGAAAACGGCCCCTCCCCGACGCGCCCAGAAACTGGGGCGTCACATTTGGTATCAGAGCAAAGGAAAACGGCCCCTCCCCGACGCGCCCAGAAACTGGGGCGTCACACTTGGTATAAGAGCTCCAGAACGAGCTCCTGGAAACGAGCCGAAGATCGACGTGCCCGACGCGCACGATCCTCACGACGACTCCAACCGCAATGGCCCGGGTCGTCAAAATCCTGGTGAAGAGAGCTCCAGAAAGCAACCACATGCCCTCCGCCCCGTGACGCGTTCCCTGAACAACGGGCCGTCACCCGTGACCCGCGCCGGCCCCGATCCGAGCCGGGCACCTCCAGACACAAAAAGCAAAGATGTGAGCCAGACAGGGCTCTCCACATGAAGAAAAGGCAGATGCGAGCCAGACAGGGCTCTTTATAACAAAAACAGAGAATCTCCAAAAACGCGACGAACCAAGCCAACGGTGTTCGTCGCGCCCCGGCCACGTTTTGTGGCCCATGCTGAGCTGAAGATCCAAACGACGTCCAAACAGGGACCAACTCGCAAGTGCTGCATTGCGACGGAACGCTCTTTCAGATTCGGCTTTCAAGAAGCCTCCGCGCGGACCAACGCAGCAGGTGGCTCCGCGCACACTGGGTTACCTATTCGGGGAACGCTCAAGTACGGGGAATTCTACTTGGGTGTTCAAAGCATACTTTTTCAGCCTTCTGCCAAAACCCCAAAAATACTCACTCACTCATTTTCAAAATTGACAAAAACAAAGCATGCCGACTTACTTGCATTTGGGAACAGTTTTGTCACTTGCACTTATATGCACCCCTTTGTCCCCACGGCCTCATGCATAGCCGAGCACTCTTTTCCCACGTTCGACGCGGTCGTCGAACTCTCTTCAAACGGGGGTGTATATAAGGGGTATGAGCCTCCCGAAGACCGGCCACGGGAGGGGACCCCCCACCTAGACACTGTAGCCTCACTCCACGCACTCGCGCACCGTGGGGACTCCACGCAAGGTTCCCCGGGGCACGCTATGACCCGTCGGCGGTGCGGCGGAGCCTGAGGCTACGTGGGGCTAGGGACCTGAAACGCAAGACCCGCGAAGACCCGCGAAACGCAAACGGCCGTCAACCCATGGAACGCAACCACGCCCGAGCCGGTCCCGTCCGAGCCGGTGCCGTCCGCGCCAGGACCCCTTGAAGCAACACCTTGTCCCTCGGCCGCGCGCGGGTATAAATCCCCGCCGGGCCCTTGAAGGTAGAAGTCCCCTCGGCCGCGCGCGGGTATAAATCCCCGCCGGGCCCCTTGAAGACAGAAGTCCCCTCCGCCGCGCGCGGGTATAAATCCCCGCCGGGCCCCCTCCCCGACGCGCCCAGAAACTGGGGCGTCACAATGGGAACTCCTTGGGTTCGCAACCGTTTGGCAACCACTCTTCCATGTGAACTAACCCTTAGCAAAGTAAACATTTATATGTCGAAATTGGAATTGTGTTTTTGTTTTGTTGGGGCTTGGCGGGCTGGGGCGGAGGAGGGGGAGGGGGGAAAAGAGAGACGACCGTTAAAAACAAGCTGCCTGCTGCTCTTCTGCGTCATGCTGAACCAAAAGAGTTCTTCTTCTCCTGCAGCGAAGACTAGACCCCCTCTGTTCGAACTTCTCAAGGATTCCATGGACTCAGCAGAAACTATGAACCTCCAAAGTCTTTGTCCGAGTCCCAGATCAAACACAATTCGATGGCGAAAGGGTGAGCTTATTGGCGCGGGAGCTTTTGGCAGCGTGTACATGGGCATGAACCTTGACTCAGGGGAGCTTTTGGCCGTCAAGCAGGTCCTGGTTGCAGCTAAGAATGTGACCAGAGAGAAGTCTCAGGTATTCTAAGCGTTAGGGTTGGGCCTGAACAAACATAACTACTACTGTCTCTTGATTTCAATCAATTAAATGAAGGCACACCTAAAGGAATTGGAGGATGAAGTCAAGCTGCTGCAAAACCTCTCTCATCCTCATATTGTGGTGCGCTCTCTCTCTCTCTCTCTCTCTCTCTCTCTCACACACACACACACACACACACACACACACACACACACACACACACACACACGCACACACACACACACACACTTACACTTTAGAGGTTTCTCTGGCATTGTTACAAGAGAGAAACGTAAAGGCCAAACTTAGGTCATGGAAGCTCACACTATGGGTATAAAGACTCCTCATGTTAATCTTGTGCCATTGCAGAGATACTTGGGAACTGCAAGGGAGGATGGTGCCCTCAACATATTTCTGGAATTTGTTCCTGGAGGGTCTATTGCATCTCTTCTTGGAAAATTTGGCTCCTTCCCAGAGTCGGTAAGCTCTTTGCTCTTGTTCATATTCTCTTTTAGGAGAGACCCCCACAATAGTTTTACACATTGTCTGTTCAAATTGTGTCACATATACAGGTTATCCGAATGTACAGCCGGCAACTATTGCAAGGCTTGGAATACCTACACAAAAATGGGATTATGCATCGAGACATCAAGGTTAGTTTATCCATCGAAAATTGAATCAACATCGCTTGGCACAAGAGTTTGGGTTGAATGCAACAAGTGCACAGCTATCATCTTGTTGGATTGCCCCAATGTGCAAGTGCGATGCCTGTTTGACATGACCACAGGGAGAGACTTTTCGAGGCACCCTTGAACTACTACCATGCATTAGAGAAGACAAGAGTTCTTTGTGCAGCTGATGATGTCACGATAGGACTTTTGTAGGGTGCCAATATCTTGGTGGACAACAAAGGTGTTATCAAGCTTGCTGATTTTGGGGCCTCAAAGCAGGTCGTGGAGCTGGTCAGTTTCTCGAAGCTCACTGACCTTGATGTTGCCAAAGCAGCAGCGGCTGCCGGGTTATGTCACACTCATAACTGATTTGAGACTGCAGGTTACTATTTCAGGAGCGAAGTCGATGAAAGGAACTCCTTACTGGATGGCGCCAGAGGTCATAAGGCAAACTGGGCACAGCTTGTAAGAACTTTGTCTCTGTGGCTTTTCAGTGGTCTGACACAGTCTTACTTTATCTTGTTAGTGTGTCATCTCTAACTTTTCTTTAGCCGATAGACCTGCAGATATTTGGAGTGTTGGATGCACCATAATTGAGATGGCAACTGGCAAAGCTCCATGGAGTCAACAGTTTCAAGAGGTATATATACAAGCTCTGTCGAATGGGTTAGTATGAGAGTCCGTTGAAACCATAAAATACCTTCATCTTTCAAGAATATGATGTCACAACCAAGGTGGAGCTGTAGTTGTAGCATGGAACAAAGCTCATCTTTGGTTTGTTACTTTGCATTAGGGAAATAGGGCTTTTAAGTTTTTAACAAAAATATGATTCCACAGCCAAGATGGAGCTGTAATTGAGTATGGAAAAGCATATCTTTGGTCTATTACCTTGGATAAGGAAAAAAGGTTTTCCACAATTGATTGCTTGGACAGTATAGAGACTATAACATAGTCTTCATAGATATTTGTCGTTCCTACTGTGATTGTGATTAGGAAAAGATTAGAGCTCACATAGTTGTAAGTATGCCCTCCAAATGCCTTTCAAATTGGAGCAGACACCCAAGTTGCTAGATGCAATCAAATCAATGGGGTAGCTCCCCTTATAAGTGTTTATGGATTGAATTTGTAAAGAACTTAGAAAAGAAACAATGCTCATTTTTCGTTTTACACTCGCCGGGTTTTTTCCCAGAGCAAGCGGGGGAATTGTGTCCACTTCTTGGGTGCAAATAAAACAATGTCTGTTTTTTTCTCTGCAATTCTTACTGCGCATGCACAGATTACAAAAATCTACTTATTTTGTAGCTTTCTGAAATTTGACTTGGCTTTGTGTTGATTTGCTGCGCAAGCACAGTTTACAAAATCTATTATTTTTTAGCTTTGTGAGGTTTGTCTTGGCTTTGTGTTGATTTGCTGCACAAGGACAGTTTACAAAATCTACTTGTTTTTTTAGCTTTGTGACATTTGTCTTGATGTCCCTGAGTGTCTTCGAAGAGAATGATCTCCCTTTGAAGAATCTCTGATTCAGGCTTTTTCCCCTTCCTCCCTCATCCTCACTAACTTTGCAATTTCTTTGAACATAACTTAGAAGGCTGTGTTGAGTGGTTGCGAAAGAAAGTTATTTATCCATTTGAATTTAGCACTTAATGGACTCTTTCCTCCTAGTTCCCTGTCCCTCTTCTGTTTATTTGCTGCATTGTCTGGCTATTGCTTTTTAAATCATTTAGTTTTAGTCTGATCTCCCCCTTGTTTGTCCGTTTCCGATTTTCCTTGAATTTGGGTGAGACCTGTGTAATCACCAGTTGGACGGATGATCCAGGATGGCCATCAGTTGGGAGAGAGGACTCATATTGATTGGGCCAGATGGGATGAGGGACCTGCCCGCTTTGTGCTTCGTTGGTCTGAGGCTACTGTGATAGATGCTAAGTTTATCGGCCTTGGGATGTGCAGAGGGATTGCTATACATATGGCTGAGATTGATGCAGCTATTCTCGGTGCTTGGCATGTTGCTATTCGTGGGGAGAGGGACATGCTGGATGGTGGGTATTCTTTGCTCCTCCTACTAGCCTACTAGCCCTATATTTGCATGCAGCTTGTGTGGCTCCATGGTTTTTTGGCCCTTGAGGATGGCCAGCCATGGCACTACAAGTTGAGCTTTTAGGAGATTGAGCACCCTTGCCCATTTTCCTCATCTCACTTTGCAACTCATTCAAGTAGTTGGTTCCTATGGCAAGAGGGCATGTGTGGATTCAATGTTTCCTTATGAGGATGACCTGTGCATATGGGAGGGTCGCTCTCTGTCTTGAGTGACTTGGGATCTAGCAGAGTGGAGGTGGCCCTCTTGTGACACTCCAAGAGCTTCTGCCTCTCATTTTGAATATTGTGTGCGCATTGGGAGGTCCATCTTGCTTCGTATTGATAGGCCTCTGTGTGTCTTGAAGGATGCATGGTTTGCTTGTTCAACAGATTCACATGCTTCCTTTTAAATTTCGAGTCATCCATCTAGGATGTGGGTATCAGTAGGCTCATTTCATACTTGATGTGGATGCTACCTCATTAGGAACTACCAATCGGCACTTGGAATGCGCAGTTTGGACATGACCCGACTTGTGAGCGATGTATATTACAGGCAGGCGAGTGTTTGCGACATTCCTTCTCGGTATGCCCGTCTTGCCCATACTTGATGTGGATGCTACCTCATCAGGAACTACCAAATGGCACTTGGAATGCCCAGTTTGGGTATGACCTGACTTGTGAGCGATGTATATTACCGACTGGTGAGTGTTTGCGACATTTCTTCTCGGTATGCCCGTCTTGCCCATTTTGTTGGCAGGAAGTTTGCATGCTTTCATGTTCAGCTAGTTTGTAGCATGGCTTGTGACCTGGAGGCTGTCACTAGACTAGAAAATTTTCTCGGGTCGCACTGGCCATATGAGGGAGCAGCAATAGAACCCCATTTTTTTTCTCACATGTGAGACTTGGGATATAGACAGAGCATGTTTGGCATGTTGCCTCCTATGATCCCCACCCCTAGGCATCATCTTTGTCACGTAGCAATATTACTTTGTGATTATCTGAAAGGCTAGAGCATTTACCCGGGTCATACTTGCTGTATGAGGGGGAAGCAACAAATGGGGCTTTGCTCGTAGAATTGGGGTCACACAGGAGGGGGCAAAAACAAATCCGGTTCTGTTGCTCATAGGCTTGGTGGGCTGCCACTTGGCTACAACGTTTCGGGGTCACAATTGTTGTACGAGGGGGCAACAATAGGTCACACAGGAGGGGGCAAAAACAAATCCGGTTCTGTTGCTCATAGGCTTGGTGGGCTGCCACTTGGCTACAGCGTTTTCGGGGTCACAATTGTTGTACGAGGGGGCAACAATAGGTCCGGTTTTCTTGCTCACAAACTTGGGATGTAAACAGGGCACGCTGGACGTGCTGCCATCTATGGTTAATGATTTTGACCCCCACCCAGGGCATTGTCTTCGTCATGATACAAGTATTACTTCGTGGATTATTTGGAGGGCTAGATGTTTGAGTGCTACTCCTTCCGGGATGTCTAACTTATGTTGAGATATGGTCGGAGCTTTCTGCACACTTCTTGCAATCAATGGGATACATCAGCTGGCTCTTCTAGGGCAGCAAGAGAGTGCTGCAGAGTTTTCCTTAGGCAGTGGGCTCGCCCTTTAGTATTCTTCAGTCTTTAGCATCGTTGAGACCATAGTTGACACATACGGTCACGTACGATGGTTACACGTACGAAGACGTGCGGTACTAATCGAACTAAAAAAAATTAGACGTACGTTGAAGTAACGTACGATGCAAAAAAATAAATCATATATTTTTAAGAGCTTTTACTCTATTATGAGTAACTACTTAGTATTAAGTACATACAACTTAAAGGAGATGTCTTACAAGTAAGAACATTAAAGATTTGGCCATGGACATTGGAAACGGCAATGTTCGAAAAAAGATGATCATGATTGCATTTGATTTCATAACTCATTACATAAGTAGAGAGTCGAGGCTCGAGAGATACAAGTGACAAAAAGTAGTGACACAACTCATAGTCTCATGGCCCATGGGTGAAAACTTTAAAGCATAAAGAGAGAGTTCTAAGTGCTCATATCGCTCTCATCACCGGAGTTGTGGTCCGAGCTTGAGCTAGAGCTTGAGCTAGAGCTTGAGCTAGAGGTAGCTGCATCATCCTCATCACTACTTGCATCAGATGCACTAGATGCAAGACCATAATCTCCCTCACTAAGGATGTTGCCCTCATCATCAAACTCTGGCTCTCTAGGATCCGCAGGCCTAGAAATGGACACATTCTCCAAAGTGGTGTCCGCCATAGTAGATCCGCTACCCGAGCCTCGCCGCACATAGGTCTTGGGTGTTTGTGCCGACGCTCTTCCAGTCCCACGAGCAACCGAAGTGGAAGCTCCTCTACCTGTAGTTGCCAAAGCTCGCACAACCACCTTCTTGCGGGACCGTGTGCGAGAGACACGGCGATCAATCTCCTCCAACTCTAAGTAGAGGTCTCGAAATATTTGCTCCTCTGGATCGCGATCTTTGTTGAGACTCTTAAGAGTCTCAATGGAGAGCTTGCATTCATCTACATTCACCTATTTGTCATTTACAACATGCAAGAAGATAAATGGAGTTAGCAATTTGGCATGCCAAAAATATGAGCACATGATACATCATACATATTACATCATACATGTGAAAGCATAAATAAAGAGTATGATGTAGCCAACTCAATTACCTGCCTAGCCATTGGCATCTCATGCATGGACCTCAACATGCGTAAATTGGAGCGACAATAGATAAGCCGCTCCAATTGCTTTGTAGAAAGCTTGTTGCGGATCTTGGTGTGTATATACGCCGACCAATTCCGCTGACATGCACCCGATGAGCAATCCTAGAGCACATAGATGATAGAAGAGAGGCATGAGATTTGAATTGTGGGAATTGAGAGGTGACTTATGTCACCTGAATGATGAATGTCAAATGATGACATGATTGAGATTATAAATTTATAATTTATGGTATGGTATTATGTATAATTATTAATATATATGATATACCTGTCCAAGAACCCTCAATGCCACCCTTTGAATGTGAGGCAATTGATAGCCAAAACATTCCCACCAAAAAAGAGGCTTCACTAACGAATCCCTCTTCCAACACACCGAGGAAGCGAATGCCGTGCCTCTTTGGTCTCCATAGTTGATGAGCTCTTGGAGAAACTCTCCATGGTGTTCTTCATTGAGTATCTTTGGAAGGTACTTGTCGCGCTCCTCTTGAAGTGCTTGATCCGCAAAGATGGATGGCTTTTTGAAAGCCGGATGCAAGAGGCCAGCAAAGCCATGGATTGGTCGCCTCATCCAATCCCACCGCTTTTTAACAAGGAAGAGAATGTCATCTCTCTTTGGAGAGTCCTCCAACACATCACTACAAAGAGAGAGAAAGATAGTCAAGCATGGAAGGGTAGAACCGTAGATGGAAAAAGACAACTTACAATGTACATAAATCATAAGGTGAAATGTTTACCGTGAACCATCGGGTGCTCCATCAAGAATGGTGGATCTCTCAATCTCCTTGTAAGCCTCCTCCATGAAGTGGTAAAGGAGACCTATGGTAGACCCTTCCATGTCGGTCATCCGAAGCACCTTATACAATGGCAATACCACCATGACAAGACCCTTGACCTCTTGCCAAAACTCCTCCTTCAAGCAAAGCCGTTGGATGGTCTTTGCATCTTGTTGGGATGATTGGGTCTCTTCTTCAATCCATGCTTTGAACTCATCCGAGACCATTGTCTTTTGCAAGTTGGTTTGCACATCATAGAGGCGCTCAAGGAGGAGCCACATAGCGGCAAAGCGTGTGGCGGAAGGCTTCTTCAACTCCAAGCCAGAGTAAGTGCGATATATCGCAAGTACTCTCACCTTTTTGTTGATGAAGTTGACGATGGAGAGGGCTTGGGATAGAATGTCCTTCACCCAAGGTAGGTCGCCAATGTTCTCCAAGAGGAGGTCAATGCAATGTGATGCACATGGAGTCCATACTATGTGTGGATACTCCGCCTCTAGCTTTTTGGCCATGGAAGCACAATTGGAGGCATTGTCGGTGATTACTTGAATGACGTTGCTTGGACCGATCTACATACGGAGAAAGAAGGGAAAGTGAGAAGAGCCAAAGCAAAAGACAAAATTGAAAATAGTAGATACTTGAGAGTGGAATAAATTTTTTTACCTCTTTTATGGCTTGACGAATGTGGCGGTAAATGAAGGCACCTGTGACCTTTTATTTCCTTGTTCCCGCATCAACCGCTCGCAAGAAGTAGGTGCTAAGAGGGCATGAGACAAGGATATTAATGATTCCCCTCTTCTTGCGGTCACTCCATCCATCGGTGAGAATAGAGCAACCATACTTTACCCATCCGGCACGCACGGGGTCAAGAGACTTGTCGATTCGTGCCCTCTCTTCATCAAGCTTCTTGGTGCGCATGTCATGGTATGACACTCCCGTCCACCCTTCACATGGACCAACCGCGGCAATAGCCTTCACCATGCGTTTCCAACGATCCGTGCGAAGAATATGAAAAGAGAGATTGCACTCAATGATGGTGCGTGCAATCTCTATCTCCGCTTATCGTTGCCTCTCTTTGAGGAAAGACAATGGACCGGAAGTTCCACCCACCGTTTGTGCAAGAGTAGCTTGCTTTGGAGGTCGCCCACCATGACTTCTTTTGCTCTTCTTTGAGACGCTACCACCCTCGGTGGAGGCCATGGTAGCGGCGCCGGATGCAACGGACATTGATGGAGAAGCATCCTCTCCCGAATCGGAGAGATCATGGTCGGGCGGAACCACCTCCTCCGATGCCTTTGCAACCCCCTTGCGCGTCTTCAAGGGGAGATACTTTGCTTTGCACTCTTGGAGAATGTCGTCGGGGATATTCGGACAAGGACCCGCTTCCCCTCCCATCTTGGTCAAGTGGATGATAAGGCGGGTGGAGCTTGAGGTCATGGTCTTCGGGCAATATTTGCAATACCATTTGCAAACATTTCGCTTGTTCTTCACCCTTTCAAAGTAGCGGCAATGCTTGTTGAAGGCTTCATGAAGAGCGGGCGGCATTATGGAGAGCTTGAGGGATGGGGAGTGATGAGAGAACTTTAGAGTAATGGAGAGCTTGAAGGAGATGGATGGAGATGAAGGGAGCTTAAGGAATAATGGAGAGCTTGAAGGAGATGAATAGAGCTTGAAGGAACAATGGAGAGCTTGAAGGAGATGAAGGGAGCTTGAAGGAATAATGGAGAGCTTGAAGGAGATGAAGGGAGCTTGAAGCCTTGATGGAGTGCCAAAGCTTGAAGCCTTGGCCCTTGATGAATGGAGAGAGCTTGAGGGAGCTTGAGTAGGGAAGGAGATGAATGAGAGAGCTTGAGGGATATATGGAGAAGAAGAGAGGGTGGGCAACCTTATATAGGTTTTGAGGAGAGAGGGAGAAGAGTTAAAGAGAGAGCATGCTTCAAAATTCAAATTCCATGTGCCATGGCCATGGCCCATGTGGCTTTGACATTTGTGTGTGTGTGTGTGTGTGTGTGGATGTTGGGGGTGGGATGGCACATTGGCTTATGATGCCCCAAGGGCCAAGGCTCCAAGGCCCCCAATGTTCAAGTTTTAGCGTTCAAAAACTGCCAGCACGTAGCACTACAAAACCGGTGTAAAAACGGTCAAAAAAGTCCGCCAACGGTCATTTTTTTTTTAATTGGACGCAACCCGAACAAAACGGACGGGACGGGACAGAACGGACGGATCGTTCCGTTCGACGGACGTGGACAACCTTGGTTGAGACTTGTGTCCACCTCATTGTCCATGCCAATCAGAGGTGTGGCAGGATGAACACATCTGCTTTCCAACGACAGTCTTGGTCATGTATCTGGACCCTCCGGATCAGCCCGTAGGATGGATATGTTTTTTCATGTGGATGATAACACATGTTGGATTGCCTCTAGGCACTTGGTGGACAGTCACTGGTCATGGTCCAACTTGTAAGAGATGTACTTTGGAGCTCGAGTCTTTCAGGCACTATTTTCGGGTTTGTCCTGTAAAACAGACTTGGACACTCCAAGTCGAGATTCTACCGCGACACCACAAGAATTCCCTTCAAAACAGTTCACAGTTTACAATTGATTCGACATTGGCCCGGCAGAGTTCCGTGCCTAGAGATATTGGCCCCAAAGACTGGCGCCCCTGTCGGTATTTCTTTTTGTATTAATTTGTTGCGAAAGTACAAGTGAGTGGGAGGCTCTCACTCTCAGACTCTGCGTCCAGATGCTCTGAGAAGTGGGAAGCTTGCCCACTTATTTAAAGGGTTTACAAGGGATGCCAAAAGCTGTCACAAAGTGATGACGTGGCGGACAACAGAAACCCTAATTTCTGCCAGAAACCCTAAAATTCTTGCAAACCCTAATTTTTGCCAAAAACCCTAAATTCCGGAAATCGCGGAGGCGGATTATTATTATTTTTTTTTTTGGAAAATGATGAGCGACGCGAATTTTGCTTTTTTTTATAAAAAAAAGAGAAAAGACTCTCTAAGAGAGAGAGAGAACTGATGCTTTTGATTTTAAAAGCTTTTGGGGCTCTGCTTTTGGGCATCCCTTGTAACCTTTAAATTAGTGGTGAGGGTCTCACTTCTCAGAGCATTTGGACGCAGAGTCTGAGAGTGAAACCCTAACCGCTCTCTTGTACTTTGATGATTGATTAATACAAAAAGAAATACCGAAAGGGGCGCCAGTCTTTGGGGCCAATATCTCTAGGCACGGAACTCCGCCGGGCCAGTGCAAATCTATTGTGATCTGTGAATTGTTTTGAAGTGGTTATTTGGTGCTGTCGCGGTTGATTCTTGACTTGGAGTGTCCAAGTCTGTTACAGTGGTATCAGAGCACAACCGATTTCTCTTCTACGGGAAATCCGATCCCCGAATTTTTTTTTCCCGCGGCACCTATGGCTTCAAGCAATGATCAGTCGACTCCCTCTGCATCTGGAGATGCGGGCTGGGATCACAACGAAGATTCAGGCAGAGAGTATGGCCCGCCTTGGCCTACTTAGGCGGAGCGGCGAGAGATAGAGCGTTGCCAGTTGATCGGCGATGCAACAAAGATGATGCTCAATTTTGCCAAGGACCCGAAGATGGCAAAATATATGAACCAGACCTCTTTGGAAGAGGTACAGATGGAGTGGCAGAGAACCACAACACCACTCCCGAAACCCGCTCTCAAGAAACCTTCTGCCTCCAAGAAATATACGGAGAAGGAACTGGAGAACGTGGTTGATGCACGGATTGCTCAGCTTTTCGACGTGCAAAAGAAAGGCAAAAAGCACGGCAAAAAGCAGAACAAAGGTACTGACTTCCCGGGATATTTGGGTCGTCAGTCGACATTCGACAAAGCAAAGAAACTGAAGAAGCGCGTCAAGTTTGAAGGCCTACCCAGTTCTTCTTCTTCTTCTGACAGTTCTTCTAGCTCCTCGGATTAGAGCAAAGAAGACAGAAAAAGCAAAAAGCGAAGCAAGACACAAAGCTTCGGAAAGGGCAAGAAAAAGGCAAAGAAGGCTACATCTCGCCCAGAGACTGACAGTTCTACTGAGGACTCGTCTACAGACAGCTCAGATTCCGATGACGGAAAGTTTTATGCGAACAAGAAGAATTTTTACAAAGCCAACCAGTATGACTTTCTCGAAGATAAAAGCAAGAAAGTCCGAGAGTTTAAGGAAGGTGGCCACTCGATCAAGTTTGATACTTTTCAGGATACTCAGATGCTTCGAAGGCTTTGTCTTTTATACAGTAGTTTGACATCGCTTTCGCGGGAGGACGCTATTCAGAGCACTCCAAGATTCGGAGAGCTGCCTCTTACTTTAAGGGGAATGCTCGTACTTGGTGGTCCGCGCTTCTTTTAAACAAGACTGCGCCAGTTAAATGGCTGAAATTTAAGAAGCTTTTTATTTCTTCTTGGTTGATGCAAGAATATGAACGAGATGTACGAGCTGCTTGGAACCATCTTCGGATGACCAAGAAAGATACAATCAATGCTTATTGTGAAAGATTCTGGAACTCTTTTCTACCCGCCTCTTCATTCAAGAAGATCTCGTTCAGAGAACAGATTGAGCGGTTTACCTTGGGTCTACCTACAGAGATCCGAGATCACTGCTTGGAACAGAAGTCAGCTTCTATTCAGGAGTTGATGAGTCATGCGAAGCGGGGCTTTGCCATTCACTCTGGCAGTTTGACCTACCCCACAGATAAGGCCATGACACAACGAGCCGAACAGACTTCTGGGAATGAAAGTAGAATGAAAAAGAGCAACCTAGAGAAAAAAAAGGATACACGACCCAAGCTTACTCCTGAGGAGAGAGCTCGCTTCATCAGAGAGGGGAAGTGCTTTGGATGCGGGGAACATGGACATATCTCCGCAGAGTGCCCTGATAAGGCACAGAAAGAACAGAATGATAAAGACGACGACAGGCCTAAGAGTTTGAGAGCAGCTGAGGAATGTGGCAAAAAAGGCAGATAGAAAAGTAGAATTGGTACCACATGGCGTGGGACTTGCACCGAATCAAATGAATGAAAGTACAAACTTTGCCGTTTTTTTTTTGGGGCAAAGTGAAGGATCAGGAAGCTCTTTTGAAGGAGCCAAGGCCAACTTCTTTTCACTTGGAATTGGCGGCTCGATTTGGAACTACGCCCGACAGACTGACGCCATAGGCGGAGGTAGTTCGACCGGCACCCGGATGGGATGTTGCCATTACACCGAGCATTGGCAAACTTCGTTTGCAATGACAGGGGTGTTCAGGGCACGCGAGTGACGTTCTACTCGGGATCCCTTGGTACCACAAGAACTACGCCGTGGTTGACTACCGGGCCGAGAAAGCGACTTTGATAAATGAAGGGCTTAGAGATTGTACTTGATGAACTTCAGTTTTCTTACTCATTCTTTTGGGAGAACTGAACGATGGATAAAAGTTGAAAATGTTTTGATCTGAAGAAAAGAACGCCAAGATTTTTTTTCTCCACGCTCATGTCGATTGCTTTTGAGAGGGCCTGAAGATCATACCATTGATCTGAAATCTGGAAGCACGCCACCGAATCGGCCACCTTATCGTGTGAGCCGAGTACAGAATGAAAAGATTATGAACTCAGTGAAAGACCTCTTGGAAAAGGATCTTGTCCAGCCTAGTACTTCACCGTATTGCTCTCCAGTGTTGGTTTTGAAGAAAGACGAATCTTGGAGAATGTGCATCGATTATAGCACTCTCAACGAAATCACCATCAAGAACAGATTTCCGATTCCTAGGATCGATGATATACTCGACAGGTTACAGGGATCCTCGTGCTTTAGCAGGATTGACTTGAAGAGTGGATATCATCGGATCAGGATAGCGCCAGGAGATGTCTACAAGACAGCTTTTCGGACGACTTTTGGGTTATTTGAGTTTTTGGTGATGCCTTTTGGCTTAACCAATGCTCCTGCGACATTTAACCGGATGATGGATAGGATTTTTCGAGAGTACAGGCTATTTGTTGGCACTTTCTTTGACGACATCATTGTTTTCTCGAAGAATGAGGCAGAACACAGAGATCATCTGCTTCAAGTCTTTCAGGCATTACGAGATCACACATTAGTGATTAATGCTAAGAAAAGTGAATTGTTCCTACCAAAGATACACTTTTTGGGACACATTGTGTCAACAGCAGGAGTGCAAATGAACCCCGCCAAGATAGAGACTATCTGTGATTGGCCCGATTTGAGGAATGTCCATGAAGTTAGAAGCTTCTTGGGACTGTGTTCGTACTACAGGCGGTTCATACGAAAATTTGCAGAGGTTGCTTCCCCTTTGCATACCTTGACACAGAAAGGAGTACCTTTTTCGTGGGGACCCATAGAGGTGACTGCCTTTCAGACGTTGAAAGAGAAATTCACTACAGGACCAGATTTGACTTTGTCGGACTTGCAGAAGTCATTTGAAGTATTTTGTGATGCTTGTGGTCGTAGTCTGGGTACGGTCTTGATGCAAGAAGGCCATGTCATAGCTTACGAGAGCCGTTTGTTCTCTAGGCCGGAGATGACAGCACAGATCTATGGGAAAGAGCTTTTGGCGGTTATCCACGCTCTTACTCAGTGGCGGCATCGGAGCGGATTTTACTGTCTTTACAGACCATCAGAGTTTGCGCTACTTCTTGTCACAGAAGCAGCTTTCGGAAAAGCAGATGCGGTAGGTGAACATCTTGTCACAGTTCCACTTCCAGATTGTCCATGTGCAGGGACAGAAGAATGTGGTGGCAGATGCTTTGTCTCGGAACCCGTTGGTTCTGGCTATTTCCGCGATACATCATAGGAGCTTCGAGGATATGGTCGATCAGTGTGCCACAGATACAGATTTTGTAGATATTTTCACATGGATACGGGATGGGGAGACAATAGCTGGATACTCCCTTCGGGAAGGCTACTTGATGAAAAAGACTATGTTGTGCGTTACACAGCCGTTGAGGGAAAAGGTTATGACTGATTGCCACTGTCCACCTTTTACGGGTCACCGCGGCATTGCTACCACCATGAAAGGGGTAGAGAGAGATTTCTTTTGGCGGAGACTGAAGAAGGATATGGAAGAGTTTGTGCGCAGTTGCTTGGTATGCCAGAAGGTCAAGTTTGACAGGCATAAGGCACAGGGATTGTTACAGCCTTTACCCATACCCACCCGCCCCTGGGAAAATATTGAAATGGATTTCATTTTTTTGATCTCCCGAGAATACAGAATGATCACGATGATTTTCCGATTACATGGCACGCCTGAGACGATTGTCTCTGACAGAGACCCCAGATTTATGAGATTGTTTTGGAAGGCAATTTGGGAGAACATTGGCACGCGGTTGCAGTTCTCGTCATCGTTCCACTTGCAGACTGACGGGCAATCTGAGATTGCCAATTCAGTGATTTTAGATTTATTGAAGTCTTGTATCTCGCATCAGAAGACTCAATGGGAAAAGAACTTACCTTTGGTGGAATTTGCCTACAATAACACGATACACTCTTTGACGGGGAAGACGTCATGTGAGATTGTTGAAACTGCTGCGAAGGTTTCATCCTTCCTGAGCACAAAAGATTAGAAATTTGAAGCGGATGAATGTTCGCGAGATTTGGATACGGCTTTTGCCAAGGTTCGCGAGACTTTGCAGGAGTCTCAAGAACGACAGAAAAAGGCAGCGGATCGCCATCGTCGCGACTGGAAACTGAAGGAGGATGATTGGGTGCTCTTACATTTGAGAAGGCACGCCTAAGAAAAAAAAGGGAAAGGAGAGGCTTTTTCCAAAGCTTAGTATGTGATACTACGGACCTTTCCAGATTACTGACAAGATAAATGATGTCTCCTTCCGATTGAAACTGCCAGATACTTGGAGGATTCACAATGCATTGCATGTGAGTCTCTTGAAACCTGTTAAGGGTGATGTGCCTGATGATGGGGAGCCTGATGAGCAACCCAAAGTGGAAGAAAACGAGGAGATCCTTGTTCCTGAACAGATTTTGGCACATAATGATACGAAGAAAGGTAAAGTCCGAAGGCGGGTTCTTGGTTAAGTTCAAGAACTTTCCTGCATTTGATGCGAAATGGATGGAGAAGGAGAACCTAGCAGATACTCCTCGGATTGTGAAACTTTACCTCGATGTTTTGGTTTAGCATAGTCTACTCCAAACGGAACCCAGAAACTCAGCTTGGCCGAAGATCTGGTGCAGTGGGATGCACAAGAGGGGAGTCACTCCACTCCTTTGTCAACAGATGCCTCGATTTTGATACTAAAGTCACTGATGTCTCTTTGAGCTTCAGGGATACTGAGAGCTCACAATATTCTGCTGGATGACTTTATGAAATGGAATTCCTGATTACGATACTGATTTGTTCTTGACTTCTTGTGAGTGCAGGAACTGGTAGACGAAATGACTGCAGCATTTTGGTCTACTTGATCTCGAATAGACATGGTTGCAATAGGGGTTAGTCAATCGGACATCGATGAGGTCCCGATTGGACCTAGATGTGATTGCTAGCTACATTGCCGATAAATCATGGTCTAAGATCCGAATGAATGTTGAATGTCATGTGATGTCCTGTGATGTCTGGTGATGTCCTATGATGTCGTGTGATGTGACTGTCGATTTTGTACATGTGCTAGATGTGTGTTCCTAGTACGTAGGTACTAACAGTCAGTGTCTGCTAAGACGGTTTATGGCTTTTGTCGGTTTTGCAGGCTTAATCGCGGTCGATTACAATGCTTTCAAGAGGGGGGTATGTCACAAAGTGATGACGTGGCGAACAACAAAAACCCTAATTTCTGCCAGAAACCCTAAAATTCCTGCAAACCCTAATTTTTGCCAAAAACCCTAAATTCCGGAAATTGCGGAGGCGGATTATTAAATTTTTTTTTTTTTTGAAAAATGATGAGCGACGCGAATTTTGCTTTTGCTTTTTTTTATAAAAAAAAGAGAAAAGACTCTCTAAGAGAGAGAGAATTGATGCTTTTGATTTTAAAAGCTTTTGGGGCTCTGCTTTTGGGCATCCCTTGTAACCTTTAAATTAGTGGTGAGGGCCTCACTTCTCAGAGCATCTGGACGCAGAGTCTGAGAGTGAAACCCTAACCGCTCTCTTGTACTTTGATGATTGATTAATACAAAAAGAAATACCGAAAGGGGCGCCAGTCTTTGGGGCCAATATCTCTAGGCACGGAACTCCGCCGGGCCAGTGCAAATCTATTGTGATCTGTGAATTGTTTTGAAGTGGTTATTTGGTGCTGTCGCGGTTGATTCTTGACTTGGAGTGTCCAAGTCTGTTACAAAAGCAGAGCCCCAAAAGCTGGTAAATCAAAAGCTTTTAAAAATAAAGCAAAAGAGCTGTGTGTGTGTGTGTGTGATTCTCTTGCGTAACAAAAGAAAGCCAATCTGCGTAGCCAAGAAAGCAGCCCAAAATATGCTGCAAAAAGTTGCCACGTTAGCAGTACGGATGTCCGTGATCTGCATCGCAATTTGCGTCGTGATTTCCGGACAGGCCTGCCACGTCACTGCTGTAGGGGTTTTCCCGCGGGGACTGTCCATGCCTAGGGGTAGTGTGTGTGTGTACAGGCCACGTCACCAGTTTGTGACATACCCCGCTCTTGAAAGCATTGTAATCGCCCTCGATTACGCCTGCAAAATAGACAGAAGACATAAACTGTCTTAGCAGACACTAACTGTTAGTACCGACGCACTAGGAACACACATCTAGCACATGTATCAATCGACAGTCATATCACACGACATCACAGGACATCACTTGACATCACAAGACATCACAAGACATCACATGACAAATCACATTCAACATTCATTCGGATCTCAGACCATGATTTATGGGCAATGCAATTAGCAATCTCATCTAGATCGAGTCAAGACCTCATAGATGCCCGATTGACTAACATGTCTATCGAGATCATTCAGATCAAAATGCTGCAGTCATTTCGTCTATCAGTTCCTGCACTTAAACAAGTCACAAACAAATCAGTATCATATTTTCCGGAATTCCATTTCATAAAGTCATACAACAGAATACTGTTAGCTCTTAGTATCCCTGAAGCTCAAAGAGACATCAGTGACTCTAGTATCAAAAATTCGAGGCATCTGTTGACAAAGGAGCGGAGTAAATTCCCTCTTGTGCATACCCACTGCACCAAATATCCGGCCAAGCTGAATTCAGGGCTCCATTTGGAATAGACTATGCTAAACCAAAAGCTTCAAGGTAAAGTTTCACAATCTGAGGAGTATCTGCTAGGTCCTCCTCCTCCATCCACTTCGCATCGAATACAGAGGATAGTTCTTGAATTTAACCAAGAACCGCCTTCTCACTTTACCCTTAATCTTTCTGTCCTTATGTGCCAAGATCTATTCTGGAACAAGGATCTCCTTGTTTTCTTCCACTTCGGGTTGCTCATCAGGCTCCCCATCATCGGGCACATCGCCTATAAAAGGCTTTAGGAGACTCACATGAAAAGCATTGTGAATCCTCCAAGAGTTTGGCAGTTTCAGTCGGAAGGAGACATCATTTATCTTTTCGGAGATCTGGAAAGGTCCGTAGTATCGCATACTAAGCTTTGGGTAAAGCCTCTCCTTTCCCTTTTTCTTTCTCAGGCGTGCCTTCTCAAAACGTAAGAGCACCCAATCATTCTCCATCAATTTCAATCGCGACGATGGCGATCTGTTGCCTTTTTCTGTCTTGCCTGGGATTTCTGCAAAGCCTCGCGGACCTTGGCAAAAGCTGTGTCTAAGTCTCGCGTGTACTCATCGGCTTCAAAAATCTTATCTTTTGTGCTTAGGAAGGGTGGAACCTTCGCAGCACCTTCAATAATCTCAAATGGTGCCTTCCCCGTCGAAGAGTGTATCGTGTTGTTGTAGGAAAATTCCTCCAAGAGTTTGGCAGTTTCAGTCGGAAGGAGATATCATTTATCTTTTCGGAGATCTGGAAAGGTCCGTAGTATCGCATACTAAGCTTTGGGTAAAGCCTCTCCTTTCCCTTTTTCTTTCTCAGGCGTGCCTTCTCAAAACGTAAGAGCACCCAATCATTCTCCATCAATTTCAATCGCGACGATGGCGATCTGCTGCCTTTTTCTGTCTTGCCTGGGATTTCTGCAAAGCCTCGCGGACCTTGGCAAAAGCCATGTCTAAGTCTCGCGTGTACTCATCGGCTTCAAAAATCTTATCTTTTGTGCTTAGGAAGGGTGGAACCTTCGCAGCACCTTCAATAATCTCAAATGGTGTCTTCCCCGTCGAAGAGTGTATCGTGTTGTTGTAGGAAAATTCCACCAAAGGTAAATACTTTTCCCATTGAGTCTTTTGATCCGAGATGTAAGACTTCAATATATCTAGTACCACTGAATTGGCAATCTCAGATTGCCCGTTAGTCTGCGGATGGAAAGATGACGAGCACCTTCAATAATCTCAAATGGTGCCTTCCCCGTCGAAGAGTGTATCGTGTTGTTGTAGGAAAATTCCACCAAAGGTAAATACTTTTCCCATTGAGTCTTTTGATCCGAGATGTAAGACTTCAATAAATTTAGTATCACTGAATTGGCAATCTCAGTCTGCGGGTGGAAAGATGACGAGAATTACAACCGCGTGCCAATGTTCTCCCAAATAGCCTTTCTATACAAACTCATAAATCTGGGGTCCCTGTCAGAGCAAGGTGGAAAGGTACGGAATGTACGGTACGTAATCAGTACGTAAGGTACGTACTTCTGTACGGATCGGCCTTTAAGGTACGTGATCAGTACGTAACATTTGTAACAACAAAAAGAATAGTGACTTTAGCCTTTTTCAGCCTATACATACTAGGAACTACATAGAGTCTAGACCTAGATACTACTTCAAACATCCATTAGATACTGCTTCAATCTGGTTCCTAAAAACAATCTCAACGGCTGTGTAACGCACAACAACGTTTTTTTCATCAAGTAGCCATCCCGAATGGAATATCCCGCTACTACCTCCCCATTTTGTATTCGATTGAATATGTCTAAAATATAGATACTAATGGAAAGATGTCCCTAAAAAAACAAAAAAACAAAAAAAATTTGGGGAGGGGGGGGGAGGAACAAAAAAAAACCGTACACTACCTATCCGTACGTACGGAACCGTACTGTACGGCTCCGTACGTACATACGGATGCAACCTTGTGTCAGAGAAAATCGTCTCGGGCATGCCATGTAATCTGAAGATCTGGGCCACAAACAGTCTCGCTAAGTGATCCGGCTTGACTGTTTTCTTCATTGGAATGAAATGAGCCTGCTTGCTAAATCTGTCAATAACAGTCCAGATACCATCGTGACCACTCTGTGTTCTTGGGAGATAAAAAATGAAATCCATTGCAATACTTTCCCAGGGGCGGGTGGGGATGGGCAAAGGCTGTAACAATCCTTGTGCTTTATGTTTGTCAAACTTGACCTTCTGGCATACCAAGCAACTGCGCACAGACTCGTCCACATCCTTCTTGAGTCTCAGCCAAAAGAAGTATCTCTCTACCCCTTTCAAGGTGGTAGCAATGCTGCGGTGACCCGTAAAAGGCAGACAATGGCATTCAGTCATAACCTTTTCCCTCAACGGCTGTGTAACGTACAACATGGTTTTCCTCATTAAGTAGCCATCCTGAATGGAATATCCCGCTATTGTCTCCCATCCTATATCTGTGAAAAAATGTTTGCAAAATCTGTATCCGTGGCATACTGATCGACCATATCCTCGAAGCTCCTATGATGTATCGCGGAAATAGCCAGAACCAACGGCTTCCGAGACAAAGCATCCGCCACCAAATTCTTCTGTCCCAGCACATGGACAATCTAGAAGTGAAACTGTGACAAGATGTTCGCCCACCGCATTTGCTTTTCCGATAGCTGCTTTTGTGACAAGAAGTAGCGTAAACTCTGATGGTCTGTAAAGACAGTAAAGTCCGCTCCGAGTAGGTAATGCCGCCCCACTGAGTAAGAGCATGGATAACTGCCAAAAGATCTTTCTCATAAATTTGTGCTGTCAATTTCGGCCTTTAGAACAATCGGCTCTCGTAAGCAATGACATGGCCTTCTTGCATTAAGACCGCACCCAGACTATGACCACAAGCATCACAATATACTTCAAATGACTTCTGCAAGTCCGACAAAGTCAAAACTGGTCCTGTAGTCAATTTCTCTTTCAAAGTCTGAAAGGCAGTCACCTCTGTGGGTCCCCACGAGAAAGGGATTCCTTTCTGTGTCAAGATATGCAAAGGGAAAGCAACCTCTGCAAACTTTCTAATCAACCGCCTGTAGTACGAACACAATCCCAAGAAGCTTATAACTTCATGGACATTCTTCAAATCGGGCTAATCACGGAAAGTGTCTATCTTGGCCGGGTCCATGTGCACTCTTGCTGCTAAGACAATGTGACAATGTGTCCCAAAAAGTGTATCTCTGGTAGGAAAAATTTACTTTTCTTCATATTAATCACTAACTTGTGATCTCGTAATGCTTGAAAGACCTGAAGCAGATACTCTCTATGTTTTGCCTCATCCTTGGAGAAAACAATGATATCGTTAAAGAAAGTGCCAACAAATAGTCTATAATCTCGAAAAATCCTGTTCCTCATTCGGTTAAATGTCGCAGGAGCATTGGTTAGGCCAAAAGGCATCACCAAAAACTCAAATAACCCAAAAGTCGTCCGAAAGGCTGTCTTGTAGACATCTCCCGACGCGATTTGGATCTGATAATATGCGCTCTTCAAGTTGATCCTGCTAAAACACGAGGATCTCTGTAGTCGGTCAAGTATATCATCGTTTCTTGATGGTGATTTTGTTGAGAGCTCTATAATCGATGTACATTCTCCAAGATTCGTCTTTCTTTAAAACTAACAATACAAAGAGCAGTACGGAAGTACTAGGCTGGACAAGACCCTTTTCCAAGAGGTCTTTCACTTGGTTCATAATTTCTTCGTTCTAGGCTCGGCTCACACAGTAAGCTGGCCAGTTCGGTGGTGTGCTTCCAAGTATCAGATCAATGGTATGATGCTCAGGACGGGTGGGTGGTAACTTGTCTGGCAGGCCCTCTGAGAAGCAATCGGCATGAGTGTGGAGAAAATCTTGGCGTTCTTTATCAAGTTCAGACATATTTGTCCTATCCTCATCATTCAACTCTTTCAAAAAGATTGAGTAAACAAAGAGACTGGATTTCATTGATTTTGAAATGGCCGAAGCCGATACAATAGGGACAGACTCGTCCTTAAGTTTTACATCAAGTGCAATGGTTCTGCCCTTCTCTGTAGTCAAAGTTGCTTTCTTCGTCCGATAGTCAAGAATGGCGTTGTTCTTGTGGTACCAGGGAATTCCCAAGAGGACATCACAACCTTTCAAAGGCATTATGTAGAAGTCCTCATGCCCCAAATACCCCTGACAATGCAACCGAAGTTTGCCAATGATAGGTGTAATGGCTATGTTCCTACCCGGTGCCGCTAGAACTGCCTCTGCTAGTGGTCCCATCCGATGCACCACCAGTTCAGGTGAAATGAAGTTGGCCTTGGCTCCTCCATCAAAGAAGATCAGGGCTTCTTGGTCTTTCACAAGATCAGGGCTTCTTGGTCTTTCACAAAAGACAAAGCCTTCGAAGCATCTCTATAACCAGAAAATGTGTCAAATTTAATTGACTGTCCACCTTCCTTAAACTCTCGGACTTTCTTGCTTTTATCTTCCAGAAAGTGTTACTGGTTGGCTTTATAAAAATTCTTCTTCTTTGCATAAAAGCTGCTGTCGTCAGAGTCTGAACTATCCGAAGACGAGTCCTGAGTAGAACTATCAACAACTGGGCGAGATATAGGCTTCTTTGCCTTTTTCTTGCCCTTTCCAAAGCTTTGCTTTTTGCTTCACTTTTTGCCTTTTCTGTCTTCTTCGCTTGAGTGAGAGGAGCTATAGCTGCATGGAGGGGAGAGAGAGAGAGCAGTGAATGTTGTGCAAGTCTTCAGTTCTTGCACTTCACTGTACATAGAGGGTAGGCAAGCACACAGTAGCTTTGGTACCTGCAACAATCCACCATACGGCTGAAAAATGCAGCCCATGTTTTGTTTTAATGCTTCTCTCTCTCAAGTTGTAAAAACTTCCAAAAATGTGCCAAGTGGCACTTATGTATTAATTCTCCGCTTTGGATCTTCTGGTAATATAATGTTCCTCTTGTCATTCCGGAGCTAATGACGCGAACAGTTTTCATCGCCCAAAATAGCAATTCCCTAAATTTTAGGAGATGCTTCCATTGGACTCTCACTGGTCATATGACCATCTTTCACCACTGGGACTACATCCAAAAATGCTATGTAGCCCAGTTCTCGGGTGATTTTCTCTGGGTGACCCCACCTTGTCACTGTGCCTCTATGGAGTTAATTTCATAGTATCCACCAACTTATTAAGTGCGGCGAGGGGACCTAGATGACTTTGAACTGAGCGTAGACATCCTTTTACTATATGAGTTCCAGTGCCGACCAACTTCCCGTCTACGAGTGAAACTACCGTTCACATTGGCCATACAATGTCCGACCATTTGCAACTTCAAAAAGAGGGTCTCAAAAATTAAACAAAAATGTTAGGTGCAGCGGAATGAATGTTGTATTTTCTCAAGATTAGTGATCTTTATTGCTCAAGGTTCCTTTTAGTTCTTAGGGAAAGAGAGAGCTTTCCGTCTTATGGAGAGTGCTATGGTCACGAACAAAGTGAGTGGATATTGCGCGTGCAAGTGAATGAGACTGAGAGAAGGAGAGAGAAGAGATACGACACCGAGAGGTTGTAAAACCCTCCTCCGAAGGCCCCACTCTCGTCGGCGAGAGTGGTCTACTTTGATTGCACTAAGGCGTACAATGCGAATGCAATGGACTAATGCAATTGGACTATGCCGATGACGACGACGGTGATGACGACGACGACTCGATGGCTGAAATCTGTAGGCTTCTAATCGCTGAATTCGGGGACTATTTCGATGGCTGAAAATGACTGTTTTGGGCTGTGTTTTTATGGCTGAAAATGGGGAACCATCTGCAACCTTCTTGGGGGGAATCTGCTACGGAGTCTGAGGCTGAAAATCTGTGTTCCTCCAAGGGGCTGAACTGCAGATCAAAAACGCTGAGATTCTGAAAACAAAACGCTGAAAATCTGCTCCCTTTGGCTGCGTTTTTAGGGTGAATTGCACCTGCTGAAAACGCTGCCCAAGTTGAGGAACATCTGCTGAAAACGTTGCCCTGGAAGGGGCTGAATTTGGCTAATCTGATGCAAAGGCCTAGCGTTAGTAAAAACGCTGCATAGGCCAGGCTGCAGGTGAGCAAAACGCTATTCTGCTGATGGTCTTGGCGATGATGCAAGGGGGAAAAGATGCGGGAAATCTGGGGTTGCCGCGGTAGTGCAGGAGGACTCACCGGCGGAGGTCTTTATCCAAAAACGCTAGGCTCTGGAGGGTACTGTTGAGAAGGGACCTGTTGAGCGGGAAGCTCCTGCTGCCTCTTCTGCTAGAAAGTGCTAAGTTGGGTTTGCTTATATATTAACTTAGCAAAATTGCCCTACCTACTTTTGTAGGAAAGTCACTTAAAAATAATAAGTGAAAATCCCAATAAATAGGAAATTAGGCTAAATGCACTGGAAAATTCCCCTAACTGATGCTAATGGATTCTGATGGGAATTCCGATGATCATGCCGTGTGCAACCGGAGGATATGCATCTATGCTAAGTGACTGGGCTTGCACGGTTTACGAATAGACTCACAAAAGTGCCAGATCACTGCTAATCTAAACTGATTGGACTGACTGAACCCTGCTGTGGTATAGCTTGTCCACGGACACATAGGGTTGGGATGTGTCGCGTGACATCCTCTCCTTTTCAAAGTGAGGTACTGGTACCGAACTGTATGGCGTCGAGGGAGATTGCCAACAGCATCCGGAATCCTGAAAGGGACTCTTTGCCGGCCCACTCTGCTGTGTGGGTCGTGCGGTACTTGAACTTCATAAAGGTCTGCAACGCTTGCTTCTTTGGGCCGCGCCGAAATCGACTCAAAGTCTTTTGTGACTCCTTTCTTGCGTCAACTTCGTCTAGAGAACTGCTTCTTTCGTCTTCAAGAATCTCCATGGCTGAAAATTCCTGAAACCATCTCCAACACAAAACCATGAACATCCTCATTCCATTTAAAGTGAAGGAAAAAAATATTGTCTTCTCTAAAGACTGTGCATGCAATGTAGATGAACATAGAGACGGAGTGACAACCCGTTCATCAAACACATGCAAACAATGCGCTTGAATCTTTTTTGTTTGATCGAAATCAATCAACTGTGGCAAATCACAATGGAAATGCCCATGCTTGGTGCTCATACAATCATGTGCTCTTTCGGAAACTGTGTCATGCCAAGGAAGCGACATGGAATGTGACTTCCTTACATACAAACTTTTCAACTTTTCATGAACAATCCGCATATATTCGTGCTCATCCATGAGAGAAACGTGCTCAACATACAGTATGTCATGCTTAGGAAAAGGGATCACATAACAATGTTGACTAAAATACAGGAAACCGTCACGAATGACACACTCGAATAATGCGTGCGTAACAATCATGCGAACACATAATACTTCCTGTTATGGTTCTTTGGACCAAGGCTCGAGAGCCAAGATCGCTTCTTCGGGATCTATCGAATTTTCTTGTGGGAGATCTGTGGACCTCGACTCGAAAGCGAAGATCGATTCTTGGTGATTGATCGAATCTACAACGAGGTTAGCGTCGCTAAAAAAAGCATCAACTAACACATCATTCTTGTGAACAATCACATCTTCTTCATGCAACTCATCATGCTTGTGAGAAATCACATCTTGATCATGCAAATTGAAACCGGCCTGTTAACTTCAAAAAGGGCGGTAGACTTTACTTCAAACCTTGATTTAGCTTTCACCCATTATTAGTCGTCTATTCTACCTGTGCTATAATGACACAAGAGAGGGGAATGGGATACAGATGCTAGAATGCATCTGTATGCGAGTCAGACACCAGATTGGCCCCTAAATAGGCGCTCCTTTCGGTATTTCTTTATTCTTTAAAAGAGGGAATAAAAGCTGTGGTTCCCTACAAGCTGCCCCGCACAATCTGGACTGAATTTCTTCTGTTCTGGCCCGATTTCTGCAGCATAACTGTACTAGGACCCTTCACAGTCAGTATCCCCACGCATTAGATGACTTTCCCGACGCATACGGACACTTTGCAAAACCTGGCGAGAATCTGCAGCACGCTGAATTCTCTGTTTTCTGCCCCGAAAATGCGCCAGATCACCTGTACAGCGGTCCCTTTGCGTCCCCGAACCTCTTGGGGGTATTAGGGTCCGTTTAGGGCCAAAACCCTAAACCTGCAAAAATACACAGCAGGCTGTAATTCACTGTTTTGGGCTCCGTTTCGCGTGCCGGTCGCATCTGTAGCAAGACCTCGAGCTCCCGCACCTGTAGGGCTACTTGCACTTTGAATCGGATGAGATTTCGCACGTGAAACCTCTCCGAATCACCTGTATCTGTGGAGGATTAGCCACTAGCTAATCCAGTACCTGTGCAAGAGGCTCTTGCCTCGGCAATCGCGCATGAACCCACACAACTGTACATTGGTCAATCTGATGAGCCCACTAGAGGGGCATAACCATAAAGAATAGGGGAGAGAGAGAGCAGTGAGAGGTATACAAGTCATGACATCCTGCACCTCACTGTACATAGAGGGTAAGCCAACACTCCATTGAAGCTCTCCCACTTGTGACAACACTCAAAAACGAGCTCACAACTGAAAATCACGTTTTTGCCTTCTCTTTAAGTAGTAAACTGGCCTCAGAGTGCCAAGTGTCACTCATTTGTGCATTTTCCCGCTTTAGATCCTTGGGTCTAAAAATATCTCACCTGCAGCCTGTGTTGACTTGGCCACAGAGTAACAAAATGATCCCCATGTCAAACTGCACGTAATGACGCGAAGACATTTTCCCATCCAAAAATAGCAGTCCCTAAAATTTAGGAGTTTTTGCCATTACATTCTTCTAAGTCATCTGACCCTCTTTGTACACTGCAGCCACACCCAGAACTGAAATGTAGTCTATGTAGCAAAGGATTCCGCTTTGGCTGGCCAATGACCCCACTTTGGCTAACTATAGTCCTTGTCCAACCTTAGTGCTCTTTAGCCCTCAGGCCTGGACTCTCTCTGAACAGTTCCACACTGGCTATGCAATGCAGGGCAGTTAGATTTCCAGAGGGGTGTTTCCAAAAGGTAAAACAAACAAAATTCCCCAAAGAAAGAGAAATAAACAAAAATGGAATTGCCACTGGCTGGTGACATAAATCATCATGCAAATCATGGTCAATCAAATCATTATCATGCTTCACACAATCATGCAAATCATATGTGTCATGCTGTGGAGAAAGAGAGATTGAGAGAATCTCCTTATCCCGAATCCTTTCAATCTTGTCCTGCATATTAGCAATGAGAGATGGAGAATGAGCAATGTCCTCTCCATGAATGATAATAGGAGAATCACTTTTGGCATCGAGAGTTATAGTGTTAGTCAGAAAATCCATGAGAGCGTCGTTATCACGAAACCATCGAATGTCCAAAATCATATCACATCCTGAGAGAGGAGAAACAACAAATCTTCTAGTGAAGGCAGTCTGTTGAATTGCAAATAACACATCAAGGCATTCCTCGGTGATGAGAGTGTCCATATCGGGACGAAAGCCAAAGACCTCGATAGGAGATCTCGGACTAACTTCGAGGCGGGCTCTCTCAACAAGAGAGGAACTGATCACATCATGCATACTACCTGGGTCAAACAATATGACAAAACGGTGCCCCGACGTACGACCATAACATTTAATGAGAGAATCATCAATGGGAGGGTCCTGAGAAACTTTGTGCACAATCGTGTTATCATTCATTGCATTGACAGATGTAGTGGGTGTTGTGGGTTCTTTAGATTCATTCGATTCAGGCTTAGGACATGTTCTTTTTATGTGACCCTTAATGTGACAATGAAAACAACGACCTTCCTTAGAATAAGTGCTTTGTTCTTCCGACGTGATGTATCCTCCTACAATTCCTTGTGCTACCTTTTCATCTGGAGTAAGCTTAGGTTTAGCAGTTGTGTTAGCCTTACCCTTAGATTCATTGGAAGAATTCTTTGATGAGATACTGTTGGAAGATTGGTGAGAAGAGTTATCATGCTTACCATTCTTACCGTTCTTACCGTTGTGAGGAGTCTGCGAGGTACTTGTGGAAGTCTTGTTCTCCTTAGGCTTTCCGTTGTTGTGCTTCATCTCCTGTGCGAGAGCAATCGCTACCGCCTTGTTGAGATCGATTGGGTCGAGTACCTTGACATCGTACTTGATCTTCATCCGACATGCGTAATTGAGTACCTAGCTGCAAAACACGATCAGAAAAAGACATAACCGGCATACCATTTTGCTTTAGAGCGCGCCAATCGTCTTTCAACCGTGCAAGGTACTGAGGTGGCATAAACCGCGCTCTGAGCTTGTCTTGGAAATGAGCCCAACTGAAAGAGGGGGGCGTGAAATCGGCGGCTGCCTCTAGGTGCGCCGCTAGCTGTGCCTCTTGCCATGCGTGGTACCAATTAATGGCATCACCGGCAAGGTACATAGCTACCGTCAAAACTTTGCTATTGCTCGTCTTCTTAGTTGTCGCAAAATAAGCATTAAATTGATGCAACCAAGAATGAATCACTGTAGCATCCATCTTACCGTCATACTTAATGAAAATCAACTTTTCTGTAACTGGATGGTTGGAATCCGCGTCGTGGCTTGCACCACGAGAGGAACTCCCATGACCTTTGGGTGGTTCGATCTTCGAGACGAGAACTTGGGCAAGCAATTTTTGAGTGCGTAGCTCTCGTTGAGCTTCACGCTTGGCCTCCAATGCTGCGTGTCTTGCTGCCGCTTCTTCCTTCCTGAGTTCTTTTCTTGCGTCGCGTTCGCGTTCTAAAGCAAGGCGCTTGTCTTCCTGTTTATCCATCATGGCCATTATTTGCTTCATCATTGCCTCCATAGGGTCTGGCGTAGATGGCGAAGGGGTAGGGTTGGAAAAATCTCTTGGTGGGGAGAATCCTTCGTCGCCTCTCTCATGCTCATCACCTGAATGCGAAGTATCCATGCCGCTTCGGGTGACGACCATGCACTATGATCTTGGGGTCTTAAGCTCGCGAGGAACTTGGGTTCTTGAGGGTCTTGAGGTTCTTGAGGTCCTTTATTCGTGAGAATCTAGGGTTCTTGAGGTTCTTGAGTCTTGAGGGTCTTGGGTTCTTGAGGTTTTCTTTTGCTTGCAAATCGCATTGGAGAAGGATCTTCTCTTCACTCGAGTTCTACCCTTTTCTGCAGGCGCACCCCTTGGTGGCCTTGCGCTCACACCAAGGTTGCTTTTTCCCACCTCACGTCGATTGGCCGGCCGCTAAGTGCACGGTCCGCTCTCAATGAGTGAAAAGAGACACAAGGGGAAAGCCCTTCTTTCTTGGGATTCTTGTCACTCTTCAACAAAACACGATTAGGAATTGCCACGCCCACGTAAACTTGGGTTCGTGCGATCGCAACAAGCAAAAAAAAAAACTTGTGGTTCTTCCCTTGAGTAATGCAGAACACTTCCAAAGCTCTGATACCAATGTTAGGTGCAGCGGAATGAATGTTGTATTTTCTCAAGATTGGTGATCTTTATTGCTCAAGGTTTCTTTTAGTTCTTAGGGAAAGAGAGAGCTTTCCGTCTCATGGAGAGTGCTATGGTCACGAACAAAGTGAGTGGATATTGTGCGTGCAAGTGAATGAGACTGAGAGAAGGAGAGAGAAGAGATACGACACCGAGAGGTTGTAAAACCCTCCTCCGAAGGCCCCACTCTCGTTGGCGAGAGTGGTTTACTTTGATTGCACTAAGGCGTACAATGCGAATGCAATGGGACTATGCCGATGACGACGATGGTGATGACGACGACGACTCGATGGCTGAAATTTGTAGGCTTCTAATCGCTGAATTCGGGGACTGTTTCGATGGTTGAAAATGACTGTTTTGGGCTGTGTTTTTATGGCTGAAAATGGGGAACCATCTGCAACCTTCTTGGGGGGAATCTGCTACGGAGTCCGAGGCTAAAAATCTGCGTTCCTCCAAGGGGCTGAACTGCAGATCAAAAACGCTGAGATGCTGAAAACAAAACGCTGAAAATCTGCTCCCTTTGGCTGCGTTTTTAGGGTGAATTGCACCTGCTGAAAACGCTGCCCAAGTTGAGGAACATCGGCTGAAAACGCTGCCCTGGAAGGGGCTGAATTTGGCTAATCTGATGCAAAGGCCTAGCGTTAGTAAAAACGCTGCATAGGCCAGGCTGTAGGTGAGCAAAACGCTATTCTGCTGATGGTCTTGGCGATGATGCAAGGGGGAAAAGATGCGGGAAATCTGGGGTTGCCGCGGTAGTGCAGGAGGACTCACCGGCGGAGGTCTTTATCCAAAAACGCTAGGCTCTGGAGGGTACTGCTGAGAAGGGACCTGTTGAGCGGGAAGCTCCTGTTGCCTCTTCTGCTAGAAAGTGCTAAGTTGGGTTTGCTTATATATTAACTTAGCAAAATTGCCCTACCTACTTTTGTAGGAAAGTCACTTAAAAATAATAAGTGAAAATCCCAATAAATAGGAAATTAGGCTAAATGCACTGGAAAATTCCCCTAACTGATGCTAATGGATTCTGATGGGAATTCCGATGATCATGCGTGTGCAACCGGAGGATATGCATCTATGCTAAGTGACTGGGCATGCACGGTCTACGAATAGACTCACAAAAGTGCTAGATCACTGCTAATCTAAACTGACTGGACTGACTGAACCTTGCTGTGGTATAGCTTGTCCACGGACACATAGGGTTGGGATGTGTCACGTGACAAAAAATCATTGGAAAGAAACCATCAATTAACATTAGCAGTTGCCACGTCCTCGTGACATAGTTAATAGTTGCCACATTCTCGTGACATATCCCCCTTTTGAAATCGCAAATGTCCTCGATTTAATACCAAAAATACATGCCACTGATGATCTTGTGTTGTTAGCACTCTTTTATCATCGCATGTATCCGCAAGAAAGGTTGTAGCAGATACATACAAATGACTTAATGAGACCCTCATACTTTGGTCATTTCCATCTACTACACTGAATTCATATGTACATATGATGTGCTAGCTCTATCATTACCCCTCCTTTGCACATCTGGGTTGGGGCATAAGTAGGCTGTAACCCAAAGGCATCAAGGTACATCTGCAATACGTTTGGTGACTCTGACAGTTCATGCTCTTCCATCCACTTTGCATCCATAGGTGGATAGTTCTTGAACTTCACCAAGTAGCGTCTTGCAACCTGTTCTTTAACTTTTCTGTCCTTATGTGCCAAAACTTGCTTAGGTACCAGGATCTCATTAAGTTCCTCAACTTTTGGTTGATCCTCATCTGGCATATCTTCTGGCACATCACCCACGAAGGGTCTTAGAAGACTCGCGTGAAACGCATTGTGAGTCTTCCACGCATCATGCAATTTCAGTCTGTAAGCCACGTCGCTGATCATATCAAGCACTTGAAATGGCCCATAGTAACGCATGCTGAGCTTAGGAAACAACCATTCCTTGCCCTTCATCTTCTTTAACCTTGCCTTCTCAAACATTAACAGAACCCAATCACCAGGTCATAACAGCAATTCACGACGGTGACGATCAGCAGCCTTTTTCTGCTTTGCCTGAGTCTTCTCCAAGGCAACTTTAATTATCTTACATTTCATCCATGTTCTCAACATATCGAGATTCGATCTGTCTCAAAGATTTTGTTCTTTGTATGTAAAATGGGAGAAACCTATTTGCCGCCTTCAACAATCTCAAAAGGTGCCTTGCTAGTCGACGAATGCATCGTATTGTTGTACGCATACTCAAGCATGGGCAAATATTGTTCCCACTTGCCCTTATCATCTGACAAATAGCATTTGACCAGATCTAAGACATTTAAATTAGCCTCTTTTGACTGTCCATCAGTTTGTGGATGAAACGAAGAAGAGAATTTGAGCGTAGTGCCCCTGTCATCAAACAATCCTCTCCAAAATAAACTTGTCATGCGAGGATCACGACCACTGATAATCGATTGTGGCATACCATGGTGTGTGCCATTTGATCAAATTTTAAATGAGCCTGCTTGGTGAACCTGTAGAGAATGGTCCATATACCATCATTCCCCGTCGGCGTTCTTGGAAGATCAAAGATAAAGTCCATAGCAATGCTTTCCCATGGCTTATCTGGAATCGGCAATGGTTGTAACAACCCTGGTGCCTTTTGCGTGTCAAACTTGACCTTTTGGCAAATCACGCATGCTCGCACTAATGCATCCACATCTCTTCTCAAAGTAGGCCAATAAAAGGATGTCTACCGCTTTAACTGTCGCATCAATACCACGATGCCCTGCATACGGTGGGACGTGACTTTCTACCACCTTATGTCGCAATGGCCTAGTGATACAAAGTCTGCCATGCATCATCATAAAACCATCTCTGAGGAGGTAATGCTCATGTGTTGCCCCTCTTGCAACTGTTCAAAGATCCTTGCAAAATCTTCATCAGTAGCATACTGTTCCTTCATGTCATCAAGCTCATAATGATAAGGAATTGACACAACTGAAATTTGTGGCTTTCTTGATAACGCATCAGCCACAACATTCTTCTTTCCTTCCACATGCATAATTTGGAAGTGGAACATAGAAAGAATATTTGCCCATCGCATATGCTTTTCGGATAACTTTGACTATTTCAAGAAGTATCGCAAGGTTTGATGATCTGTTTGGACAACAAAATCAGCACCTAAGAGGTAGTGCTTCCAACTAGAAATCGCATGAATCACGACCAAGAGCTCTTTCTCATAGGCTTGCATAGTCTTCTCTGGCCCTTGCAAAATTCGGCTTTCATAAGCTATTACTTGTCCATCTTGCATTAGCAGTGCTCCTATGCTACTGCCACACGCGTCACACTGGACCAGAAATGACTTCCTGAAATTTGGCAAAACAATTACTGGGTCCGAAGTCAACTTTTCCTTTAACAGACTAAAAGCTGAAATCTCTTTTTGGGTCCGTCTGAAAGTGACCTCTTTCTTTTGCAAAGCGTGAAGAGGTGATGCTATCTCTGCAAGATTCTTGATAAACCTTCTATAGTAGGAACATAATCCTAAGAAGCTTTTGACATCGTGCACAGTCTTCAACTTTGGCCATGTTTTGATAGCTTCGACCTTTGCAGGATCCATTCTTACACCATCCTTTCAGATTATGTGGCCTAGAAAGTGGATCTCTTCCAGGAAGAATTCACTTTTCTTAGGATTGACAAGTAGCCTGTGACTTCGCAGCTCTTCAAACACAATGGTCAAGTGACGCCTATGCTCCTCTTCATTCTTCGAACAGACTATCATGTCATCGAAGAATGTCCCAACAAACTGTTGATGCGAGCGGAAAATCTGGTCCATCATCCTGTTGAATGTGGCAGGAGCATTCGTTAGACCAAATGGCATCACTAAGAACTCATAAAGATCAATGTCGTTCTGAACGCAGTCTTGTGCACATCCTCTGGCCTTATACGAATCTGATGGTACCCACTCTTAAGGTCTATCCTGTTAAAAATTGCAGCACCCTCTGAACGATGAAGAATATCATCAATCCTTGGAATAGGAAACCTATTCTTGATGGTATTTTTATTTAACGCAAAGTAATTATCCTTTTTTTTGTACTAGGAGCACTTGGGAGCAAAAGGGTATCAGCCCCTTCTCTAATAACTCCTCAACCTGGCCCTAATCTCTTTCTGCTGCGCCGCGCTAACCCTATAGGAAGGTCTATCTGGTGGGCTACACCTTGGCACCAAATCTATCCGATGGTCCTCAGGTCTCTCTAGCGGCAATCGACAGTAATGAATCAGAAAAATAGTCACTAAACTCTCGCAAAAATGCTGACCTTTCTTAATCTAACACTGATAAATTTGACTGATAATTATCTGAGACATCACGTGCAAAAATCAAGTACACAAAAAGATGATTCTGTATTACAGAAGTGATAGCCGAAGCAGATACAATAGGGACAAACTTCCCTTTGAGCTTTACATCCAAAACATGAGTTTTGCCCCTATGCTGAAGGGTGATCGTCTTGCCGAAGGCATCCAACACGCCATGTACTCTGAACATCCACGGAATTCCAAGTAGCGCATCTCACCCTTCCAATGGCATGATATAAAATTCTTTTGTGTCTACATATGATTGGATATGCAGACGCAAATTTCCAATAATGGGAGTAATGTAACAGACTTGGATACTCCCAAGTCAAGAATCTATTGCGACAGCACCAAATAACCACTTCAAACAATTCACAGTTCACAATTTATTCGACACTGGCCCGACGGAGTTTCGTGCCTAGAGATATTTGCCCCAAAGACTGGCGCCCCTTTCGGTATTTCTTTTTGTATTAATCTGAGTTCAAAGTACAAGAGTGCGGTCAGACGCTCACACTCAGACTGTGTCCAAATGCTCTGAGTTGTGAGAGGCCTGCTCACATATTTAAAGTTACAAGGGATGCCAAAAGCAGAGCCCCAAAAGCTGAAAATCAAAAGCCCATAAATAAAGCAAAGGCTCTTTCTCTCTCTTGCTTATAAAATAAAGCAAGTTCCAAAAAGCTGTCCAATCAAAAGCTTTTAGAATAAAGCAGAAGCTTTTTCTCTCTCATTTGTCTATGCTTTTATAAAATAAAAGTAAAAGCTTCTCTCCCTCTCATCTCTTGCGTTGAGTAAAAGCAAAAGCCAAAATCTGCCCAGCTTTTCGTAAATCACGTTGGTGTCCGTACAGCAGGCCGCGTGTCAGTCCGCCACGTAAGCAAATCAGGGTTAGGGTTAGAGCAAAATCAGGGTTTCTGATTTTCGGGTTAGGGTTTCAGTAAAATTAGGGTTTCGGGCAGCCACGTCATCACTTTGTGACATACCCCCCTCTTGAAAGCATTGTAATCGCCCTCGATTACGCCTGCAAAACAGACAGAGGCCATGAACCGTCTTAGCAGACACTGATTGTTAGTACCTACGTACTAGGAACACACATCTAGCACATGTACCAATCGAGAGTCACTTCACACGACATCACAAGACATCACAGGACATTCAACATTCATTCGGATCTTAGACCATGATTTATCGGCAATGTAGCTAGCGATCGCATCTAGATCCAATCGGGACCTCATTGATGCCCGATTGACTAACCCCTATTGCAACCATGTCTATTCGAGAACAATTAGACCAAAATGCTGCAGTCATTTCGTCTATCAGTTCTTGCACTTAAAAACAAGTCAAGAACAAATCAGTTTCATATTCTGGAATTCCATTTCATAAAGTCATTTAGTAGAATACTGTCAGCTCTCAGTATCCCTGAAGCTCAAAGAGACATCAGTGACTCTAGTATTCAAAAATCGAGGCATCTGTTGACAAAGGAGCGGAGTAACTCCCCTCTTATCCAAACCCACAGCACCAGATCTCCGGCTAAGCTGAATTTTGGGTTCCATTTGGAGTAGACTATGCTAAACCAAAAGCTTCAAGGTAAAGATTCACATTCCGAGGAATATCTGCTAGGTCTTCCTTCTCCATTCGCTTCGCATCCAATGTGAAGTAGGTCTTGAATTTAACCAAGAAACCGTCAGTTCGCTTTACCTTCTTTCTTTCTTTCTGTGTCAATTTTTGTTTTGGAACGAGTATTTGCTCGTTTTCGTCCAATTCGAGTTGTTCATCATCAGGCACATCGCCTGATGATGAACATCAGGCACATCGCCTTCAAAAGGCTTCAAGAGACTCACATGAAAAACATTGTGAATCCTCAAAGTATTCTGGCAGCTTCAGTCGAAAGGAGATATCATTCATCTTTTCGGAAAATCTGGAAGGTCTACACCATTTCATGTTAAGCTTTCAAAGAAGCCTCTCCTTTCCCTTCTCATGCGTGCCTTCTCAAAACGTAAGAGCACCCAATCATTCTCCTTCAATTCAAATCGCGACGATGGCGATTTGTTACCTTTTTCTGTCTTTCATGAAATTTTTGCAAAGCCTTCCGGACCAAGTCCCTCATGAACTGATCGGCTTCAAAGAAAAATCTTATCTTTCGTGCTAAGGAAGGGTAGAAAACCTTCGTAGAAATGGCATCTTCCCCATCCTAGAGTCAAACGTGTTTCACTGAATTAGCAATCTCTGATTGCCCGTCAGTCTGCGGGTGGAACGATGACGAGAACTGCAACCGCGTGCCTATGTTCTCCCCAAATAGGCGTCCGAAAACAAACTTGTCAACCTGGGGTCCCTGTCGGAGACAATCGTCTCAGGCATGCCATGTAATCTAAAGACCTGGGCAATAAATAGTCGTACCCATGCTGTGTTCTCAGGAGATGAAATCCATTCAAAACTTTCCCAGGGGCGGGTGGGTATGGGTAAATGCTGTAACAATCCTTGTGCTTTATGCATGTCAAACTTGACCTTCGGGCATACCAAGCAACTGCACACAAACTCGTGCACATCTGTCTTGAGTCTCGACTAAAAGAAGTATGTCTCTATCCCTTTCAAGGTGGTAGCAATGCATCAGTGACCCGTAAAAGGTGGACAGTGGCATTCGGTTAGAACCTTTTCCCTCAATGGCTGTGTAATGCACAACATGGTTTTCTTCATTAAGTAGCCATTCCGAATGGAATAGTCCGCTACTATCTCCCCTTTCTGTATTCAACTGAATACATATGCGAAATCTGTTCTGTGGCGTACTGACCGACCATATCTTTAAAGTTCCTATGATGTATCGCGGAAAATAGCCAGAACCAACGGCTTTCGGGACAAGGTATTTGCCACCAATTTCTTCTATCCCTGCACATGGACAATCCGGAAGTTAACTGTGACAAGATGTTTGCCGACCGCAGCTGCTTTTCCGATAGCTGCTTCTGTGACAAGAAGTAGCGTAAACTCCCATCATCTGTGGAAACCGTAAAATCGGCTTCGAGTAGGTAATGTCGCCACTGAATAAGAGCATGGATAGCTGCCAAAAGCTCTTTCTCACAAATTTGTGCTATCAATTCCGGCCTTGAAAACATCGGCTCTCATAGGCAATGACATTGGCCTTCTTGCATTAAGACCGCATCTAGACTACGACGACAAGTATCACAATATAGTTCAAACGACTTTTGCAAATCCGGCAAAGTCAAAAACTGGTTTTGTAGTCAAATTCTGTTTCAATTCCTGAAAGGCAGTCACTTCTGTGGGTCCCCACGAGAAAGGGACTCCTTTCTGTGTCAAGATATGCAAAGGAGAAGCAACCTCTGCAAACTTTCTAATGAACCGCCTGTAGTAGGAACACAATCCCTAGAAGCTTCTAACTTCATGGACATTCTTCAAATCGGGCCAATCACGGATAGTGTCTATCTTGGCCGGATCCATATGCACTCTTGTTGTTGCTGACACCCAAAAAGTGTATCTCTGGTAGGAAAAATTCACTTTTCTTCGCATTAATCTCTAACTTGTGATCTTGTAATGCCTGAAAGACTTGAAGCAGATGATCTCTATGTTCTGCCTCATCCTTGGAGAAAACAATGTTGTCGTCAAAGAAAGTGCCAACAATTAGTTTGTACTCTCGAAAAATCGTATCCATCATCCGGTTAAATGTCGCAGGAGCATTGGTTAGGCCAAAAGGCATCACCAAAAGCTCAAATAACCCAAAAGTCGTCCGAAAGGCTGTCTTGTAGACG
The DNA here is from genome assembly GCF_014529385.1 of Adiantum capillus-veneris. Taxonomy (NCBI): domain Eukaryota; kingdom Viridiplantae; phylum Streptophyta; class Polypodiopsida; order Polypodiales; family Pteridaceae; genus Adiantum; species Adiantum capillus-veneris. The sequence continues at coordinate 7,677,961 of NC_140948.1, read as the reverse complement.
TCTCCCGGCGCGTTTCGGATCTGATGATATACTCGACAGACTACAACGATCCTCGTGTTTTAGCAGGATTGATTTGAAGAGTGGATCGAGTAGGTAATGTCGCCACTGAATAAGAGCATGGATACCTGCCAAAAGCTCTTTCTCACAAATTTGTGCTGTCAATTCCGGCCTTGAAAACAATCGGCTCTCATAGGCAATGACATTGGCCTTCTTGCATTAAGACCGCATCTAGACTACGACCACAAGTATCACAATATACTTCAAACGACTTTTGCAAATCAGGCCAAGTCAAAAACTGGTTTTGTAGTCAAATTCTGTTTCAATTCCTGAAAGGCAGTCACTTCTGTGGGTCCCCACGAGAAAGGGACTCCTTTCTGTGTCAAGATATGCAAAGGGGAAGCAACCTCTGCAAACTTTCTAATGAACCGCCTGTAGTAGGAACACAATCCCTAGAAGCTTCTAACTTCATGGACATTCTTCAAATCGGGCCAATCACGGATAGTGTCTATCTTGGCCGGATCCATATGCACTCCTGCTGCTGACACCCAAAAAGTGTCTCTGGTAGGAAAAATTCACTTTTCTTCGCATTAATCTCTAACTTGTGATCTGGTAATGCCTGAAAGACTTGAAGCAGATGATCTCTATGTTTTGCCTCATCCTTGGAGAAAACAATGTTGTCGTCAAAGAAAGTGCCAACAATTAGTTTGTACTCTCGAAAAATCGTATCCATCATCCGGTTAAATGTCGCAGGAGCATTGGTTAGGCCAAAAGGCATCACCAAAAGCTCAAATAATCCAAAAGTCGTCCGAAAGGCTGTTTTGTAGACGTCTCCCGACGCGATTTGGATCTGATGATATACTCGACAGACTACAGGGATCCTCGTGTTTTAGCATGATTGATTTGAAGAGTGGATCGAGTATTTAATGTCGCCACTGAATAAGAGCATGGATAGCTGCCAAAAGCTCTTTCTCACAAAGTTGTGCTGTCAATTCCGGCCTTGAAAACAATCGGCTCTCAAAGGCAATGACCTTCACCTTCTTGCGGTAAGACCGCATCTAGACTACGACCACAAGTATCACAATATAGTTCAAACGACTTTTGCAAATCCGGCAAAGTCAAAAACTGGTTTTGTAGTCAAATTCTGTTTCAATTCCTGAAAGGCAGTCACTTCTGTGGGTCCCCACGAGAAAGGGACTCCTTTCTGTGTCAAGATATGCAAAGGGGAAGCAACCTCTGCAAACTTTCTAATGAACCGCTTGTAGTAGGAACACAATCCCTAGAAGCTTCTAACTTCATGGACATTCTTCAAATCGGGCCAATCACGGATAGTGTCTATCTTGGCCGGATCCATATGCACTCCTGTTGCTGACACCCAAAAAGTTGACACCCAAAAAGTGTATCTCTGGTAGGAAAAATTCACTTTTCTTCGCATTAATCTCTAACTTGTGATCTCGTAATATCTGAAAGACTTGAAGCAGATGATCTCTATGTTCTGCCTCATCCTTGGAGAAAACAATGTTGTTGTCAAAGAAAGTGTCAACAATTAGTTTGTACTCTCGAAAAGTCGTATCCATCATCCGGTTAAATGTCGCAGGAGCATTGGTTAGGCCAAAAGGCATCACCAAAAGCTCAAATAACCCAAAAGTCGTCCGAAAGGCTGTCTTGTAGACGTCTCCCGGCGCGTTTCGGATCTGATAATATACTCGATAGACTACAATGATCCTCTTTTTTAGCCGGATTGATTTGAAGAGTGGATCGAGTAGGTAATGTCGCCACTGAATAAGAGCATGGATAGCTGCCAAAAGCTCTTTCTCACAAATTTGTGCTGTCAATTCCGGCCTTGAAAACAATCGGCTCTCATAGGCAATGACATTGGCCTTCTTGCATTAAGACCGCATCTAGACTACAACCACAAGTATCACAATATACTTCAAACGACTTTTGCAAATCAAGCCAAGTCAAAAACTGGTTTTGTAGTCAAATTCATTTTCAATTCCTGAAAGGCAGTCACTTCTGTGGGTCCCCACGAGAAAGGGACTCCTTTCTGTGTCAAGATATGCAAAGGGGAAGCAACCTCTGCAAACTTTTAATGACCGCCTGTAGTAGGAACACAATCCCTAGAAGCTTCTAACTTCATGGACATTCTTCAAATCAGGCCAATCACGGATAGTGTCTATCTTGGCCGGATCCATATGCACTCCTGTTGCTGACACCCAAAAAGTGCATCTTTGGTAGGAAAAATTCACTTTTCTTCGCATTAATCTCTAACTTGTGATCTCGTAATGCCTGAAAGACTTGAAGCAGATGATCTCTATGTTTTGTCTCATCCTTGGAGAAAACAATGTTGTCGTCAAAGAAAGTGCCAACAATTAGTTTGTACTCTCGAAAAATCGTATCCATCATCCGGTTAAATGCTGCAGGAGCATTGGTTAGGCCAAAAGGCATCACCAAAAGCTCAAATAACCCAAAAGTCGTCCGAAAGGTTGTCTTGTAGACGTCTCCCGGCACGATTCGGATCTGATGATATCCACTCTTCAAATCAATCCTGCTAAAACACGAGGATCGCTGTAGTCTGTCGAGTATATCATCGATGCTAGGAATCGGAAATCTGTTCTTGATGGTGATTTTGTTGAGAGCTCTATACTCCATGCACATTCTTCAAGATCCGTCTTTTTTTTTTTCCAAAACCAATAACACTGGAGAGCAATACGGTGAAGTACTAGGCTGGACAAGACCTTTTTCCAAGAGGTCTTTCATTTGGTTCATAATCTCTTCGTTCTGGGCTCGGCTCACACGATAAGGTGGCGTGCTTCCAGGTATCAGATCAATGGTATGATTCGTAGGACGAGTGGGTGGTAACTCGCCTGACAGGCCCTCTGAAAGGCAATTGGCATGAGTGTGGAGAAAACCTGTTGGGGTATAGGCGCCTGTGCCTTGCTCGACTGCCCAGAGTCTGGGCGCCCACTGACTTGTATACCTTATACATAGCATAAGTGTATAGGGGGTTGCTCACTGATTGAGTCTGCCCACCCATATCTGTGTGTCGTGTGCTCTTGTCCAGTTTGCAGTTGAGTGGTTCTTCTGCAGTGTTGTGGCTTTCAAATGGTCTTTGAGTGGGTAATGCTCTATGTATGCTTATGTGGTGAGCAGTAGATCTTGTGAGCAAGCGCAGAGGTTGGTTGTGGATGATATGTATGGTCACCTGTGGTACTCTTTGTGAGCATTTGTTGGACACAGGTTTGCAGAGCTTATGCATGTATGTTGAGTGTAGTTTGATGCGCATTGATTGCTCATTGTATTGAGCTTGCAGGACAATGGTTATTTTGTGCTGATAGCCATTGTGCGTCGAAACTCTGGCGAAATTTTCCCAGGAGTTTTATGCGCATAAGTTGATGCGATCCAGGTTGTGATTGCGATTGCACTCAGTGATTACGTGCGGTGTTCTCTGTAGGTGGGAGCTTAGTGCATGTATGCATCGATACCGCACAGTGTGGGCTTGGTGATTAGCTCACGGTTTGACAGGTGTACAGGTTATCTTGGCACACTCACAAGAGTGAATATTGTGATGTATGCTTGTGTGTCTACGAGCTAGGTAGCCGGATTCGAGCACTAATGACTTGAGGTTTTTCAACAGGTTTTAGCTACAGGTTTACAAGTGTACAGGCAGGTTTGAGGGCTTATTTGGGCGCTGAATTTTCAGCCATTGTTTCCTCTTTGAAGGTGTCCATGTATGGCTCAGTTGTAGGCTGATCTGGGACACGTTTGTGACTTGTTTATGCAGCTGTTTAAGAGCTGAATTTTGGGGCTGTTTTGGGGTTGATTTGTAGCTATATTTTACAGCCATATAGGAGCTTGGTTTACTCTACTGGAGCCTCGTACACTTGGCATTTGGGATTTGCATCATTGCCATTTGTGGAGCACAGTGTGGTTACACTACTGCGAGAGATTTTATGCGTGGATTCGCATGAGCATTGTAGGTGCTGGTGAGCTCTTTTTTTGAGAGCATTTTCTCGTTGCAGGTTGCTTCTTTTGGATTAGTTGAGTGCATTTCATTGCTACCGTACCTAGAGTAGAGTTACAGCTCTTGGTTATTTTTGACATTCACTTATAGTAGTCAATATGTGTGAGACTTTCGAGTCTAGGATAATGACTCATGAGAGACGGCGTTCTCGTTCGTGTCGACACTTGAGATGTTGGCATTGTGGTCACACAGGGCACATTAGACGGCGATGCTTTCGTCGTATGAGACAGCACAGGAGACAGGCTAGTCTCAAGGATGCAGTAGATGCTATAGGCTCCGTTGACTTGACAATTGCAGAATCAGATACAGTGTCTGAGTACCCTAGTGACAGTGAGGTCACATTTGCTTCTTGTATTACTTCTGATTTTTTGACGTCTGAGGATAGTGCACTTCTTTTGCAGTGGGTGCTAGACAGGGACGCTACTTTTCATGTCACTCTGTATCGTGACTGGTTCAGTAGCTATTCTAGCAGAGTGCATGGTAGTGTTCGATTGGCAGATGGGTCACTGCATGAGATTGTTGGTTCAGGAGATGCGAGACTGTCATTACCGAGCGGTGCATCGTACGAGCTGAGAGATGTGCGTCATGTGCCAGATTTGACGATGAGTTTGATCTCCGTTGGTCAGCTCAGGGATAGTGGATGTCGGGTATTGCTGCTTGAGCGATCTTTTGCGTTGCATTTGGGTTCGCTAGTGATTGCGAGAGGTGCTAGAGTTGGCACATGGTACCCATTGCACGTAGTACTGGTGCGAGATGGTCGAGTCTCAATCTTGTTACAACCATGCAGAGAGCGAGAGACCCGGACAGTCTCTTTTGCTCATGGGTTGCAGGGTGCTTTGCATGGAGTGCACAATAGTGAGCTCGTTGTGCACACAGTTGGGGCACGATTTGAGCAGTCACACAGAGAGGTGACAGAGTCAGACATGCATGCTTTGCTAGTGACTGAGCAAAGCAGAGAGTCAGTTGTGCGAGATACTTCTATGCAGGATAGACAGGTAGAGCGGTCTTGCTCTAGTGAGTCACAACAGGAGGACGTTGTGCAAGAGTCTATGCAGAAGGAGTTAGAGTATGAGAGCTCTAGTGAGTCACAACAGATTGAGTGGTCATGTTTGCAGTGGATGATTGCAGAGGAGGCTGAGATGTCAACGATTATGCAGTCATTCCTTTCTATGCTCGACAGTGAGCATGGGGATATAGTTGTGCAGGATATGTCTTCCAATAGACACCTAGAGCAGCTGGTTTGCTCTGAGGTTGCACGACAGGTTGATGCGTCTTTTGCGGACAGTCAGGAGATGAATGTGGCTGACACGCCTTGTCAGTCAGAGATGCCTATTTCCAGGGATATATATGTTGATGCATGCTCCGTAGAGCTAGCAGGGCCCGCTAGCATTGCATCGGCATTCGGTGGTCTCATGTATGAGATGCTGATCTTGAGACCGGATATCGCAGCTGCAGTGGGAGCATTTGCAGTTGGGGTTGTCAGTCGTTTGTTGACTGATGATGGCATAGTGTACGAGGGAGATATGCAGGTATTGCGTACATACTTGCAGTACGTGTGCGGTACGTCTGGTGGTGTATGGACTTACATGGAAGCAGGACAACCGGATGCACACGATCATAGCCAGCCAGTGGGCATCGGTTGAGAGCGATTTTCTCTCGCCTTTTGTAGTCTTTAGACTAGGTTCCCTTGCTTAAAGGCACAGTCGCCTTTAACTGGGAGGTTGTTGGGGTATAGGCGCCTGTGCCTTGTCCGGCCGCCCAGAGTCTGGGCGCCCACTGACTTGTATACCTTATACATAGCATAAGTGTATAGGGGGCTGCTCACTGATTGAGTCTCCCCACCCATATCTGTGTGTCGTGTGCTCTTCTCCTTCCTCTTCTCTCCTGCACAGTTCCTTCAAAACCTTGGCGTTCTTTTGTTCAGGTCAAAACATATTCGACCTTCATCCATCGTTAGTTCTCTCCAAAAAAAAAGCGAGTAAAGAAATTGAAGTTCATCAAGTACAATCTCTGAGCCCTTCATTTATCCAAGTCGCATTCTCGGCTCGGTAGTCAACCACGGCATTGTTCTTGTGGTACCGAGGGATTTTGAGTAGGACGTCACAACCTTCCAAGGCAATTATGTAAAACTCCGTGTGTCCTAAACACCCCTGTCATTGCAAATGAAGTTTGCCAATGCTCGGTGTAATGGCAACATCCCGTCTGGGTGCCGCTCGAACTACCTCCGCCTGTGGCCTCAGCCTGTGAGGCGTAATTCCAAATTGAGCCGCCAATTCAAGAAGTTGGCCTTGGCTTCCTCAAAAGAGCTTCCTGATCTTTCCCTTTGCCCGAAAAGTGGCAAAGTTTGTACTTTCATTCATTTGATTCGGTTTGGGTGCCACGCAATGTGGTACCAATTTTGCTTGTTATCTGCCTTTTCTACCACGTCCCTCAGTTGCTTTAGAACTTTCTGGCCTTTCTTCATCCTGTTCATTCGGTGCCTTGTTAGGGCACTTCGCGGAGATATGTCCAGTTTCCCCCTTTATGTAGAGAGTCCTCTCTTGAGGAGTAAGCTTGGGTCGTGCATCCTTTTCTTTCTGTTCTGGGTTGCTCTTTCTTTTTCTACTTTCATTTTTCGAAGTCTGTTTGGCTCTTTGTGTCATGATCTCATCTGTGGGGTAGGTCAGACTGCTAGAGTGAATGGCAAAACCCCGTTTCGCATGACTCATCAACTCCTGAATGGAAGCTGACTTTTGTTCCAAGCAGTGATCTCGGATCTCTGTAGGAAGACCCAAGGTAAACCGCTCAATCTGTTCCTTGAACGAGATCTTCTTAAATGAAGAGGCGGGTAGAAAAGAGATCCAAAATCTCTCGGAATAAGCGTCCACTGTATCCTTCTTGGTCATCCGAAGATGGTTCCGAGCTGTTCGTATATCGCGTTTTTACTCTCGAGTCAGCCAAGAAGAAATAAAAAGCCTCTTGATTTCAGCCATTTAATTCGCACAGTCTTGTTTAATAGAAGCGTGGACCACCAAGTTTTGCATTCCCCTTAAAGTAAGAGGCAACTCTCCGAATCTTAGAGTGCTTTGAGTAATGCCCTCCCGCGAAAGCGATGTCAAATTGTTGTACAAAAGACAAAGCATTCGAAGCATCTCTATAACCAGAAACTGTGTCAAATTTAATTGATTGTCCACCTTCCTTAAACTCTCAGACTTTCTTGCTTTTGTCTTCGAGAAAGTCATACTGGTTGGCTTTGTAAATATTCTTCTTCTTTGCATAAAAGTTGCTCTCATCAGAGTCTGAACTGTCCGTAGACGAGTCCTCTGTAGAACTGCCACTCACGGGCGAGATTTTGGCTTCTTTGCCTTTTTCTTGCCCTTTCCGAAGCGTTGCTTCTTGCTTCGCTTTTTGCCTTTTCTATCTTCTTCGCTCGAATCATATGAGCTAGAAGAAGTGTCAGAAGAAGAAGAAGAACTGGGTACTCCTTCGAATTGAACATGCTTCTTCTGTTTCTTTGCCTTTTCAAATGTTGTATGACGACCCAAATAGCCCGGGAAGTCAATACCTTTCTTTTGCTTTTTGCCGTGCTTTTCATTCAGCCTTGATTTGCGCGTCAAAAAGCTGAGCAATTTGTGCATCAACCACCTTTCTAATTCCTTCTCTGTTTACATCCTGGAAGTAGGAGCTTTCTTGGGTGGTACTGTGGTCTGCCGCCACTCCGTCTGCACCTCCTCGAAAGAGGTCTTGCTCATATATTTTGCCATTTTCGGGTCCTTGGCAAAATTAAGCATCATCTTTGTTGCATCGCCGATCAACTGTTGGCGCTCCATCTCTTGACGCTCCGCCTGAGTAGGCCGAGGCGGGCCATACTCCTTGCCTGAATCTTCATTGTGATCCCTTCCTCCATCTTCGGATGCAAGGGGAGTCGATTGATCGTTGCCTGAAGCCATAGGTGCTGCGAAAAAAAAAATTGGGATCGGATTTCCCATAGAAGAGAAAAATTGGCCGTGCTCTGATACCACTGTAATAGACCTAGACACTCCAAGTCAAGAATCTACCGCGACAGCACCAAATAACCACTTCAAAACAGTTCACAACAGTTCACAATTTATACGACACGGGCCCGTCGGCGGAGTTCCGTGCCTATAGATATTGGCCCCAAAGACTGGCGCCCCTTTCGGTATTTCTTTTCGTATTAATCAGAGTTCAAAGTACAAGAGTGCGGGCAAACACTCACACTCAGACTCTGCGTCTAGATGCTCTGAGTTGTGAGAGGCTGTCACAAGGCGGGCACCACGTGCCAATAGAAAAGAACAGACTGAACAACTTTAAGCTCTTCAAATAGCAATTGAACTGAAAGAGAGAGAAAATACGAGACACGGAGTGGCGGAATTCCACCCCTGAGAGTATTGGCCCCAAACCTTGGCGCTGCTTTCGGTATTTCTTTATATTGCATCAACACAGTACAAGCCGGTACTCAGACTCTGCACCTTCGCCAGGAAGCATGCAAGAGAATAAGCCCTAGCCTCATATTTAAAGGCCCTTGGCCTGAAAAGCAGTCACAGTAAAGGCCTTTAAAACTCAAAAGCTTCTGGTGCTAAAGCAAAGCCAAAAAGCTGCCAGCGTAAATCACGGAAATCCATACAATCTGCCACGTTATCAGCCAGTGCATTTTTCGGAAATCTCCTTGCTGCCCTTAGGGTTAGGGTTAAGGTTTTTGCAGAATTAGGGTTTGCAAGTTTGAAGGTTAGGGTTTCGAGAATTAGGGTTTGCAGGTTTTTAGGGTTAGGGTTTCTAGAATTAGGTTTTCAGCAATTAGGGTTTCTGATAGAAATTAGGGTTAGGGTTTCTGCTCTCGGGCAACCACGTCATCACTTTGTGACACTTCTTTTGTTACTTGTTCTTCTTAGGGTTTAGGCCCCTCGGCCGGTTGCTCCGTTCCTTAGTAGGTCGACATGTCAGCAGTTTGTAACATCTCCCCTTCTTGAAAGAGAGTAATCGTCCTCGATTACAACAACAACTCAAGTTAGCTCAAAAATTTTCGGGGGACATTCCGAGGGACAATCAGTTTGCTGTTTTTGTTAAGGAGTTAGCTTTTCCTTTCGGCTCTTTTGATCAAGGAGTTAGCTTCTCCTTTCGTCCAGATCGGAACTCTTGATATTCCGGCGCAGTAAAATTAGCCATCACACCTAGACCGTACTGATCTTCCACGCGTGTCTTGATGCACTAAAATTACATACCCAAGCAATCTCATCCAACTAGGAATATTCAGTAATTGGCACATCACAATGCAACACAAATGCTCACATATGCATGTTACAAGACATAGAAACATAAAGTCGCCGATGAATACTCCTCCCGCATAACCTAACAAGGTTCGGGCCAAGGAGATATTCAACGACTCCCTCATCACTCCTCCCGCATAACCTAAAAAGGTCGAAGCCGGGAGATATAGAGGCCTTTTACAACCAAAGGTCCCCTAGACGCAGCTTGCGTCGTTTGGAGGTGTTGAGAGCAACTACTACTCAGACTTCTTAATACTCCTCCCGCATAACCATCCAGGTCCGGGCCAGGAGTCACAACAACAATACTCCCCTCGTACATTCTCAAACATAATTTCTCGCTACTCCACTCGGGAGTAAAATCACCAATCATTGAAACCAGTACCAAACCAGAGTCAAAACAATTCAAATCGGCACCAAGACAGGTTCAAAACAGATACCATCCATTTTAAAACAAATTCCAAACAGGATCACCAAACAAGTTCTCAAACAGATTTCAAACTTTAAAAAGCAATCTCGACATTAGTCGAGCTCGAAAAGTTGATTGACTTTCCATCCTGAAACTTGCACCACTGTCACAAGGCGGGCACTACGTGCCAATAGAAAAGAACGACTGAACAACTTTAAGCACTTCAAATAGCAACTGAATTGAAAGAGAGAGAGAGACAACACGAGACACTGAGTGGCGGAATTCCACCCCTGAGAGTATTGGCCCCAAACCTTGGCGCCCCTTTCAGTATTTCTTTATATTGCATCAACACAGTACAAGCCGATACTCAAACTCTGCACCTTTGCGAGGAAGCATGCGAGAGAATGAGCCCTAGCCTCATATTTAAAGGCCCTTAGCCTGAAAAGCAGTTACAGTAAGAAGCCTTTAAAACTCAAAAGCTTATGGTCCAAAAGCAAAGCCAAAAATTTGCCGGCGTAAATCATAGAAATCCGTACAGCCTGCCACATCATCAGACAGCGCAATTTTTGGAAATCTCCTTGCTGCCCTTAGGGTTAGGGTTAGGGTTTTTGCAGAATTAGGGTTTGCAAGTTTTAGGGTTTTAGGGTTTGCAGGTTTTAGGGTTAGGGTTTTCAGAATTAGGGTTTCAGCAGTTAGGGTTTTTGGCAGAAATTAGGGTTAGCGTTTCTGCTCTCGGGCAACCACGTCATCACTTTGTGACACTTCTTCTGTTACTTGTTCTTCTTAGGGTTTAGGCCCCTCGGCCGGTAGCTCCGTTCTTTAGTAGGTCGACACGTCAGCAGTTTGTTACAGAGGCCTGCTCACAGATTTAAAGTTACAAGGGATGCCAAAAGCAGAGCCCTAAAAGCTGAAAATCAAAAGCCCGTAAATAAAGCAAAGGCTCTTTCTCTTGCTTGCTTATAATTAAAGCAAGTTCCAAAAATCTGTCCAATCAAAAGCTTTTAAAATAAAGCAGAAGCTTTTTCTCTCTCATTCTTCTATGCTTATATAAAAGCAAAAGCTTCTCTCTCTCTCATCTCTTGCGTTGAGTAAAAGCTAAAGCCAAAATCTGCCCAGCTTTTCGTAAATTACGTTGGTGTCCGTACAGCAAGCCTCGTGTCTGTATAGCAAGCCTCGTGTTAGCTCGCCACGTCAACAAATCAGGGGTAGGGTTAAGATTAGGGTTAGAGCAGAATTAGGGTTTTTGATTTTAGGGTTACGGTTTCAACAGAATTAGGGTTTCAGGCAGCCACGTCATCACTTTGTGACAAGTAACACACTCTGAGTGGCCAGAACATGTCAACCCTGCCTCTACCGTGTACCCCATCTCTTCAGCTCTGATACCCAGCTTCATAGCTAACTCTGGTGAGATGAAGTTTGCTTTGGCACTTGGATCAAAGAAGATGAGTGCCGTCTGATCTCTAACTTTACCCCATGCTTTGTATAACTCGTTGGCATCTGTATTGGGCCTGTCACCCACCATATCTGGCACCAAACCTGCCGTGGGTTTAGGCTTCTTGCGTTTCTGGTCCGCTTTATCATTCAAGTCAGCTGGTCTTTTCCTTTGTGGACAATTGGTAGCAAAGTGACCAGGCTGCTCGCATATAAAGCATTTGTTTTCAGCCATTAAGACCTTCTTTTCCTCGAGCGACTTACACACAAAAGGCTTCCTTTCTGTTTCTTTGCCTGCGCTCCAGAAGTCCTGGCTGAGTCCTTATCCTTATTAGCCTTTTCTGACCCCTGTGACGCTTCAGGAGCGATTTTCACAAGGGGCTTCTTCGCTGAATTTTTCTTTTGCTGCCCTCCTTTTTCGTTGCTCGGAAACCCACTGTCCTCACCTTTCAACAAGGCAAGACCAGTGTAAGCAACTTCCATGAGTTGGGTGAGGGTAGCCACTCTGTTCTTGGTACAATAGTCCCAAAGCCCTTTAGGCAACCCACAACAATACTTCTCTATTTGCTCTGTCAATGTCACAAATTTGTAGGAGGTTACTGAGGGTAATGCTTTACAAAACCTCCAATCGTACTGCTGTAGGCTCTTGCAAGTAGCCGCAGTGAGTTTGTGCCAATCTGTCGTGACGTCGGCTGCAAATTCATTTGACAGCCAAGTAGATGCAAACATTTGTTTGAAGTAGACCCAAGTGGCGGATGCTTGTCCTTGCATTAACAATGTCGTCCACCATGTAAGTGCATTGTCTTTCAAGAAAGTGGCAGCTTTCCTGACCTATAAAATTCCCTCCTGCATAAGCTATATCAAATTGCTGGAGGAAAGTAAGAGCCTTTGCCTTATCCTCGAAGCCGCTGAAAGTGCTAAACTTTATAGCTGCACCACCTTCTTTTTAAGCTTTCAGCTTTTCCAGTGCCCCCAAATTGTCATAGGGAATTGTCTGCAACATGGGCTCTGTAGTAGGAATCATCGGCGCGTCTTGGCCATTGACATTTTGCGTCATAGGTGCCATATCTGGCTGCTGTCCAGATAAACCAGCCATGCCAAAATGACCCTGTGGCACCCCAAACTGGCCCGTGTTGCTCTGAAAGCCTTGCTGCATGCCGATGCTACCATACATGGGGTTTGGCATCATGCCTTGCATACCCCCAAACACTGTTCCTGGCATGTACGGCTTGCTTCCAAGCACATAACCAGCCATATCTGGAACACAGATCCACCCCCGAAATACCCAAGATGTATCGTAGGTGGTGGAAAAACTGGATGTATCGCCTGGTAACCAGTTCCCTGTCCATTAAAGACAGTATGCGGGCTCTGAAAGGTGGTGGGTTGAACTGGCATAGCCTGTAAAATAGGCGTTCTAACCACCTGTTCAAGGGCGGGAGGAACCTGCTTTGGAGCCCCCGACTCCGCAACATTCGAGTGCTCCCTATCCTGTTGGGGCGCATGGAGTACTTGGGCTTGCTTCAACAAGCTCTGGTCGCGGTGCAGGTTGCCTATTTTGCTGTGGCACTGGTGGCGCTTGCAAGAACTCCATAAACCTTGGGTTTTGCACCAGTTGTGAAAACACATTCACCGTGGCAACTAACTGAGTCCTGAACGCAACATCCTCAAGTTGCCCAGTCATAAAGCCTTGTACTGGAGGAACATTCACATCAAAAAGAGGTACAGACAGTCGTGGCCGTGAACTCGCCAATCTCGAACACCATAGGAATTTCCTCTTTGTCCTTCGAAGAGGAACCCTCTTCCATAATGCCCTTCCTTTTTGTTGGCCATAGTGTAATCCCGCGTTTCTGTACTGTGTCTTTACCCAAAACAACCGAGGCTGACTTCTTGAGGAAAAAGTGATTTATGTCCCGGCAACGGAACCTTGAAACCGGTGCGTGGGGTGGTAGGCTCTGGCTTTCACCCGAAATTCTTTACTTTAGACACACAGAGAGAACTTGCAAAGGAAACCTGCGACGGGGATTAACACTTAAAACACACACACGGTTCAGTGAGACAATGGGAGGAAGGACCTGCCTTATGTTGAGAATGTGTGGAATTCATTTGAGCCCCAAGGAGCCAAAAACTGTAGAAGGGGCAAAATAATTGAAAAATTCTGCAAACGGCCACGTTACCAGATGCAGGGGGAATATCCCAGGGTCCCCGACCCTCGATTGAGCGTCTCCCATCCATGCGTATGCCACATCCCTTGTGATTGGCTTGTCTGGCTGTTGTCTTCTGTTTATCTGCTGCCTTGTTTGGCTATTGCTTTTCAAGCCCTTGAGTTTTAGTCGTCTTCCCCTTGTTTGGCTGTTTCTGATTTGCCTTGTGTTTGGGCAAGACTTGGCTGTATCTCTTAACATCAAAATGATTCAGGACCTGCTCTTATCATCCTGGCTGTCTCATGAGACGGCAGTTGCATGCATGCAAATCCTCATGCTGTAGTAATTTATTGTTGCAATGGGCAAGCAGGTGGCTGCACTCTTTCATATTGGAACCACAAAATCCCATCCACCGATTCCAGAGCATCTTTCTCGTGAAGCGCAAGATTTTCTTCGCAAATGCTTACGGAAGTAAGTCCCAGCCAACTTTTGAGGACACCTTCTGTGCTTACAATCTATGTTTGAGATGATAAGATTTAGACAAAAAAGTTTCTGGCTTGTTTGTTGACATTAATTGCTTCATACAGGGAGCCACATCTTCGGTCCACAGCGTCAGAACTTCTTGAGGTAAAAAGTTCATTGTGCAGATGTTTGATTCTAAAATGAACGATACCCATGGGTTGACTGTTCTATATGCAGCATGCTTTCATCAGAACGGACAATGCATCTAGGCCAAGCCAGGTACTTCATGATGAACGCTTTGCTTTCTCTTTGCTCATGTGTTCATGAACACAGGTACCCAAAACAATGTTCATGGCTTGGTGTGAACAGGATACTCAAGGGACAGATCATTCTCAAATCTTTCAGAACTGCAAAAAGAGACCTTTGTAAGTTTCTGCTTTGCCCAGTAAATTTGGATTGGCTGACTTCATTGAAATCTTTGTAGCTTCTGATTTTAGCATCTCAGTAATAAAACAGGTCACAAAATCCTGTGGAGGAGAAGTCGGGCATAAAGCGATCTCAATTGGTTTCTCGAAAGTCTTCCATGGACCAGTTCAACTCATTGGAGTTCCGGTCAGTCAAAGGAGACTTCTCTCAGGAGTCTTGTGATTTGGACTTGAATTGCTTTGCAAATTTAGATTGTGATAGCTATGTGGAAAAGGTAACCAAGTTGTTACAATTTTTTATGCGGATGATTGCTTCACTGGGTTGGTCTGCCCATGATTTAAAACGATTGTGTTTCTAGAGCTTCAAGTCAGCATGTCATGGACCCTCCAAGGTCTCTGGATGGGAATGCCAATCTATCTACAACCCCGTGTCAGAACCCTCCAGTTCCATCCCTATGCATGAGTTCCCTGATGTGGATGATGGATGGTGCAACCTTTCCAGCCCAGAACTTAAGGAAAACAGGAGGGATGAAAACATCCTGGTTCCTACCATATTATCAGATTCTTATAGAAAAGATGCTGATTTTTCATTTCAGTGCATTCCTGCAGAAAATGATGGTGACGATGATGAAGTTACAGAATCAAAGATAAAGGCCTTTTTACATGAGAAGGTATTAAGTGTTTTCCAGCCTGTATGGACCAAAAGCATTTGCAATTGGCATTCATGTTATTTTTGAGTGATCATAATCAATGTTCCAGTTCTGTATCAAAGTGTACCTACATATTAAAGTAGGACTGGGTTGTAATTTTGCAGGCCTTGGAGTTAAAGAGGCTGCAAACACCCCTATATGTGGAGTTTAAGAGCTTTTGGAATGTTGGAGGAAGGCATACTGAGAAAAGAGGAGATATCATTATGCAGGAAAAGGCAGATCTCATTGCTGATAGTACAAAGTTTGTGTCAGAGTCCCTATTGGCTGCTCCAAGTAGTAGTCGGTCGTCAAGCAAAAAGAGTTGCCGCAGTGCACTATCCATAGCTTGCAGCCGCGAAAGTGAGGCAACTGTGAGTTCGGAATCCCCAAGGCTGAATGAACTGAAAAGGTTGCTGCTAGAAACTCAACAGCCCTTGCGTAGTCCAAGGTATGAGTTAAAATTCCATGTAAGCTTTATTGTCTTGAAAACTACAAAATTGCAACTATGCCATGCTTGGACAGCTCTCTTAACTCATTCGAGCGACAAAGGCTGTGGAAGGAAGAACTACAACAGGAACTTGAGATACGGCGAGGTAATTAATGGGCTGCCAAATATTTTACTTCAATCATTCAAAGATTGAATATTAATTCAAGTTGTGCATGCATTTATGCAGAGGAAAGAAAATTGCTCTCTCAGCTGGCAGGCACCACCAGGTCTTCTCCAGCTAGAAAGATCTTGTCTCAAAAAGAGAGACCGGTGCAAAATTCTCCTGCCAAGAAATTTCTGCCTACGTTGAAAACGTTCTTGATGCCAACAACCCCAGAAGAAAGCACATCAGTTTTATCAATCAAATGATTCAGTGTTTTCTTCTTGCCAATGTCAATCCAAACCGAGGCTTGAATTTATGATGAGATCCAAGGGTGCCAATTGATATGATGTTTGAAGTGGTGAAAGGTCGTACCACTAATCGAAAGGGTGCATGTTATTTTTCACAGCTGAGGAAGCCTACTAAAAAACGAGACGATTAACCAAAGAATCACTTACGGTGAAAGTCCCATATTGATGGCAGAGCCGCTGCTCTCGTGATAAAGTTTCTGTCGCAATGGTTGGCCAAGTCAAGCCGGTTCACCTCACATTTGACATACTTTCAATGTCAAATGTGAAAGCCTGAATTCCTGCATGTATGCTGTAATCTGTCCAGCGCAGATTGACTGCTGGGAAAAAGAGAATCAGAAATATCTCTTGATTCAATGTTCAATGGGTCTTGATCTCAGATCTCTCTCTCTCTCTCTCTCTCTCTCTCTCTCTGTGTGTGTGTGTGTCTCTCTCTGAGGGAATTGTCAGGAGCTACGAAGAGCTGTTCAGTGGGTTATTGTGAGGCACGCGGTGGAAGATTTTGGACATGTGCACAGCGTCTTAAGTGATTCCATGGAACGCTAACACTGCATAGCTGAATTCTCATAGAATGAGAGAGCCGTCTGAATATGTCCCTAGACAAGGTCAATGCTACTCCCTCGGATTTCAATCGAAGTCTGGACGGTGGACAACATTGCTTGCGTGTGGAGGAATATTTACCAAGGGGTATTAAAAAAAGTCCCCAGGGAGGCAATCTGCGCCATCCACATAAGCCAAAAAAAAGTAAACATGCACTTAAAAAGCACCTAGTCTTGCTCAGTGGGCGTTGCTATAGAATATCTAGAACAAGACATACGTAGGTTGACATCAATCATCTAGCATCTAACAAGAAATACAGAGGTTGACATTAAGCATCTAGCATTGAAGTAAACAAGTACAAAGTGCATTGACGAACGTTTAAAGTGAATTGCATATGTGATGATAGGTTACCTCTATTGCTCAACTATGAGGAAAGAAGTGTCTCTATTTGATATATAGATATGATTGAGATTGAACATATACTAGCGAGAAAAACATGTAGCTAAACTAAACTTAAGTAAGCATTGGTAAACTCAAAAATCATAAAAAGCATCAACAAACCATAAAAATTGAATTGCACTATCGACCTAATAATTGTGTACGGGTGTCGTCCAATTGTCCAAGGCAGATGACAATATTTGTGTCAAGCTACACAAAAGTAATGTGAATAGTTAAATAATCTCATTTTACAGTTGTGTAAAGTGAAGATGTTAAATGTAAAGTTTATGTCATGCAAAAGTGCCATACAAAAGTATGGTAGTGAGTTGCACTATATTTATGTGACTATCATGTGAGTGTAGTAGGAGTTGATTAATTCTATTTTTTTTCACATTCACACATATAGAAGGGATTCGTAAAATAGAATTGGTAAAAAAGTTTATAAATTGAATAGAAAAAGGGTGCTTTATTTCTCTAAAACTCGCAGATAAAGACTTTTGAAATTTTTTCTCAACGCATGTGATATACATAATTTATACATAGTGAACCCCTCTTTGTTGGAATTAGGGTTGTAGAGAAACGCACACAGCTTGGAGAAAACGAAAGAAGTTCAAGGCATACAATAGAGAGTGTGTTAGTGTGCAATGGAAAGATAGATAACCCTAGAGTGATGGGCGTATTTACAATGCTCGAAAAAAAACCTCCTAAAGAGGAAAAATTAGCCCTAGTGGTCTTAGTGTGTTTACACACATCACTACCACATGTGTATGGTAACAAATCCCCCCCTGGAGTAATGCGGTGAACGAGAGCTAGCACATGAGTGAAGGGAAGTGCCGTGTCCCGAGGACATGATCAGTCCACAAAGGGGAGTAAGCCCAAAGCTTTGCGGAAAGCTTCAAGCTTCTCACGAGACAATGTCTTTGTGAAAAGATCTGTAAGGTTGTTCTGTGTTGGCACATAAGCAAGCTGATCTCTCCTGCTGAGAGCCTCTCCCTAACATAGTGATAATGTACCTCAATGTGCTTTGTGCGAGCATGAAAATTTGGGTTCCTCGCAACTGCCAATGCGCTCTGACTGTCAGTGTAGATATTGTTGGCAATGTCTCGTCCAACACCCAAATAGACCATAAGGCGTCTGAGCCATACACACTCAACTGTAGCTGTGAAGACTGACTGCCCTGTACTTAGCCTCACAACTCGAAGTGGCCACAATAGGTTGCTTTTTGCTCAACCATGATATACATGAACTGCCAAGCATGAAACAAAAACCAATTGTGGACACTCGCGTGTCAAAACAACCAGTCCAATCTGAGTCCGAAAAAGCATGTAAGTCTGGCGGCAATGATCCCCCCTTGGGATAAAAAAAGCCAAGATGCAAAGTGCCACTAAGGTAGCGAAAAATCCTCTTGACAGCCTGCCAATTCTTAGACCCTGTGCTATGCATAAATCTGTTGACCTGTGAGACTGCAAACTGAATATCTTGCCTCGTGTTGCATACATAAATGAGGCAGCCTACAGCAGTTTGGTAAAGAGTGACAACAGCAGGATCGCTAGCATCATGTAGACTCAACTTCAAACGTGTTTCCATGGGAGTGGCAATAGGTTTGCAATCCTCAAGTCCAAACTTACATAGCGATGTCTCTATGTAACTTTTCTGACACAAGGTAATACCACCATCACATTGTTTAAACTGTATGCCCAAATAATGATGCAGCAACCCCAAATCTTTCATCTTGAAAGTAGCATTCAAATCAGCCTTAAATTCAACAATATGTCTCTCATTTGGTCCAGTGGCCAGCAAATCATCTGCATAAAGAACCACAATGAGAAGTACATCACCCTCACGCTTTACATACAATGTGCTTTCTGTTGGACTGTTACGAAATCTTTGTTTGACCAAATAAGTATCAGCTTTCTCATACCCAGCACAAGAAGATTGCTTCAACCCATACAAAGCTTTCTTACATTTGCACACTTTGTCCTCTTGTCCTTTCTTGACAAAACCGCGAGGCTACGTTACATAAACTTCCTCAAATATATCACCACTTAAGAAAGCAGTAACAATGTTTGATTGATGTACATCCCAACCAAAATGAGCTACCAATGCACATAGAAAACGCACAGTAGTCATACGACAAGTGGAAGCAAAAGTCTCTTCATAATCTATGCTTTTTTCCTGTGCATAACCCTTTGCAACAAGTCGAGCCTTATGGCGATCGATCTCACCATCCGGCTTGCGTTTCAACTTGTAAACCCACTTCGTACCAATGGCCTTTTTCCCAGGAGGCAAAACACATAAAGTCCATGTGCCATTTTCTATAAGTGCATCATATTCCGATTGCATGGCAGCCATCCAATTTTTTGATTTCTGTGGTTCATCAAAAGACAGAGGCTCCTCAACATCATGTAAGCTAGACACAGCCAAAGCATAAGAATCTGATGCATAAGATGCATGGCGAGAGCCTGAACGAGTACGACTAGACAAAGGTGCAAACAATTTATTGTCACGCAAAGTGTGCACCAGCCATTTTGGCATACCTCTAGCCTGCTCATTTTAAGCCCTTTCCTCATCAAGTACATCATGTACATCTGCTTCAGTAACAGACGGATCTGGAACATTTTTAGAAACCCCCATAGGCTGTACATTTGCCTCATTGGAACTTACATTCGTATTTCCACCATTGAAAAGAGGCAACAAGGTGTCATAAATGTCCTGTGAGCTTACATTACTGTCTCTAGTACATGACAGCAAGGACTGAACATAATCTTCCACAAACACTACATCTCGTGAAAACAAAATTCGTTTTGTTTGCGGATGATACAACCTGTAACCTTTGCTTTCAGCACTATAACGAACAAAAATACATTTGACAGCCTTATCATCCAATTTTCTGCGCTATATTTGTGGCACCAAAGCATATGCCAAACATCCAAAAACACGCATGTGCTCAATAGAAGGCTTTCTATCATGCCATGCTTCGTAGGACACCTGTTTAGTACATAAGTGGCACACATGATGGCCTCAAGCCAAAAAGAAAACGGCAAAGCTTGACTTTCGACCATACATCGTGCCATTTCCGTAAGTGACCTGTTTTTCCTCTCAACAACACCATTTTGCTGAGGTGTATAAGCCACTGTACATTGGTGTTTTATCCCACGACTAGCCAAAAATGCATTGAATTCATGAGACATATACTCCTCCCCTCGATTGGAACGGAGGGTGCCCATAGTACATTTCGAGACATTTTCAACCATAGCCAGAAATTGTTTGAAGCACATAAAAACTTCGGACTTTGCTTTAAGCGAAAATACCCATGCATGCTTGGAGTAATCATCAATGAAAGTCACGAAGTAAAGGTAATTGCCCAAGGACGGAGTTTGCATGGGCCCACAAACATCACTATGCACAAGCTGCAACCTGCATGTGGCCCGAACTGAACCATCCTTTGGAAACTTAGAACGCTGTATCTTACCCAAAATACAACCTTCACAAAGTACCATACATGTGAATCTGCAGCAACTGGCATGCATGCATCATGGACAATAGGATTGTAAGTGCACTCTGCACTAAAATCCCATTCTGCATGAACATCAACAACACAATCTCCTTTCACAGAAGACTCAACAATGGCTGCATTTGTAGTGGAACCAGCATTTGCAGTGGAACCACCCTCTTTCTTCTTAGCCTCTTTGGCCTTCAACTTAGGACACAACTTGATCAAGTGATCATTAGCTTTACAATAATGGCAACACATCTTCTTTTTGCCCTTGTCACCAGAATTGCCCAACGATGTGCTGCCAACAAAAGCATTGGGAACAAAAGTTTTGCCACTCATAGTAGAACCATAAGAAGTGGCTGCATTGCTGTTACCACCCTTTCTTTGAGAAGCAATAAAAGCCTATTCAACTGCACGCTGTCTAGTCCTGTATTTTCTGGAAAGTGACTCTTGCAACAACAATGTGCATAATGCATCAAACTTGACAACTTTTGGATTTCCTAGGGTCATAAGTCTCCAAGTACTAGCAAAAGTCTGGTAAGAATCTGGTAAGGCATCAAGGACAGTCTGCACAAGGGCACTGTCTGAAATGACTTCACCTGCAAAACTAAGTTGCTCATTTGATATCCTTGACACTAGCAAGGAAAGTGTCCATATCATCTTCCTCATGCATAATCTTCGACTTGAGCTCTTTACACAGCAAAGCAATTTTAGCCTCATTGGGACTTGCATAAAGATCAACCAAAATATCCCAAGCCTGTTTTGCAGATTTTGCTGAACGGATGTGAGGAACAATGGTGCGCTTCACAGACAACGCAATCAATGGATGAGCCTGCGCATCCTTTACATCCCAACGAGCTTGTTCTGCCGTAGGCAAAACAACTCTAATAGTAGCAATTCTTGCAGCAAAACTTGCAACATCCTCAACAGCGCTTGCATCCTCAGAACCAGGATGTACATCAATGCCATGCACAATATTCTAAACGCCCTTTGACACAAGAACATGTTGCATCATGTAAGACCGCATAGGGTAATTGTCCCCATCCAACCCGCCTCAACGGCAAACATCTTGAACACATCCGTGTTGTTGTTCGCCATGGTAAATGCTGCACCTGATGCGAAAACTGCCCGAAAAGAGGAGAAACAAAGCGGGAACAACACGTGCTATATAGCACAAACCGTAGAAGACTATAAGGTACGTGTTATGCAAAAAATGGCACTGACAGAAATTCTGCACAAAATGACGAAATAGCCTGTGCAGACCTGCCTCTGTAGTGGAAATGGAGTCCGAAATGAGCCCGAATAAAAAATGTGAGCAGATTGAGCTGTACGAGCCAGCCCAAAATTTTTGTCGACCTGCGAAGCTTGCCAAATCTCACTGTAATCGGAGAAAGTGAGGAGGCGTGTGCTGGAGTAGCTGGCGACTAAGCCCGGGAGGACGTAACCTTCTCTAATACCAATTGTTGGAATAGGATTACAGAGAAACACACACAGCTTGGAGAAGATGAAAGAAGCTCAAGGCACACAATAGAGAGTGTATTAGTTAGTGTGCAATGGAAAGATTGATAGCCCTAGAGTGATGGGCATATATACAATGCTCGGGGAAAAAAACCTCCTAAAGAGGGAAAAAATGCCCCGGCAGTCCTAGTGTGTTCACACACATCACTACCACATGTATATGGTAACACTCTCTAAAAATTATAAGAAACAGAAGACGTGTCGTGTCCTGTAGAATTTATATTTTGCGCCAAGCAAACACATAGGTATGTAGAATTGGATGCAGATAACGGACCTTGTAGTGCTGTCAAGTTGGAGTCATGGCTGCACCTCGGTTGCTCCTATTTTGATCTCTCTGTTATCATTGTCATGCTTCTTAGAAGACTCAATGCCTCTTCCAAGTCAATGCTTAATCTCCTTAGTGGTAATCAAGTCTCTTGAAGTCAACACTCCATGCTCTACAGATTCTGTAACTGACTTGAGGTTGACTTGCTTGAAAGTTAAGCTGAATGCATTGTGAATTCCTTAGTAAGGAAGTCGAATGTGAAGGGTGCTCTGACCACGCTCGATGCGCGGTTCATCTATGCTCGCTACCTCATCTAAAAAGATATCTGTGTTCACTTTTTTTGCAGCTCGTTGGATTTTTGTTTTTGAAGCTACTCGTCGACTTCCTTTAACATTGTTTCCTTCATTATTCCATGTTCGTCACCGTCGATGCTCCATATTGGATCTCTGCTAACATCGCTATGCTTAGACTTGCATGCCTCACAACCCAAAACTTGACGTATGTTGTGCTGACAATGCCTTCACCTTAGCCAAGTAAAAATGTTAGGTCCCTTGCATGGATCTCAAAACCAACTGCCTTAAAACAACACTATGGCCGAGTCTATAGTGGCCGGCAACACCTGAAATCTGATACAATATAAATATGGGGCAAGAGAGGATCTCGTAACCTCAACTCACTGCACCAATGTGAGGCTCTATAATCGGAAACAAAGTCTGATTATGAGCTCTCTAGCAAATGGCGTACATAAAAGAGAACAATGTCGTGCCGGGGCATGTACATAATAATAAATAAGAACATTCACCTCACTTTTGATACTTCTTAATGCATGGGGATAAAAACAATAATGTACATAGTGTGATATATACTAGAGCGGCTACCACGGTCACTATCATGTACATACCTATCTGGGGAGTCGTAGCCCTAGATGTGGACCCTTGTGTGTTTTTTCTACTTGATAAGATGCCTAATTGGTTTTGTGATGTACATATTTCAAGCGTTTCATGGTGGCACACTCATCTCGCCTACAAAGATGGATGCGGGCAAAAACTATCGAAACTAGCAACTAACAAACATCGTTGCAGAATTGCATATGAAAAGTGATCCAAAATGGAATAGTGATGAAAATGATGCATATCTATGCTTTTTATGCTCATGCGAGTGATCCCAAAAATTTAGGGATTTTTTTGACTCCGTTTGGGATTTTTCACATAAAAAATGACATTTTTAACATAAAAAATGAGCTTAAAATGACCTAGTTTTAGTCCAGTGTAGAAAAATGGCCCAAAAATTAACACATCAGCTGAAAATGCTGTGGGAAAGAGGGAGAGGGCTTCTTTTTAGTGAAAAAACCTGCAATTATTTACTGTTGTTGTGCAATTGCTTCCATGGTTGCTCAATCATGTGTAGTGCAGTCCCACCTCTTCGCAATCTTGTATCTGAGCTTGTGAGGGAGTGAATTAGAGTTTCCCCTTATCAAAATGGTGTGTGGGCTTCAATTTAGAAGCTCTTAAATCTCTGCATAATCAAAAAATGATCATCGTGAAGGTGGAATCGCGTGTATTCCTTTCAATTGTTTGATGTTACGACTATGTAATTGACGACGAGGCTACATGATTCCATGAAAGAGGTTTGGGTTTTGATTGGGATTTGTGCTTGTATGAGAATCGAGGTTTCATGGCTGAAACTTTAGTGTCTTTAATTGCTCTTTTTAAGTTAAATTGAATGTAAATTGGTGACCCTTTCATCGCAAACTCGCCTACAAAAACAAGCAGATTCCAAGCATGATAGCAAAGAGCAATTAAAAACACTAAGTTTTCAGCTATCTTTAGGAAGAGGGTTGGTAATTTTCCATAAACACTTTTTCACAAAGTGTTTGTGATTCTCATCACGATTTCTCACAGCCAGAGGTTTTGCACCTTCCCAGCTAGACTGCACACATTCCGACAACAACACTCCACACAAAAGACCAGCAAGTGGCTTCCAAGAGCCTCTAAAAATAACAATGTGCTCTGGCTTTGCGGAGTCTGGGCGGCTTCACCCACAATAGCTCAATGAGGGCACCAACACAACAATCTATAGGTGTGTTGACCTATTCAAAAATCTGTTGCATAGCAGGGTTCTACAAAATAAGACCAACGCGACCCTCAACAAGAGGGATCTATACCAGAACCCATTGTGGGTGCCAATACTCAATGCGAATGAGAGAGAGGGACTAGTACCCTTCTCCTATGAACCTTCTCTTTAACATCTTAGAACGTTCGAAAATTCTATTTTTTGCATTGCAAGGCACTGTCAACAGCTCCTGACTAAGAATCTCATCTAAATTTTGTCCATCGCATCAAGTATCTCGTCATCCATGTAAGGTTTTCGCATGCCACATTCCTTCAAGCTTCAAGTTCAAGCTTCAAGAATAGGTGATTGCATTTGGCAAAAAATCTTTCCTTTTTATTATGTTAAAAATAGCACAAATCTTTCTTCCCACAACCATGTTCGACATATCCTGCAACTAACACGTTCTCATCAACAACTTTATGTGCTTTTGTATTGGCAGCTCATTTTGATATACATGTCAACCAAAGCATTGCCATGCACAACATGTTTCTCCATGTGAATTTTGTCACCCATATGAGGCTCTTGCATAAAGCTACATGCTCTTGCTAGGCTTCCAAAAGCCCTCGCTGCTCTTTTGTATAGTCGCTTCTGTGTGTCCACTTGTAGCCGCTACTATGTCTTCTCCAATTCGACTTCCCCCTTCTACGGGCTACTCGATGGCCCCTAATATCCTGCTGCTCATTAGCCTTTTTAAAGACTTTAAGAAACATAAAAAAATCACAGTCTCTTCTCGTCTTGATTGTGATATGCTTGCAGGTTGCCTTAATTGAAAAAAGATCCTTGGGCTCACCAAGTAAAAAAAGAAAAAGCTTTCATGTAACGTTTTTGTTTGCTATTTAAGGCCCTCTCACACACGTCCAATGGACAAGCGTGAGATGGCTACTTGTGGGCGGCTACCTTCTTCACAGCTTACGGCATTTTCGACCAACGCAGCCACACAACGCTGTCGTGCAGCTCCGCTTCCATGGAGAGAAAATGAGTAGAAGGAGGCAAAATAAGCTTCTTTGAAGGCTATGTATTTAGTGATCAGTGGTCAGGGCTTGATAACAAGCCAACTTTAAGCTAAACGTATGCCAAATGCGACTAAAAAGGGCCAAAAGTTTTCTTGTTAATGCTAAATGAGAGTATTCTTGAAATGGTTATAGCTGGGGTTTTATTGATGAAGTTGCAGTGCATTGCAGATCCTCGACAGACAGGGCAGCTGGGGACATGTGGCCCAAGTGGATGTCAATGTATAGACGCGTAGTGCTTGATTTATGGAGCATACCCATATTTTTGGATTGCAGATCGGACCTATGGATTGCAGGTTATGACCATTTGAAGTTTTGATGGGGGCCGGTTATGTGCCCGCATTAGTGCATTGGGAATCGAGCCATCGAGCATCATTTTGGGTTCGACCAGGTTTGAAAAGGTAGAGAACTTCATATGGAGTTGAGAAGAAGTCACTATTTGCCAAACGGAGCTCGGATTAGAAGGTTATAGCAGTTGGAAGTTGGGGGGCAATTGCGATAAAGTGACGCCAGATGTTTTTTTTTTCAATTTTGGTACTCGTCGCTCAAGATCATGCATAAGTGGAAAAGCGGGCAGTGCAGGTGGAGTCGAAGCTTGGGATGAAGGCTTCTAGTAAGTTTTGATGGCTCGACTATCTATTCACTGAGCAGGGAAAGATGAAGGGTTGAAATCATGTAGAAAAGTTGGTTTTTTTTGGAGGGTGATGATGTTTTTGGGAGGTCCATAAGGGTGCAAGTGATGGGATGAGGCCACGTTGCCTAGGGATAATCCCACATGCAGGCAAGGGCAGTCGGATTTTGGGTACTTAAGGTGAAACGTGAGCCCTCTTTTGGATGTCATAGGGAATGAGTGCTCCCCTTGCGCCTGCCTATGGCGTGGCTTCCTCGGCGCTGTGCGCAGTGGCCCATTGGGAATTGGTGGCCATTTTGGTTGGCGATGGCGATGGCGATGCGAGGTTGTGCGCGGCGGCCTTCGGTGACGCCCATCGGTGGCTTGAGTCAGCAGGTGATTACGTGGCAGCTACGCCCACCAAGGGGTGGTTCCCACATGCCCGCCTACGGGTCCCATTTTTTGAGAGAAAAGGGGAAGCCCCCACTAGCGATATCGCTAGTGCTTGGGGGGCTATCCCGTGGCAGTTGAGAGAGAGAGAGAAGTCACACCCCTAAGGGGCAGTTCCACATGCAATGCAAGGGCAAGTGTCTCGAGCTCTATAAAAGGAGTAGTTCACATGCAATAAGGGTACCTACCAAAAAACGAGCAAAGGGGGTATAAAACAATGGCTTGACGTCCATCTCGTGGTCTGCAAAGCTTGCTACCTCCATGTCACTATTCTGTTATAGATAAGGAGAGCATCTGGTACACTCCAAAACCTGGCAAACGCAGCGAAAAGTGTGTTCCCAACATTGACGTCAAACTTGTGCATTCTTCTGGCCATGATAGGAGACCCTTCATTGCCACAAGCATATATGATGTATAACAATGCAATTTTATCAGGTTCAACATTTGCTTCTTTGATGTTCCAATACACCGCAAGAGCTTCTTCACCCTCTCCACAGGGAAAAGGCTTTGGGAAAATAATATCCCTTAAGCATTGCCAATGTCCACTCCAATATGATGGACACAACCACCTCAAGGTTCTACCAGTCTTCGACATCTTCAAAATGTACTGAGGTCAATGCTAAGGAAAATAGTATGACCTTGAAAAATAACAATATTCAAGCGTGCGAAGCACTTTGTTCCAGAGCACATGGAAGGGAGGTGGAGGTGGGCTATGGGATGTACAAAACACGTTTCGCTCCTTGAGAAGCTCATCAGTGGTAGTAGTAGGAAGATTAAGAATGGGCTAGAGGGGAGGGATGTTCTTATATAGGAGGATGTGGGGGTGGGGGTGGTGGGGGGTGAAGAAGGAGGGTTTTAATTAAAGGGGATGTACTTGAAGGTGTTTATTTAGGGAGTTGCCTACCTAACTAACGGAAGAGGGTGGTGTAGAGTCTACCAACGGTGAAGAGTAAGGGGTAGCAACATAGGTGAGAAGAGAGTAAAAAAGTATTCATCAACTTATTAGCGAGGGAAGTCTTCATTGACTTCTTATTGAGGGGTGGTTGAAGTGAGAGTGGGAATCTTTATGTAAAAAATGTTGGAGCCTAAAATATTGATTGGTAAAATGTTGGGGCCTAAAATATTGTATGGTAAAATGGGGGAGTCATATCTAGCAAAGGTGTATCGGAGGAGTCATAATGAGAGGCCTTTGATTAGCAAAAAAGTGTATTGGAGGAGTCATATTTAGGGAGTTTGATTAGAAAAAAAGGAGGGGAGAGAGGGTAGGGAGGGGGTCAAGAATAACACGAAGTGTGGTGTTAATTAAAAAAGAGGTGTTTGATTCCAAAAGAGGTTTTGTGATCCAAGACTGGGTAGAGATTCCATAAGGAGATCATGGTGTACATTCATGGGCGAGGTGGGGGGATTAGAGAGCTTTATGAGCAAGGAGGAATAGGCTGATTCAAAAAATGGTGTTCAAGGAGTACA
Source organism: Adiantum capillus-veneris (assembly GCF_014529385.1). Classification (NCBI taxonomy): domain Eukaryota; kingdom Viridiplantae; phylum Streptophyta; class Polypodiopsida; order Polypodiales; family Pteridaceae; genus Adiantum; species Adiantum capillus-veneris. Next base: position 7,650,321 of record NC_140948.1, on the reverse strand, counting down.
ATTTAAAGAGACAAAATTTGGAACGTATGATCCAAAAAGAAAGGGGGGGTTTGTGGTTAGGAGAGATTTTTTCATCGGAGAACTCTGGGGGGAGGAGGAGGGGATTCGAGAATCAACCTGCAAAACAAGGGGTAGGAATTAGTGTGGGACGGGTTTCTAACCTCACTCCTATTTTATTGCAGACATAGCAAGAACCACGAATATAATTGTCAATCAATCGAACGAAGCTGACTTGACTAGTGCATAGAGGCTACAAGAGGTTGTCCATATCTCGGAAAACAACAGACAACTCGCATCTAACTCAAGCTACACTCAAATGACTGAAATCACCAAAAGCTAGTCACTAATCGGCGAACATATCATAATCGTTACAGCATCAAATGACATCCAAACGTTACGAAACTTCTAGGGCATGTATATAAGACTTAAGCACACATGCTTATGGTCTCAAATCTTACTTTAGGTCAAGTGCAAAAATCACGATTATTAATAGTAGTTTTTGACCTAGTCATTTTCAACCCAGAATGCATCTAAATGCTTAGCAATGATGCCCCAATACCCCGCCTATACTTATTCCATGATTTTCTAACTTAAATTCCTACTTATGATGAAATTAGTCCGCGGGTCGGTGATGCAAAAGGCTACGGATTACCATGAAATGTTTACGTCAACGCGTAGAGCTCTCACATGCGGTTGCAACGCAACAGATAGCACTGTAATGTGACAACCGAAAAGGGAGTAGGAAGAGCGAGAAGGAGAGAAGTGAGTGCGTTAGCTCATGCCGTGTTATAATATCCAAAAACTTGCTAAATACTTACAAAAACTGGCTTTTATACCGTAGCCAAGGTTTCTGTGGTCAAAACGAATAATGTGGGAGTTTTAACTAAAGATAGGTTGATACAATCTAGAAGCTTGTAGACCTGGCTCATCAATTACACTGTTTATCTAGAAAGTAGGAGTTACAACATTCCCAATTTATCAAAATAATAAGTGTTTTTATAATAAAAGCTCCTAAAAATGTTATCCGACTTAGCTTGCTGTTAACATTTCCCCCTCGACTGTGACATAGCTTCATGGATTGAAGTAGTCTTTGGGTTGACGACTGGCGAGGTGGTCTTTAAGCGCATGTAGGACTCTTTCATATCTGATTCGTTTTTCTTTGTCAGGAACTTATAAAAACTGCATGGTGATGTTGTTTTTAAGTTCAATGGCTGAATAGCCAACTTAAATTCCTACTTATGATGAAATTAGTCCGCGGGTCGGTGATGCAAAAGGCTACGGATTACCATGAAATGTTTACGTCAACGCGTAGAGCTCTCACATGCGGTTGCAACGCAACAGATAGCACTGTAATGTGACAACCGAAAAGGGAGTAGGAAGAGCGAGAAGGAGAGAAGTGAGTGCGTTAGCTCATGCCGTGTTCTAATATCCAAAAACTTGCTAAATACTTACAAAAACTGGCTTTTATACCGTAGCCAAGGTTTCTGTGGTCAAAACGAATAATGTGGGAGTTTTAACTAAAGATAGGTTGATACAATCTAGAAGCTTGTAGACCTGGCTCATCAATTACACTGTTTATCTAGAAAGTAGGAGTTACAACATTCCCAATTTATCAAAATAATAAGTGTTTTTATAATAAAAGCTCCTAAAAATGTTATCCGACTTAGCTTGCTGTTAACATTTCCCCCTCGACTGTGACATAGCTTCATGGATTGAAGTAGTCTTTGGGTTGACGACTGGCGAGGTGGTCTTTAAGCGCATGTAGGACTCTTTCATATCTGATTCGTCTTTCTTTGTCAGGAACTTATAAAAACTGCATGGTGATGTTGTTTTTAAGTTCAATGGCTGAATAGCCAACTTAAATTCCTACTTATGATGAAATTAGTCCGCGGGTCGGTGATGCAAAAGGCTACGGATTACCATGAAATGTTTACGTCAACGCGTAGAGCTCTCACATGCGGTTGCAACGCAACAGATAGCACTGTAATGTGACAACCGAAAAGGGAGTAGGAAGAGCGAGAAGGAGAGAAGTGAGTGCGTTAGCTCATGCCGTGTTCTAATATCCAAAAACTTGCTAAATACTTACAAAAACTGGCTTTTATACCGTAGCCAAGGTTTCTGTGGTCAAAACGAATAATGTGGGAGTTTTAACTAAAGATAGGTTGATACAATCTAGAAGCTTGTAGACCTGGCTCATCAATTACACTGTTTATCTAGAAAGTAGGAGTTACAACATTCCCAATTTATCAAAATAATAAGTGTTTTTATAATAAAAGCTCCTAAAAATGTTATCCGACTTAGCTTGCTGTTAACATTTCCCCCTCGACTGTGACATAGCTTCATGGATTGAAGTAGTCTTTGGGTTGACGACTGGTGAGGTGGTCTTTAAGCGCATGTAGGACTCTTTCATATCTGATTCGTCTTTCTTTGTCAGGAACTTATAAAAACTGCATGGTGATGTTGTTTTTAAGTTCAATGGCTGAATAGCCAACTTAAATTCCTACTTATGATGAAATTAGTCCGCGGGTCGGTGATGCAAAAGGCTACGGATTACCATGAAATGTTTACGTCAACGCGTAGAGCTCTCACATGCGGTTGCAACGCAACAGATAGCACTGTAATGTGACAACCGAAAAGGGAGTAGGAAGAGCGAGAAGGAGAGAAGTGAGTGCGTTAGCTCATGCCGTGTTCTAATATCCAAAAACTTGCTAAATACTTACAAAAACTGGCTTTTATACCGTAGCCAAGGTTTCTGTGGTCAAAACGAATAATGTGGGAGTTTTAACTAAAGATAGGTTGATACAATCTAGAAGCTTGTAGACCTGGCTCATCAATTACACTGTTTATCTAGAAAGTAGGAGTTACAACATTCCCAATTTATCAAAATAATAAGTGTTTTTTTAATAAAAGCTCCTAAAAATGTTATCCGACTTAGCTTGCTGTTAACATTTCCCCCTCGACTGTGACATAGCTTCATGGATTGAAGTAGTCTTTGGGTTGACGACTGGCGAGGTGGTCTTTAAGCGCATGTAGGACTCTTTCATATCTGATTCGTCTTTCTTTGTCAGGAACTTATAAAAACTGCATGGTGATGTTGTTTTTAAGTTCAATGGCTGAATAGCCAACTTAAATTCCTACTTATGATGAAATTAGTCCGCGGGTCGGTGATGCAAAAGGCTACGGATTACCATGAAATGTTTACGTCAACGCGTAGAGCTCTCACATGCGGTTGCAACGCAACAGATAGCACTGTAATGTGACAACCGAAAAGGGAGTAGGAAGAGCGAGAAGGAGAGAAGTGAGTGCGTTAGCTCATGCCGTGTTCTAATATCCAAAAACTTGCTAAATACTTACAAAAACTGGCTTTTATACCGTAGCCAAGGTTTCTGTGGTCAAAACGAATAATGTGGGAGTTTTAACTAAAGATAGGTTGATACAATCTAGAAGCTTGTAGACCTGGCTCATCAATTACACTGTTTATCTAGAAAGTAGGAGTTACAACATTCCCAATTTATCAAAATAATAAGTGTTTTTATAATAAAAGCTCCTAAAAATGTTATCCGACTTAGCTTGCTGTTAACATTTCCCCCTTGACTGTGACATAGCTTCATGGATTGAAGTAGTCTTTGGGTTGACGACTGGCGAGGTGGTCTTTAAGCGCATGTAGGACTCTTTCATATCTGATTCGTCTTTCTTTGTCAGGAACTTATAAAAACTGCATGGTGATGTTGTTTTTAAGTTCAATGGCTGAATAGCCAACTTAAATTCCTACTTATGATGAAATTAGTCCGCGGGTCGGTGATGCAAAAGGCTACGGATTACCATGAAATGTTTACGTCAACGCGTAGAGCTCTCACATGCGGTTGCAACGCAACAGATAGCACTGTAATGTGACAACCGAAAAGGGAGTAGGAAGAGCGAGAAGGAGAGAAGTGAGTGCGTTAGCTCATGCCGTGTTCTAATATCCAAAAACTTGCTAAATACTTACAAAAAATGGCTTTTATACCGTAGCCAAGGTTTCTGTTGTCAAAACGAATAATGTGGGAGTTTTAACTAAAGATAGGTTGATACAATCTAGAAGCTTGTAGACCTGGCTCATCAATTACACTGTTTATCTAGAAAGTAGGAGTTACAACATTCCCAATTTATCAAAATAATAAGTGTTTTTATAATAAAAGCTCCTAAAAATGTTATCCGACTTAGCTTGCTGTTAACATTTCCCCCTCGACTGTGACATAGCTTCATGGATTGAAGTAGTCTTTGGGTTGACGACTGGCGAGGTGGTCTTTAAGCGCATGTAGGACTCTTTCATATCTGATTCGTCTTTCTTTGTCAGGAACTTATAAAAACTGCATGGTGATGTTGTTTTTAAGTTCAATGGCTGAATAGCCAACTTAAATTCCTACTTATGATGAAATTAGTCCGCGGGTCGGTGATGCAAAAGGCTACGGATTACCATGAAATGTTTACGTCAACGCGTAGAGCTCTCACATGCGGTTGCAACGCAACAGATAGCACTGTAATGTGACAACCGAAAAGGGAGTAGGAAGAGCGAGAAGGAGAGAAGTGAGTGCGTTAGCTCATGCCGTGTTCTAATATCCAAAAACTTGCTAAATACTTACAAAAACTGGCTTTTATACCGTAGCCAAGGTTTCTGTGGTCAAAACGAATAATGTGGGAGTTTTAACTAAAGATAGGTTGATACAATCTAGAAGCTTGTAGACCTGGCTCATCAATTACACTGTTTATCTAGAAAGTAGGAGTTACAACATTCCCAATTTATCAAAATAATAAGTGTTTTTATAATAAAAGCTCCTAAAAATGTTATCCGACTTAGCTTGCTGTTAACATTTCCCCCTCGACTGTGACATAGCTTCATGGATTGAAGTAGTCTTTGGGTTGACGACTGGCGAGGTGGTCTTTAAGCGCATGTAGGACTCTTTCATATCTGATTCGTCTTTCTTTGTCAGGAACTTATAAAAACTGCATGGTGATGTTGTTTTTAAGTTCAATGGCTGAATAGCCAACTTAAATTCCTACTTATGATGAAATTAGTCCGCGGGTCGGTGATGCAAAAGGCTACGGATTACCATGAAATGTTTACGTCAACGCGTAGAGCTCTCACATGCGGTTGCAACGCAACAGATAGCACTGTAATGTGACAACCGAAAAGGGAGTAGGAAGAGCGAGAAGGAGAGAAGTGAGTGCGTTAGCTCATGCCGTGTTCTAATATCCAAAAACTTGCTAAATACTTACAAAAACTGGCTTTTATACCGTAGCCAAGGTTTCTGTGGTCAAAACGAATAATGTGGGAGTTTTAACTAAAGATAGGTTGATACAATCTAGAAGCTTGTAGACCTGGCTCATCAATTACACTGTTTATCTAGAAAGTAGGAGTTACAACATTCCCAATTTATCAAAATAATAAGTGTTTTTATAATAAAAGCTCCTAAAAATGTTATCCGACTTAGCTTGCTGTTAACATTTCCCCCTCGACTGTGACATAGCTTCATGGATTGAAGTAGTCTTTGGGTTGACGACTGGTGAGGTGGTCTTTAAGCGCATGTAGGACTCTTTCATATCTGATTCGTCTTTCTTTGTCAGGAACTTGTAAAAACTGCATGGTGATGTTGTTTTTAAGTTCAATGGCTGAATAGCCAACAAACCTTGATGTAAGGTAACTGATCACTGACCCAAATATCTTCATCCGCCATGTGAAGAAACCTGTATAGAATGCCTCCTCAAATGCCAACATATTGCTAGATGGCAGAAACATACATCTGGCGTAAAAGCTGTAGAGGACTTCTTCTGAAGGCTGTCCACTTAAATCATAGCATAGACCTTTTGTTACCATATACATGTGGTAGTGATGTGTGTGAACACACTAGGACCGCCGGGGCATTTTTTCCCTCTTTAGGAGGTTTTTTCCCCCGTGCATTGTATATACGCCCATCACTCTAGGGCTATCGATCTTTCCATTGCACACTAAGTAACACACTCTCTATTGTGTGCCTTGAGATTCCTTCATCTTCTCCAAGCTGTGTGTGTTTCTTTGCAACCCTAATTCCAACAATTGATATCAGAGCAGGTCACGTCCTCCCGGGCTTAGTCACCAGCTGCTCCAGCACACGCCTGCTCACTTTCTCCGATTTCAGTGAGCTTTGGTAAGCGTTCGCAGGTCGACAAAAATTTTGGGTAAGCTCAAAGAGCTTGGTCTGCTCAGAATTTTGATTTGGGCTCATTTCGGCCTCCGTTTCCACTACAGGCAGTACTGCACAGGCTATTTCGTCATTTTGTGCAAAATTTCTGTCAGTGCCGTTTTCTGCATAACAGGTGCCTTATAGTCTTCTACGGTTTGTGCTATATAGCACAGGTTGTTCCTGCTCCGTTTCTCCTATTTTCGGGCAGTTTTCACATCAGGTGCAGCATTTACCATGGCTGACAACAACAACACAGATGTGTTCAAGATGTTTGCTGCTGAGGACAGGTTGGATGGGGACAATTGGATGGGGACAACTACCCTATGTGGGCTTATATGATGCAACATGTTCTTGTGTCAAAGGGTGTCTGGAACATTGTGCAGGGCATTGATGTACGTCCTGGTTCTGAGGATGTAGGCGATGTTGAGGATGTTGCAGGTCTTGCTGCAAGGATTGCAACTGTTAGAGTTGTTTTGCCTATGGCAGAACAAGCTCGTTGGGATGTTAAGGATGCGCAGGCTCATGCATTGATTGCGTTGTCTGTGAAGCGCACCATTGTTCCTCACATCCGTTCAGCAAAATCTGCAAAACAGGCTTGGGATATTTTAGCAGGTCTTTATGCAAGCCGCAATGAGGCTAAAATTGCTTTGCTGCGTAAAGAGCTGGAGTCGAAGATTATGCATGAGGAAGATGATATGGACACTTTCCTTGCTAGTGTCAAGGATATCAATGAGCAGCTTATTTTTGTAGGTGAAGTCATTTCAGACAGTTCCCTTGTGCAGACTGTTCTTGATGCCTTACCTGATTCCTACCAGAATTTTGCTAGTACTTGGAGACTTATGACCCAAGGAAATCCTGAAGTTGTCAAGTTTGATGCATAATGCACATTGTTGTTGCAAGAGTCACTTTCTAGAAAAAACAGGACTAGGCATCGTGCAGTTGAACATGATTTTATTGCTTCTCAAAGAAAGGGTGGTAACAGTAATGCAACCACTTCTTATGGTTTTGCTGTGAGTGGCAAAAATTCTGTTCCTAATGCTTCTGCTGGCAGCACTTCGTCTGGAAATTCTGGTGATAAGGGCAAAAAGAAGATGCGTTGCCATTATTGTAAATCCAATGATCACTTGATCAAGTCGTGTCCTAAGTTGAAGGCCAAAGAGGCTAAGAAGAAAGAGGGTGGTTCCACTGCAAATGCTGGTTCCACTACAAATGCAGCCATTGTTGAGTCTTCTGTGAAAGGAGACTGTAATGCTGATGTTGATGCAGAATGGGCTTTTAGCGCAGAGTGCACTTACAATCCTGCTGTCCATGATGCATGCTTGTTAGTTGCTGCAGATTCACATGTGTGGTATTTTGACAGTGGTGCTACAAAGCACATTACCTCACATCGTGAATTGTTTACCTCTCTCGAGTCAGTCCCTCATGGGAATTCAGTCACTTGTGCCAAAAACGCCTCTTATCTAATTCAAGGAGTTGGAAAGATTGTGCTCACTGCTGCTAATGGCAGTTCCTTCACACTTGTTGATGCACTTTATGTACCTAGGATCAAGAAGAATCTCTTGTCTGTATCCGCACTTGCTAGACTTGGACTTGTAGTCAAATTTGTGGATGACAGATGTACAGTTCATGATCTCAGTTTTGGTGATGAAATTGTTGTATCTGGTCTTTTGTGCCGTGGGCTGTATAAGCTCACTTTGTATGACAAGTGTGGACAAAATTTTGCAAATGCTGTTGCAGATTCAAGGGCTATTTCAGATGCAAAACTTTGGCATGCACGTTTTGGTGATCTGAATTTTGCCAGTGTGCTGCGTTTGCAGAAATCTGATATGGTTGCTTCTTTGCCGCCTCTTGAAGCACCTGTCAAACATGTTTGTGAAGGCTGTATTTTGGGTAAGATGCAGCGTTCTAAATTTCCAAAGGATGGTTCAGTTCGGGCCACATGTAGGTTGCAGCTTGTGCATAGTGATGTTTGTGGGCCCATGCAAACTCCGTCCTTGGGCAATTACCTGTACTTCGTGACTTTCATTGATGATTACTCCAGGCATGCATGGGTATTTCCGCTTAAAGCGAAGTCCGAAGTTTTTATGTGCTTCAAACAATTTCTGGCTATGGCTGAAAATGTCTCGAAATGTACTTTGGGCACCCTCCGTTCCGATCGAGGGGGGGGAGTATATGTCTCATGAATTTAGTGCATTTCTGGCTAGTCGTGGGATAAAACACCAATGTACAGTGCCTTATAGACCTCAGCAAAATGGTGTTGCTGAGAGGAAAAACAGGTCACTAATGGAAATGGCACGCTTTATGGTCAAAAGTCAAGCTTTGCTGCATTCTTTTTGGCTTGAGGCCATTATGTGTGCCACTTATGTACTTAACAGGTGTCCTACGAAAGCTTTGCAGTCTATTACTCCATATGAAGCATGGCATGATAGAAAACCTTCTATTGAGCACATGCGTGTTTTTGGCTGTTTGGCATATGGTTTGGTGCCACAAGTGCAGCGCAAAAAATTGGATGATAAGGCTGTCAAATGTATTTTTGTTAGTTATAGTGCTGAAAGCAAAGGTTACAGGTTGTATCATCCGCAAACAAAACGTATTCTGGTTTCTTGGGATGTAGTGTTTGTGGAAGATTCTGTTCAGCCCTTGCTGTCATGTACTAGAGACAATAATGTAAGCTCACAGGACATTTATGACACTTTGTTGCCTTTTCAGTGGTGGAAATATGAATGTAAGTTCCAATGAGGCAAATGTACAGCCTATGGGGGTTTCTAAAAATGTTCTAGATCAGCCTATTACTGATGTAGATATACATGATGTACTTGATGAGGAAAGGGCTAAAAATGAGCAGGCTAGAGGTATGCCAAAATGGCTGTTGCACACTTTGCGTGACAGTAAATTGGATGCACCTTTGTCTAGTCGTACTCGTTCACGCTCTCGCCATGCATCTTATGCATCAGATTGTTATGCTTTGGCTGTGTCTAGCTTACATGATGTTGAGGAGCCTCTGACTTTTGATGAAGCAAAAAATTCAGAAAATTGGATGACTGCCATGCAATCAGAATATGATGCACTTACAAAAAATGACACATGGACTTTATGTGATTTGCCTCCTGGCAAAAAGGACATTGGTATGAAATGGGTTTACAAGTTGAAATGCAAGCCGGATGGTGAGATCGATCGCCATAAGGCTCGACTTGTTGCAAAGGGTTATGCACAACAAAAAGGCATAGATTATGAAGAGACTTTTGCTCCCACTTGTTGTATGACTACTGTGAGTTTTCTATGTGTATTGGTAGCTCATTTTGGTTGGGATGTACATCAATCAGACATTGTTACTGCTTTCTTGAATGGTGACATATTTGAGGAAGTTTATGTAACGCAGCCTCGCGGTTTTGTCATAAAAGGACAAGAGGACAAAGTGTGCAAATGTAACAAGGCTTTGTATGGGTTGAAGCAATCTCCTCGTGCTTGGTATGAGAAAGCTGACACTCATTTGGTCAAACAAGGCTTTCGTAACAGTCCAACAGAAAGCACATTGTATGTAAAGCGTGAGGGTGATGTACTTCTCATTGTGGTTCTTTATGTTGATGATTTGCTGATCAGTGGACCAAATGAGAGACATATTGCTGAATTTAAGGCTGATTTGAATGCTACTTTCAAGATGAAAGATTTAGGGCTGTTGCATCATTATTTGGGTATACAGTTTAAGCAGTGTGATGGTGGTATTGCCTTGTGTCAGAAAAGTTACATAGAGACATTGCTATGTAAGTTTGGACTTGAGGATTGCAAACCTATTGCCACTCCCATGGAAATAGGTTTGAAGTTGAGTCTACATGATGCTGGTGATCCTGCTGATGTCACTCTTTACCAAACTTCTGTTGGCTGCCTCATTTATGTATGCAACACGAGGCCGGATATTCAGTTTTCAGTCTCACAGGTCAGCAGATTTATGCATAGCCTAGGGTCTAAGCATTGGCAGGCTGTCAAGAGGAATTTCCACTACCTTAGTGGCACTTTACATCTTGGCTTGTTTTATCCCAAGGGGGGATCATTGCCGCCAGACTTACATGCTTTTTCAGACTCAGATTGGGCTGGTTGTTTTGACACGCGAGTGTCCACAAGTGGTTTTTGTTTCATGCTTGGCAGTTCATGTATATCATGGTTGAGAAAGAAGCAACCTATTGTGGCCACTTCGAGTTGTGAGGCTGAGTACAAGGCAGTCTTGACAGCTATGGTTGAGTGTGTATGGCTCAGACGCCTTATGGCTGATTTGGGTGTTGGACAGGACACTACCAACACTATCTACACTGACAGTCAGAGCGCATTGGCAGTTGCGAGGAACCCAATTTTTCATGCTCGCACAAAGCACATTGAGGTGCATTACCACTATGTCAGGGAGAGGCTCTGAGTAGGAGAGATCAACTTGGCTTATGTGCCAACACAGGACAACCTTGCAGATCTTTTCACAAAGGCATTGTCTTGTGAGAAGCTTGAAGCTTTCTGCGAAGATTTGGGCTTACTCCCCTTTGTGGACTGATCCTGTCCTCAGGGCATGGCACTTCCCTTTACTCATGTGCCAGCTCTCGTTCACCGCATCACTCCAGGGGGGATTTGTTACCATATACATGTGGTAGTGATGTGTGTGAACACACTAGGACCGCCGGGGCATTTTTTCCCTCTTTAGGAGGTTTTTTCCCTCGTGCATTGTATATACGCCCATCACTCTAGGGCTATCGATCTTTCCATTGCACACTAAGTAACACACTCTCTATTGTGTGCCTTGAGCTTCCTTCGTCTTCTCCAAGATGTGTGTGTTTCTCTGCAACCCTAATTCCAACACCTTTAATGCCTTCGAGGAAAGACATTCATGGTGCTCCTGCTTACTCAAGCTCGTGAAACGTTTGAATGTAGGTGAGCAGCATTATGCAGATCTTAGAAAGCATTGCACATGAGAGTTCAGGGAGGCTCTTGAAGAAGGTCATGGAATCCGTTAGGGTTTTCACCATTCTTCCATTGCTGGTCCCTGCTCTGGAGTTGGTAGTCGTGGGTAATTTAGCCATGTTGGCCTCTTCTTCTTTAGTGCATCGTGTGCCTGCCATGTCCTTACCCTTGGTACATGACAGAATATAGGGTCCTTTTGTAGGGCTGCATGTGCTCTTGTGAACAGAATTAGGTATGTAAAGTTTTGTTCAACTAGTTCCTTCTCCATTTTGGGTGGATATCATCTGAGCCTTCTGCTTGCATATCATTGTAAAGTCTTTCCTTAACCTGTAGTAGCCCCACCTTTATCAATGGGTAGGGTAGTGATTGCTGATGCCATTGAGTATTGATTTGGTTGAGAGTGAGCTGAGTTACATTTACTGAGTGAAGAACTCTCAATTCCGAATCCATTGTTGCTTTCCATTCAACATCTGCTTCTTGGACCATCTGTTTCTTCAGTGCATCTTCCTCAACTTTAGAAAACTGGACCATTGGCAATTGCTCGGCTTCAGTGATTGGTACTTGAAAATTTGACTCTCTTGCTAGTCCTTGTGACTTTTCATCTCAGCAAAAGAAATTGATGGTATATCGATGGTTGGCTGTGGTTCCTGTCTCCCTTTAAGTTTTTGTTTGTTCCTCTCTTAGCAGCTGACTGACTCTCTTCAATTCTTCTATTTCCTTGAGAAATTGCTCTTCTCTTTGAACCCGCATCAATGCAAGGTCCCATCTTTGCGTTTTTTCCAGCTTCAGCTCAAGTTCAAGGTCTTTTTTCCTCTTTTGTAAAGTCTTGTAGACTTCATCTGTTCCCTTGATTGAGGCTACAGTGGGGTTTTCTCTTATCTGTCTTAGAAATGCCCCTTGATCATTGATTCATTGCTCGAAGTACTGCAAAGAGCATTAGCTACATCGAGCTACCAGTTCATTGGTTACTTCTGTCAATCGTTGATATTTGATTTTGCATGCATCACATAACTTTTTCAGGAGCTCTCCCAACTCTTTCATCTCTTTTTGCTATTTCTCCTTTGCAATCTGATGTATTTTTGCTTCATTTTTCAGCTCTTTAATCTACCCTTGAAGATATTCAATGACGTACATTCTGTCTTCTAGCTCTCCTTGTAGAGCATCAATCACTTGCTCTAGCTCTTTAGCCTTGGCACTGCGTCTCAATACTGCTATTCTCATCTTGTCTGTCATCAGCTGCATTTGCTTTGTATACTTGTTTACCTGCACGATGACTTCATCATTGGTTTCCCAATCTTTAGGCTCTACTTGGGGTTGTTTAGGAGTTTGGGCTGTTTTGGTTTGTGGCTCTTTTGTTGGTGCAGTGGCTTCTGCATGTGGTCGTGGAGGTGATTCTACTCCTTCTCCTTGAGGCTTTGTGGATGCCTCGACTGATTTTGATTGAGCCATTGTAAAGGAAGGTCCTGACGCAGTTGTTTTGGCTTCCTTGGGTTGTTCAAAATTTGCTTCTTCTTGTTGCTTACGCTCTTTTTCCTTTGCTGCTTTATCTTCCTTAGATTTATCTATTGGTGAAGGCCTTGGATTCGGCATGGGATGGTCTTCTTGTTTCGTAGTTGGTGAAGAGGATCTTGGAGACATCTCCTCTTGGTCAGGATGTGGCTCACTTTGTTTGGCAGCTTCTGCATGTCTTTGCTGCGTAGCTGCTTCTTCCGTTGCTTTTCTTTGAGCTTTTAGAGCTTTCTTCAGCTTTAAAGCTTCAGCTTTTGTATACATCTGCTCGAGAAAATCTTTGGGATCCTCTGGAACCTTCTTTGCAGGGTTCTTGGTTCTTGGTCCCTTTACCTCTCTTAGAATCCATCTTTTGGGGTCTTTACCTGCAGCTTGGCGGCTCCTTTCATATGTTTGCTTTTCTCTTTCAAATCTAGCCCTCTTTCGTTATAACTCCTCTTGGTGAGCTGCCACTGCTTTCTTTTTTATTGCTTCCCTCCTTGCCCTGGTTTCTTCGTTGTTGTCAGAGATTCCACTGCTATGAATTTCATGGGAACTTTCTGCAAATTCCTTATTTGATTTCTATACTCTCTTTGTTGGTCTAGTGGTCCGCGAAGAAGGTTGAGTTGAAATGATCCAGGTGTTCTAATCTGGGGTTGACGAAAAATTGTCGGCCATTCCAATAGCATGATATGCTATCCTTGTTAGCACTTCTGGAGCGCCCATATATGTGATCTTTCCATCTTTCTTTATGCCCTTCAGTTTTGTAATCACGTACTGTGCGTGATCTATTGCTTGCCTGGTTGTCGACTTCAATACTTGAGTGAAAGTAGTCGTAACTGCATGGTTTGGAGTTGTGTACCGTAGCGGTCTCTTTGAGAGGAAGTGGAAATGTTGATGGCAGAGGCAAGCTGGATCCTCTGCTTACCTTTGTACGAGATCAAAAAGTATGGCAGCAGCAGTATCTTTGGTAAAAGTACCTACTGTCTTTCTATCTCTTACCCGCATAGTCAGCTTTAGTGCCTCGACCACTATTTCTTTAGTGATCACCACTTCAACCTTTTGCCCCTATTGATCCGTGATTTGGATCGACCTAGCTTCCTTGATTGAGGATAAAAATTAATATGTCTTTTGAAAGTCCACTTCGCCTGGTTCCTGGTCGTAGAAATCTCAAAGCCCCAGCCTTCTGTTGGCTTCCTTGGTGTTTGGCTTTGCCGCTACATCATAAACCTCCTTAGGTAGAATTTGTAATTCTACATGGTGTCCTTCTTCACTCTTGAATCTGCAAGTGAAAATCGTTGTGTTGTTTTCTTTGAGCTGTTCTTTAGACAAGTAGGTTGCCTTTGCTGTCTTCACTGAGCTTGGATCTAACTGGTACGATGGAAACTCCTGCATCTTATCTTTCTGGGACACCCTTTTCTTTGCCTTCTCAGCCGCTTGCATTGCTTGTGTTAAGTGAATACAATGTCAAAGTTAGAAAATTCTGCGAATTTCGCTCTGAAACACTCCGAGTTTGAATTGCTGGCAAATAATGTCCATTTGGCTTCAAATCAATTTTGGAGCATGCATAGATGCATAAAAACATGTAGAGATCAAAATCATGGAGTTCAGGCAAAATTTGCAACAAAAGTAAATAATCGCAATTCTTTATAGTAGCTGGGGAATTTTTTAAACTTTTTGCATTTTTGACATCCTAGGCTTGAAATATATGGCATTTAGGTACTCTGAGTGAAGTGTGAACTCATTTGAGTGCACTGAATGGAAATGGTGTCAGATTTAGGTTTTCAAACTCTGAAACAATATATATAAAGAAATTTTGAGTTTTTGAGATCCAAACTTGCTCAAACTTGATTAGTGGGCTTGGGACATCATGTTTTTTGGTCCCATAAGGTCAAAGTTGCAAATTGCATCCATTTTGGCAAAAAAGAAAATAATCGTGATTATTAACTTTTTCATCAATTTGTACTTTTTTTGTTGCAACTTGGTTCTAGGCATGATGTAGAGTCTGTGTGTGACATATGGGGTGATTTGGATGAAAAATGTGACATTTAACTCAAAGTTTGGATTGAAAAGACTTTGGTGCGTTTTTTTTTTGTGTGGCAAAATCAGAGTTTTTCTTGATCATTTTGACGCATACTTGACATGTGGCATGTAATAGATGTGTACAAGTGATAGGTGAAGTGAAAGATGAAATTCAAGCCAAACAAGCATAAAAGTAAATAATCATGATTATTTAAAGCGGTCACTTTTTTTGCAAGAATTGACATTTTCATGACCTAAACATATGTAATACATCTAAAACAAGTACGAAAATGAATTTGGTAAAGTTTGGTCGTGTCGGCATCCCTTCATGCTCTTGTCGAGTCTGAAACCACCAATTTTTGTGACTACTTGGCATGTAGAGTTGGTTAGTCACTTTTGAAGCTATGGACTTGTCCGCTACATAGTCTTGAAGCTACTCATCCAGTTTTGGCCCATTCGGAGTCAGTTTGACTTTATATGTCAAATTTTACGCTTTGTAGCCTTTGAGCCGCTTTCTGCTGTTCGAGAGATTGCCTTGACTGTTTCCATGAAACCATCTGGGTACATTGTGTATAGACCTCGTCTATAAGCTGCCCGTGGAGTCAGAATCCAATTTTGGCATACAACAACCTAGATTATTTACTTGGGACCCCCTCGATCCCTACCAAATGGTCATCTGGTGATACCGAAATATTCTATTATATAGGGGCATGCTACAGTTCAAGTCTCGTCCAATTTGGTTGAGTTGACAGGCCGCTATGGTCAATTTTGTGTCGTAGGACTTCGTGCACATCTGGGTTTCTAGGGGTTTTTCCTGAGCCTAAACTTGCTACCCGGCCATATATAAATATTCATTGATAAGTTTAGAACTTACCCCTCATATCTCGTGTGAGACAGCGCTGTAAATAGACGACTGTAGACTCCGGAAATCGTGCATGAAGAAGGCAAAAAGCTCTCTCCTCCAAGCGTGACTAGTGGAAATGAGGTGATTTTGGGCTACCTTGGATATCTATACTCGGACTTCCCAAACTATTTTTTCCCCAGATTTCCCTGTTAGTCCTACTAGGCCTTGAAATCTATGTTAAACTCAAAAATTTTTTCAATCGGATTTCGTTAACTCCTTCTACAAGAATTTGCAAAAGTAGGCCTTGACGGCCTAATTTAGGCTTCCCGCTTCCATCTGTCGATTCGATTGAAATTTTTTATGTCCGCCCGCCTTGTTCTTTTGATCCCTAGTGTATCTTCAGTTTCTCCATCTGAGCTCATTTGCTATTTGTTATTAGTTTTTGACCTGTTTTGTCAAAAAAATCAAAGAATATAATAAAATGTAATAAAAAAGCAAAGTGAAAATTCAACAATTAAGAAAATTCATTTAGAAACATTGCTTTATTGTTTTTTGGTGGATTTCTCTATTTTTAAGCTCCAATATTAGAAAAAATGATGAAAATAATCAAAAAGGCTATTTTTGATGATTTTTTGATAGTATATACACTGTGTACACTCATCGGGGAGATGTTATGGGTTAGAATTATCCTGTTGATTGAATTTTTAAGAGCATTATTAGGTAATTTTGCAACAAATCACACGTTAACATCCAACTTTTTTCTCCCTCTTCAAACATTGCCCTTAATTACTTAGTTCCCTTTCACCCCTCCTAGATGGTGTACTTTGGGGCGACTGTGTGCATGGGTTGAAAAATTGTGTCTATGCATAACAGTGGTTGGGTCTACCATGCTTCAAAGATCAATGCAATTCAAACCATTATGCTGCGCAAGAGGGCGGGTCTTGAATAATTAACTCAAGGGTTTCTGTGGTTGAGGTTTCCTGTTGCTGTTTCCCAAAGAGCAAATCTTGTAGCTTGTGTGCTCTTTGCTTTATTGGACCATCAGGATGCTTTGGCACACTGATTTCTTGAGTTGTCGGTATCAATGATGATGGTTGTTGAGCTTTAACTTGTTACTGGTATTTTGGTTTTTCATCGATGAATTGTTCTGGTTGAGTGTTTTGAGACTTAACTCTCCATTGCTTCATCACCTTTACACTTTGTGGAGAAGATAAGTGCTCCTTTTTCCTCCAAATCCATGTGGTTTTAGATTCCCTGCTCAAAGATGATCTTCTTTGAGTATTTAAATTTGGAACCTTTTTCGGTTCGGTAGATGATGTCTTGGACACCCAAATTTGAGACAGCTTGTCTGTGAGTTGTGCTTTTGGTTCTCACTATATGCCTGACTCCTTGCACGCTACTTATAGCATTTGCTTGTCTATAGGATGAAGAAGATCGATTGCTTCGTGGTTTATTCTGCTAGTAATCTCTTTTTCATTCTTCTTTGCTTTGTGCAATTGGAACAATGAGTTGTCCGTCTTTAGGTGATAGCTTGAGTTGATTGGATCCCAATCTCATACTGCCTTGTACGTCCGCATCCATGAGATTCCATGAATCATTGTTTCATTCATGTGTTCATCTGGTAAGCATACAAACTAATGAGGGCATGAATATCCCTGTACTATCAAATTTAAGTTGACTACTTCCAATGCCGGTGTTGGGTTCTTATTGCATCCTTTGATAGCCGATATTCCTGATATCAAAGACTGATTCGTTGCTTTCTTGTACGTGGAATAACTGACTGCATTTACTCGAGCTTCTGTATCGATCAATGCATTTGTGCTATGATTGTTCAGCTGTACTTTGATGCGAAGGTCCATTCAATCTAACCATTCATCATCTGTTGACACTTCATCCTTCTACAATTCCCATAGTCGTTCATCTAGTTCTAGAGTGTTAATGGGAATAGGTATTTGTTGATTTTTGAGAGCAGCTTTCCTTTTGAGTACTTGACGTCGAGCATCCTCTTAGGCTTCAACAATGAACTGCTGTCATTTTGTCTTTCTTTGCTTTGATGTATGCATCTTTTCTAGCAGTTCATTGGTTAGTGTAAAATCGTACTTCTTTAAACGACATCCACTAATCAAATTAGCCATTGGTTCACCATCTAGAGTGGACAACTGAATTGCTCCACTTTGGGATACATCTTTAATGATAAATGGCCAGTTTTCTTTTTTCTTAAACTTAGGAATGTGTTGTTTAAGGGAGTAGACTAAAACTAAGTCCCCCTTTTTGAAGATTTTTGTGACTAGATGGGAATCAAAAAACTGTTTTTGTTTTTGCTTTTGTGCATAGATGTGAGCTACAACAGTTATCCTTTGCTCATCAAAATTTTCTAAATCTTCAAGCCTCTCTGACAATTCATGTCCAGTCCACTCAAGATCCTTAGCTACCCTTAGTGTCGGCAATAGAAATTCTATCGGCAATATGGCATCAAGACCATAAACAAGGTTAAAGGGTGTAGCATTTAAAGCTGTCTTGAATGAAACTCTATAAGCCCATAGAGCGGCATAGAGATTCATTTCCCAATCAGTCCGTCCTGAACTAACCACTTTAGTCAATTCCAAGCTAAGAACTTTATTGGTGTGCTCAGCTTGTCCATTTGCTTGTGGGTGATAGGGAGCTGATTTGTTATGGATGACCATAAATTCATTAAGCAGATACTCAATCACCTCATTGAGGAAATGAGTTCCCATATCACTAACAATTTCTATTGGTAGTCCATATCTTGTGAGCACATTCTCATACAAGAATGCGGCTGTGGTTTTGGCATCATTCTTTTGGGTTGCCTTAGATCCTGTCCACTTGGTCAAATAGTCCGTATCTACAAAGATATATTGAGCTTGGGTTCTATAAGCAGGTGGTTGTTTTGGACCAACAAAGTCTATACCCCATTTTTCAAAAGATCTAGTCCCCATCATTGGTATTAAAGGCATGCTATCTACACGAGTTGGCATTTTTGCTCGTTGACATGCATCACACCTTCAAACATATTCTTTGGCATCTGCAAAAAGTGTTGGCCACCATATGCCTTCCATTAAGATTTCTCTCACGGTGGTTTCACCAGAAAAGTGACCTCCAGCTAATCGAGCATGTGCTTGTTCTATAATGGGAATATATTCGTCTTCATATGCACAAAGACGA
Organism: Adiantum capillus-veneris; assembly: GCF_014529385.1. Classification (NCBI taxonomy): domain Eukaryota; kingdom Viridiplantae; phylum Streptophyta; class Polypodiopsida; order Polypodiales; family Pteridaceae; genus Adiantum; species Adiantum capillus-veneris. The sequence goes on along the minus strand of NC_140948.1, from coordinate 7,631,646 downwards.
AGATGTTGATCCTTCCTCTTTGATACAATTGGTTTCCAATAAGAGCATAGTCTCTTGCTTCAGTTTCAATTACTCTCTGGTGGCGTTTACTCATATCCTTAGGAAATGTTTGTCTTGATAAGTAAGTAACTAGATAGTTACTCCACTTAGGAATGATTGATATTTGGAACAATGTCACATGAGGCATGGGTGCTTGTTTTTGGCATTGAAGACAAATTTTTCTAAATGAGTGAAAACTCGCATCTAACTAAAGCTACACTCCAATGACCGAAATCACCAAAAGCTAGTCACTAATGGGCAAACATATCATAACCGTTACAACATCAAATGACATCCAAACATTAAGAAACTTTCATGACATGTATATAAGACCTAAGCACACATGATTATGGTCTCAAATCTCACTTTAAGTCAAATGAAAAAATCACAATTATTAATAGCAGTGAGGTTTTGACTTAGTCGTTTTCGACCCCGAATGCATCTAAATGCTTAGCAATGATGCTCCAATACCCCGCCTATACTTATTTTATGATTTTCTAGCTTAAATTCCTACTTATGATGAAATTAAGCCACGGATCGACGACGCCAAAGGCTACGGATTACCATGAAATGTTTACGTCAACGCGTAGAGCTCTTACCCGCAGTTGCAATGCAACATACAACACTGCAATATGACAATCAAGAAGGGAATAGGAAGATCGAGAATTAGAGAAGTGAGTGTGTTAGCTCACACTGTGTTCTATTATCCAAAAACTTACAAAATAGTTACAAAAATTGGTTTTTATACCTTATCCAAGGTTTCTGTGGTCAAAACTTATAATCTGGGAGCTCTAACTAAAAATAGGTTGATATAATCTGGAAGCTTGTAGCCCCGGCTCATCAATTACACTGTTTATCTAGAAAGTAAGAGTTACAACATTTTCGATTTATCAAAATAATAAGTGTTTTTACAATAAAAGCTCCGAAAAATGTTATCCGAGCTAGCTTGCTTCTAACAGTTAGGGTAGGGTAATCACAAAGAGTAGCCTTGTAAAATTAAGTTCAATTTTTGTTTTTGGATTTAGTTAGAAGAGTGCCTAAGTTGCAGCCATTGGTCCAACATAAGATGGGTTTGTCAAGATGAGAAAGGGTGGGGGAGAGGTTGCAAGGAAGATGGAGAGGTTTGCCAATTATTAGGGTAGGATTTAATCTTCGAGTTTCTGATGTAAAAGGGAGTTTAAGGATGTTAGGAGGAGGATTGTTGGAAGATGGGGTTTTGGTTAAGAGAGTGGTTCGTTCCTTATAAGCGATCAATCCAAATACCATAAGGAGGAAGTTTCTTGGATAGCCTCTGTAAGGGAGCCTTTGGAAGAAGAGGTTTCTCAAACGAGAGAATCCTAAGGGATTGCTTTCCTTAATAATATACCGTCTAAGTTCCGTTTTGATAACGGCTATTTTTTGGTGGAGAGGGTGCCAAGGGATTGATCCAAGGTATATATAGTACAAGTTGAGAGGCTTTTGGTAACAATTGGAATCAAGGATACCATATGGTTGAAAGCATGTCCCTTGTAGAAGTGAAAATCATGATGGTAGCTTCAAAAGTGGATATGATGGGTGAGATCAACATATGTTCTTACAAAGGGAAGGCGTAAGATGCAAGAGCGTTGGTGAGTGAGTTTTGAGTACCCGTCTAGACCTCGAAAGCATCATCTATGGATCTTTTGTAATAAGCTAGGTTCGGGCTATGGATAAGGAGAGAGTGATTTTCTAGGTGGCAGAGAAATCCACTGCAAAATTAGATCCCATTGCGGCACCTTTAATTTGCTTCCACACTTTATCTTGAAGAAAAGATAATGGTGTGATAGAATAAGGGTGGCAAGTGAGATGATGAACTCTGTTTTTGGGGTGTCAAAGAAGTTAGTGATGGTGTTCTTGGAGGCTATGAGTCCCTCAGTCATAGGGATGCTAGGGTAGAGGGAGGTCACATCGAAGGTGAACAGGAGGCAATGGGGAGGGAAGGGTTTGGAGTGGAGATCGATGATGAGGGATAACAAATCTTTAAGGTGTTGTTTTTGTGAAAGGAGGACGGGGTAAAGTTGGAAGTGTAGCCATTTGGAAGCATTTTCAAACAAATAACCATGGTATGATAAAATAGGACGGGCCACAAGTACGGGTTTGTGTATCTTGGGGAGAAATTGGATAGGGCAGGGTTTATAGAGTGGTGTGAGGATAAAGGTTGCTTCGTCAAGGGTGAGGAGAGTATATTAGATGGTGATGGAGTGGAGTAAGGAGGCGAGGTAATTTTGTGGCGGTGGGGTGATGGGTTGGTATGTGGAGGGATCATTGAATTGTCTAAGGGCCTTTGTTCATACCCAATTCATCGCCAAATCAAATTCCACCCTTGATGCACCCCGCAAGTAAGTTCAAGATTCCTTGCCACTTAGGCTCCAACTCAGCCAAGTTTGAGTGGTGAGGGAAAGGCCAATGTTGCAGGGTTGAGGCATTAAGGCTATAAGACTTTGCATCATTAGTGCAGTAAACCTTGCCAAACTAGCAGTTATTAAGGCTTCCCATCAATAGACCAAGGGAACAAGATACATCTTGGGCTTATGACCTCTCTCTGCTATTTCTTTTTGCATGTGTGCGCAATGTGCCCAATAGTGGGTATAGAACTAGGTACTAAAGTATGCTCTCTCTCTCTCTCTCTTCTCTCTCTCTCTCTCTCTCACACACACACACACACACACACACACACACACACACACGCACACACGCACACGCACACACGCACACATGCACACACACGTGCGCGCACGCACGCACACACACACACACACACACACAAAATCATACATAAATACAAATACATGTGTACTATGTTTTTGTTATAGCTCTAGAGATACAGGGCATAGTCAACCACAATAAAGCTGGTAGCACAAAATAAGGTAGCTGATAGGGCATGCACACAATAGAGTGCTATGCCTGCGAAAGGAATGAGGATATTTTAACAAATGCAATCAATGATGCTTGCATCACAAATGCATGGGATATTATGCAAGTAGTAAACATAGAAATAAGCAGCAAAGTGAAAAAAAGAGTTGAAGAGTACTATACATGCTTGTAATAGCCTTTGTCGATTCATTTTTGGATGCAAGCAAGGTGTTACTTGGTAGTGGAATGGTAGGCTTTCATGCGTTCTTTCACAATCTTGTCAACAAATTCATCCCCAAGCAGTGCTCTAAACTCTAGATTCAACTTATCCTATTTCTCCCCCGCTCGCAAGTGATGGAGGTTCTTAGCTTTCTTCAACAACCATTTTTTCTCTTTGTTCAAACATTGTGCCTCCGTGTGCTTTTGCCATTAATGCTTGTCATGCCGTGTTCCAGGTGATTTATCTCTAGCTTGAACCCATTGAGGCATTGGATGCACGGCGTGCTTTCCATAATGAGATCTCCAAATCCAAGACATGATCTCTTTTGAAGTGCCTCTCCACCTGCCACCTAGTAAACTCCAAATGGACACTCCTTGCTGTCTCTGCATTGTCATGCAACCCTTCCATTTTGCAAAAACACCTCCACATACAACAATGGCTATACATTTCCATGGCTAGTCCCAAACCCCTTTCCATTTCCGTTTTAGTCCACAATGGAAACATCCTTCCGTGTGCCTTGATTGCTTGCCCGCACCATGAATTTCGTCAAGCTTACTCTCTTTCTCTTCGGTCAAAGAGCTGCTACAAAGGTTCCAAGAATCTATCTCCCCTCCATCATGCATCAAGCCCTCCTCAAAGTGGCTCTTAAGTTTTTTGAGAGGCCGAACATCAGTTGTAGACTTAGACTTTGGGTCACTCCCTTTGAATTATTTTTCATGCAGTAGCGGGCTGCTTCATGTGGCCGATGGAGAAGCGATGCTCTGCGGGTGTAGACTCAAGCTGTTTCGAGTTACGTGTGGAGATATTGGGGACTTTTTGCCTTGTGTGCCTTCCTTCTTCACTCCTCCACCAAGCCTATGAGATTCCATGTGTAGTAGACTCAGGCTTGCCTCTTTGCATAGCCTCCCCCTCCTTGCCCTCAACCCACACATAGTAAACTCAGGTGCCCTTTGCAGACCCTCCCCTCTGCTTGGCCTTAGCCCACACACACTTATGTGCCTTGCTTGCCCTCAAGCTCTCGGGATAGACTAAGATGCTCCTCTATTGAGGCGCTGATAGCACACATGTGTGAGGTGCTGTTTGCAGACCCTCCCCTTGCCCACCACTCTGTTGAGGCATGCAGTAATGCTAGCCAAGACCGCCTGCTCACTAGAGATTCTCTCACCTCTACCCACCCACTAGATGGTGCACCCACGCATGGAACCTCTCCAATCCCTAAGCTTGCATGCCCGATGGACAACAACTTGAGATCCACTCTTTGTAGGCATGTGATAATCTGCCAACATGGAGATTCCGGCCACCTCAGCATTTGCTTGTCAGTGTGAATGTGTGAGAGCTCCACGCAAGCCATGTGTCCAACGAGGACATCACATATTTCCCTACAAAAGGCGCCCGACTTTCCCTCTGGACTAAGTGACACGGGCATGTGAGGGTGGGATCTATGGTGGGCTATTACTAACCATAGATCTTGGTGGCGGCGCCAAAAGTAATATAGGGTACCCTGATTATGTTTTATAATCTAGGGTACCCTAGATTACTTTTGGTGTCGCTACCTTGCAGACGTGTTTTAAGTAAATTAGGGCCCACATGCTTCACAAGTGCACGCAAGACGAAGTGATTAGGACATGTTCCTCACAAGGGTGAGGTCATGTGCTCAAATCCCATGGATGCAAAATGGGGTACCCTACATTAATTTCAAAATGTGGGTACCCTAGATTACAAAAAGTAATCTAGGGTACCCGCATCCTAGATCTACAGTCCACAATCCCCCCACCGTAGATCCCACCGCTAGGGCCTCTTTTAATACCCCATGGTATGTACTGTTGAGTGGAGATGACTACTTGTATATGTGTTCATGTAATGCTTACCTATACTCTATAAGGCATATGTACTTGTCAAATAGAGATTTTCCCATCATCGTTAGAAAACCTCCTCCATCCCAATGAGTAGTGTTCAGAAGATTTTTCTATAAAAAGTAAGGGCAAATTCACACGGGCGAGGGTTCACCGCCCGGAGTGATTTACATTCGCACAAACAACAATACGCGGACTGAGTTTAACGAGGACTCAAATTTCTCCACTCTCCAAAAAACGACAGAGTTGGTTCTCATCGACCTCGTAAACTGGCGGCGTAGACAAGGACCACCACCACATGCATTTTGCAATGAATCCACCACGGCGCGAGGTGGCAGGCAATTTGGAGAGAGGGATGGGATTGCGGCTATGCATGGGCTACAGATGGTGGAAGAGCTGACATGTGGAAACTGTGCAGCCGTGCGAACGCTCATTGTATGCTCAACAACATTATCGATTGGGGTTCGGCTGGGGTTGTACCCCCACGTGTAGACACCCTCTAAGGGCTATCAATCCCCAATTTTACTCATACATTTATGATCTCATGGGACTTTCCATTTGGTGTTTTCCTTTTTGGGAGGGTGGACAACCCTCGTCACTAATTGACACCTCCGTAGAGAGGTGGGATTAATGGCCCACATTAGGCATCACGAGGTGGGTGGAATCTGGACCGTCCAATCGCGGTTTAAACTACGTGTGAACTAAGTGTGAAGGGGAGGTATGTGCACCACACGACATTTGGTGTGAACTTGGTGTGAGCGCGATGTGAACTAAGTGTGAGCTTGGTGTGAACTTAAGAGGGTATGCACACTACACCCAATTTGGTGTGAACTAGGTGTGAACTACATGTAAACTTATTTGCAACACTGTGATCTATAAACTTAACACACACACACACACACACACACACACACACACACACACACACACACACACACACACACACACACACACACAAAAGATGTCACGGGACAAAAGAAAGCTTAGCTAATGAGCTTTACTGCTACATCTCTATTATGCCGCCCATCACATGATCACACAAACAGCTATCACAGTAGAAGCAAGTATTTGGCCGCTCTGCCAAAGGCACGATACGAGTCGCCAAGGCTACCCCATACTCCCGAGTGTGGTGAGTACAATTAAAATATCCTCGTAGCTGATGACCATAACTATGGTATAGGAAAATCTTCTGAGGAGGTAGAAACTGGGCTAGCAGATATAGCCGATCTGAAAAACCAGGCTTTATGGAATGTTCGATATAATAATATTTAGGCCCTAGACCCACTGCTTCAGTAAACATTGCCAATCGGATATTATTTTTGAAATGTTCACGACCCCAAAGTGTCACTCTGGTCACTCGATCTTGATATGTCCACCACTTTGTTTGAGAAACAGAAGTTCCTAGCTGCGGGAATAGATGCTGTTCATAACGGAGTAATGTTGCTCGACGTATTGATTCATTTGACATAAAGAGATGAGCTGTTGCTATGAAAAGAACCTGGTCATGACAGTTGCCATAATACACCAAGGATGCAAAATAGATGAAGAATGCCAAACTCTGGAATGATACTCCATACTAATTGGGGCTTTATATTTGACCAACCATCTCTAATATTTTTTTTTTTAAGGAAAGTGTGCCTAATATGGTGGTGTTTCTCACATTTTAAAAGGTTTTTTTCACATTATTGTGCAGGTGGAAGCCTTACAGAGGGCATGGATAGCATGTATAAATACCTACTATATACCCGAGACCTGATACTGCTTACTAAATATGGGTCTAGTGACCTGGGCATGAATACGGGAATCATTGCTATTTAAATTTTACCTTGGGGTGATGTAGTCTGCCTGACCGGGCTTTACAAATAAATTGGTGAAAACCACTTACTTCTAAAAGTCATGCTAGGATAGCAGGTAAAAAATACCTAATGGGGTGTTTATACCCGACACCGTATTTAATCATGTCTAGTGAATAAAACCGGGCCTTTTATGGGAATATAGGCTATACCATTGTGGAGGTGACTGTCTGACTTGGCTTCACAATATTTGGTCTTAGTACTAATCCTTAAATTTCTGTAAGCGTGGCTTATGGTCCTTCTTGCATCCTCTGCACGCCACCGCGTAGGGTTTTTTGGAAAGGCCGGCTATGACAGACTTCCCCGCCATGTTTTCTTGAGCAGTAGGGCTGATTTTGTGGAAACTTACCCTCTAAACCTCTGGATTCTGCCTCCGGGCCTTACGCTATGAGGATACTGGTGTACGTGCCTGGACTGACATCCTTGATTGGGGGCTTAACCGGTCCAACTCAACTGTCGCGTCTGCTGCAAAGGAGCATCAACTATTTAAACTTGACTTCTAAGGTGAGTTATCATACTCACATAGTTGCGTCTCTGTTATCATTTTCCTGCGTGTGTTATTTCAAAAACTTTGCGTATTCCATCTACTGGTGGCTGTGGCTCAAGCATGTTGAAAAAATCGGAGAAAGCCAGTGTGGAGGCGTCATCGTCTCCTAATCTTCACGTTAACAGAAAATTTCTGTCTTGCTCTAAGGAATTTCTTTATACACTAAGTTGCTTTGCTGAGATTGTTTTCTGGAAATTTCTTAAAATAAACTTGTTAAATTATCTCCGGATACTGAGCTTTCATGTGAATGGTGTATGAGGAGATATATACGATTGGCTTGCTTTGTCATCAATGCAAGTTATGGTTTTGCTTTGACTAATGTGTATGTCCGTGAAATCAGTGGATGGGGAAAGAAAAATCTGGTTTTTTAATCATTTCTTGAGTGGTTGAGTCTGACTCTGTTGGAAATGGAATAAAATGACTTGAGCGTGTCTAAAGGCATGTTTATAGAGCGGACTGCATTTGAAAATGTAAAGCTAAGCTGGGTTTGATCAGCTTGTTGATGTATTTCTTGCTGGTCTTTACATAGAGCCAGATATTCACAAAGATCTAAAAAAATAAATAGGCTAAAAATGGTGGGCTTATAATGTCAGAAACTTATGTCTACTATAAATACTAAGGAGTCGGAGTACTGTTATTTACATGAGCTGACCTCAGACTGAATAGACTCAGATTACAGGTATCGAATTTTGGAATAAAGAAACTTGGAATAAATTAAAGGATGTTTTCTGATTTGCTTTCTTGTGTCAAACTGAAATTATCTCTAGAGTCTGGCATGTGTTATCTGTTTGACTGATGGTGTTTGTTTTCATAAAATAAACAAAAAAATACATAGATATAACCTAGCTCTGGAATCTGACTCTTACTGGTAAAGGAAGAAGCGTGGATGGCTCAAGTTAAACTTAGAATTACCTCCTAAATCTTCAGGTTAACAAGATTTGTTAATGATTATGATACTTTGGGTTAAAAAAAACCAGGTAGGTAGACGGCTTTTTTTGCTCTGATGACTGTTCTTAAATTCAGAGGGAGAAAAGTATATGGAATGGGGTTTTTTTGCTTCGACTAAAGATGTTTTTTGTTTTGTAAAAGTACTGGGAGACTGGCTCCGAAACATGGCTCTTCTTGGCATGAAGAATGCGGTAAAATAAACCAGTATCTACTGGGTAATGTTTTGATGGAAATAAAATTATAAAAATGAAGGGAGACTGTCTAACCGGTTTTTTTCTGTATGTCCTATATAATTTTTTTTTGGAAAAAAGCAGATTACCAGGTGTATGTCTTATCCTTTGACTGCATAAAAATGAGGATAAAGGACATGAAAGGTATATAGTGTTGACTCGGGTAATATTGTTACTCGAATGGGTAAGGTACTCATGAATGGTGTACTACAGATCTGAAAATAACATGTCTTATAGTATATCATGCAAAGCTGTTACTTCTTTGAGAATCTGCACCTACCTGGTAAATTATATGGAAGATGTCCAGTCCAATGGTTTTTTATCACATCCCTAAATTATGGTTCTGTACTTGGTTTATATCTTATTTGAAAAATCCGTGGCTATTCAGATGTCTTACCTTTGTGAAAATCTCCAGCGTAATGCTTACCATACTTATGGGCTTGGTTTTCCTACGTTGGCTGGTCTACTTTGTGCGGTTAATTCCAAATAAAATATAGCATAATGGGGGTAATGCTACACATTTAGTAGATATCTATGGTACATCCAGACTATCACTTTTTGAAGGAGAAGCCTGTCAGGCACATGGATTGAATTAAAGAGGGGATGCCTACCTTTGGTGGTGAGCCTCATATACTAAAAGACTCGACAGCCTCGCAGAATTGATTCACACACACACACACACACACACACACACACACACACACACACACACACACACACACACACACACACACACACACACACACACACACACACACACACACACACACATGCACACACACTCAGGTTGATACATATTTTGGTATGTGCTTAAAGACCCATCCTCTATTTTTGCAATCACGGTGCTTTTATAAAAAAATTGCCGTGTCTCTTTGCGTAGCCATTAGCCCTTTTCGAATCCCGTTCTTCTTGCAAGCAGAGTTGCGCGCGCCCACGCGCACACACACAAACATATCAGAGGAGTGCGCCCCATAGAGGCTCTCTCTCTCTCTCTCTCTCACACACACACACACACACACACACACACACACACACACACACACACACACACACACACACACACACACACACACACACACACACACACACACACACACACACACACACACACACACACACACACACACACAGAGTCATCTAGCTGGCAAGTCGTTGCCTAACCCTTGGCTGACAGCTTCCCTCTTTGGTGTGCTAACCTAGAGCTGCTACTCCAACTCATCTGCTAAAAATAGGTATGGTTTAAATACCTTTTTGGTTGAGTAGCTCCGTCACCTAAAAACTACCTGCCTTGTTTAAAGCTAGGTAACCCACTACTAGTCTATTATTAGCTTGCATTTTCGACTAACCTCTCTGGCATCATTATTACTAGCATGAGCAGTAGACGTGTATTGCCCTCTTACGAGGAGTGTCGAAACATAAACACACATGCTCGTACACACACACCTATGAGCTTCTCTTGCATACACTGCTTCTTGGAATTGCTCTTGCCACAATACTTCTCCCTGGCTTGATAAACCCTAGAACCCTAAAGGAATACACCTCACATCTGGTCTCTTTTGGATTAGTTGGAGCTTTGAACTGGCGGTGCACTTGAATGATACAACTCACATGATGTGAAGTTTCATAATGCAATCAACAACTATAGGTATGGGTGCATAAAAATAACCCCTCTATTACTGGAATCGAGGGGTGTCTGCAACACCACACACCCTTCTTGCTTGGTACTTCCTCGCGAGCTAACACAGGTGAACACCCTTCTTGCTTGGTACCTCCCCGCGAGCTGACACCCAGGATCTCTCTCTCTCTCTCACACACCCACACACACACACACACACACACACACACACACACACACACACACACACACACACACACACACACACACACACACACACACACACACACACACACACACACACACACACACACACACACACAAGCGTCAACAGGGAAAGTAGCTTTTGCTGCTTGCGGCTCTTGAAGCAGAAGAGCTCACCATAGCCAGGACCACCAGCGAGTTGAGTCGGGAAGGAAGCGAGAGACCCAAACTCCATCTGACTCGCTCACAGTTATTGCTCAGTGGGAGGCTGTCTACATACAGGTATGCTCATGCTCCATAGTTCTCTTCTTCTGTGTGGCTATCACGTGGCTGCTATGCGGGTATAGAGCAGGCAATAGGTATACACGCTACGCTTCACACACGGCTATCAAACACCTATCTACATACGTACATACACATGTAAAATGCAATACTTCAGAAGGATATGGTAGCAAAGGCTGCACATCAGCAGACGATTGTTGCTGTAAACACTCAAGAGGACTTGGGCAATGAAAAATGGTGCAAGCATCGGTTTTTTCTACTGATGCCTGTCGAGGTAGACTTCCCATACTGAATCGATAGCATTTCTCAATCTACAACTTCACAGCAAGGACTTCAGGTAGGTGCTCTTGCACCTACTCAGTATTTAAGCATTGCATGATGGTCGAGGTACTAGTTTTTTAACACATGTATAAGTGTTTTTCATGTACAGTTAGGTATGTGTCAGGAATCACGCATCAGATAATACATTTGCTCAATACGTATAACATTTGAGCTAACGATCGGAGAGTGGAACTAATATTGTGTATTGAAGCTTATATTATAGGATTTGTACATTGAAAATAACCTACATGGTTACGGCTTCCTTGTGCGTGCAAGTCATGGTGTGCCTTAAGACCTACTTACTCGTTTTTTGCTTTGATAATGTATAACCTGAATAAATAGTGATAGGCTCAGTAAGATATTGGTACTGGTCTTTTCTGATATTCAGTACATTTAAATTTTTGGATTCTCTAAAAATAGGTATATTTGCATTGTTAAGCCTACAGGTATGTATTCTGGAAAATTCGGTGTAAACGGTTGAGGAACTCTGACCGTTATATGATTTCATTTACTTGGCTGCCTGCCTATACATAGCTCATAGCATAGATTCCATGCCATGGTATTGAACTTGTGGTGATTCTACCAGAATTTAGGTTTTGGAAGCAGATTCGTGTAACATTTGAATTGGTTTTTTTTGCATTTTCTGGTCCTATATTACATTTGGAGGATGTTCTACTGGTATTTTTTGGAAAAAGGTCAAATACACAAGCAAATTACTGGCATAATTCGTACGCAACTGAAAAGTAATGAAAATGGTTTTTTAATTACTCTTTCGATCTTCATTGAGTCATAGAAGAATATAAGAAGTCTCAGCGGAAAGTTAAGGAAAAAGTTTTTTTTACTCATTTGGCTCTATATTCAGTCATAGGAGGCATATTTTGATTATATCCCCTCTGAACCAGAAATGGTACAGGATGTCACTACTTGGTTTTTATACATGCTGTGACCTACCTACATGATTGAACATACATGGCTAGTTTATTGCATGATAAAGAGAATTGTTTGTAGACTTGAGAATTTGGCATGATGATTTTTTGACGTGAAAATAACACATATGTATTGGTTACTAGAGCCTTAAACCTCATGTGAGGGTCTCAACAGAGATGGCATTGATTGGAAACTTGAAATATTGTCAGTTTTATAGAGGAGATGCTGCCCATTTTTTTTCTTTTTAGAGATCTTTAATACTAGCAGAGTAGGGAATCATTTCAAGGCTACTTACCCAACTTTATTAGCTCGGAACTAACTCATCTTGTGTTCAAGGCTAGTAAGAACAGATGCATAACTGTAAACATTGGTAAAGGATGCAATACGACTTACTACAGATATTAGTATAAACCAATTTTCTTCAATTGTACTTTTGTGCAGGAGCTCACTTTTGGTAAAGGTAAGTATATAGTGGTGAACTCACAGAGTTGTTTGATGCTATCCTTTCTTGATGAATAAATGCATAGATTTTGAAACAAAGGGTTGTAATTTGCTTGGAAATTAATCCAATGATTGTTAAAAGAGCCTTAATCCTCAAGTGCGGGTCTCAAAGGAGATGGAATTAGACTGGAATTTTTGAGAACTGATCCAATTTACAAAGCAGATGTTGTCCGATTTTTTCTGGAAAACACTAAGATATTATATTGTAATAATCAAAGATCAAAATTCTGATCGAAAATGATTGTATTATCCATTAGATGCAGGAAGTTGTATTGGTGTATATGAAATGATTTATGACATCTTGGTTTAAAAACATTAGTATTTAATATATTATTTAATACAATTGTCTAAGTATCATTAGGAAATTTCGGAGGTCATTTGGAGGGCCTTCTAAGAAAATGTATTTTTTGCACTCTCTCTCTAGAAAAAATGACAAATAAAAGAGCTGGGTCTTTCATAGTAAAACTTCAAAAAGTGTACTTTAAGTACATTCCTTACCCCTCTGAACATTCGTTCGTAGTGATTGAGGGATAATACTCTTTTTAGTTGTATTGAATGAACAACGTCAATACGGAGGGAATGAGGCTAACATGGAGGGACAAATCCGCAGCCGCTATTCACTCTCCATTAAACCTGCACATTTGGCTAATGGCGCACTCCTCAAATGGCACAAATGTTACCCACAAACGAGCCAAATATCACCTTCACATTGATTTGGACAATGAGTACCAACCATTGATTAAGCGCAGTAAAACAAACACACATATACCTCCCACCTCCATAGACACGCTCAGAGCTCAAGGAGCTAAACACATAGATATCTGGACGAGAGGCTCTCTCTACCCTAAGAATCCAATAACTAATGCGTCTCCACCGTTTGTCAATCCTACAAGCTTATTGACCTTTGCTGGTGATGGAGAAAACGGCCTTCTGGGTTATTGTAAATCACTTACAAGAGAAGCTGGAACTTACAAGAGCATTTTCCAATCTCAACAATGTGAGATTGTTCGCCTTTCACATTTACATTCTACAGATCAGGTTACCATTTTGCAACATAAAACAGAGGTACAAGAACTGAAAGAAAAGGTGCGAAGTTGTCAAATGAAGGACACCATCTTGGGTGGTCGTATCCGAAAGAAGAAATTGCGCAATCTTGAAACATTGCAGGTTGCATCAGGAGGTCTCAAGAAAAGAATCCGAGCATTAAGGTGATGCTTCTTGGTTGGCTACATTGTCTTAGTTAAGTAATCACTTTGTTTTTTCTTGTTATGCATTGTTTTCATGTGCCTAAATAGTGTTAGTGAAGCAAATTTTCTGTTATTTACTTATGCATTGTCTTCATGTAGAGACTCAATCTATCCTGACAAGGAAAACATTGACCCCAAAGCCAATATAGGAAAGAGATTGAAGCCACTTATAAGTAGAAGCCTGGCAGCAGATATAGTACATGACAAGAAGTTTAAGGTTCTACAAAGAAATGTAGTGGACCGCTTTATTTCAGAGAACTCAGTGCCTGCAAAAGAGATACAAGGCACACTTGATTCACTTGGTGTAAGCAAAAGAGGATATTCGGCTATCCAAAAGTCTGTCTCAACCATCTTTGTTAGGAAGGGTATAAAATCCAAACTTCTACCATCAGCCTCAAGTGTTTGGAAAGAGAGGCTTCAGCTTAACGAGGCACAGGGAGACTATCTTGGACAACCCTTTCATATTAAAGCAACTTACAGTGGCCATGGAGCCAACACTGTGGCATATGATGAGTTCAACAATATTTTTATGGACCTGCGGATACTACAGAAGAGAATGGTGGAGTTTTACAACGTCACATTTGAAGAGTCACGTGGACTATTACATTTTGTGTTAAAACTGGATGAGTGTGAGCTTGTTAAAGAGAAAAAGCTAGAGCGTGTTACTATTACTTTAATGAATAGAGCCCTCTCAAAGTGTCCCAGTGATGATCCTTTATATTTTAGTGTTCAATCAGAATCTAACATATGGTGGCTTGGTGCGTTTGAGGTAAGCGATATTCTCAAGTAAGCTCAAATATTCAGATCTACTTAAGTCTCATTTATTTTGTGTTGCAGGTAAAGGAAGAAGATCATGAGATTCTATATTGGGTGTTCCATCGAACTAATATTCCGGAGCTGATTGATCGACAGACTAACCAGGGAGAGGTACTACGTCTAGATGGAAGGGGAGACTTTCAAGTTCAGTGGCATCTTGCAGGTGACCTTAAAACATTAAAGTGCATGTATAATTGTGGAATGGGTGCAATGGCAAAGTCACCGTGTTTGTTCTGCATGGAGCCTGCAAAGGTCATGAACCCAAAGTGGTGGAGAAAAGCTCCAACACGTCACATTGAGGATCCTGCTTTTCGACCAGTTTTGAAAATACCACTTGTGAATGTTCACATTTGTACAATGCATGCCCTTTGTAGAATTGTAGAGAAATTGGTCTACTTATACATCGGGTTTGCTTGGAAGATTAAGAACTCTGCAGAACGACAAGTAGCCTTGCAGTGCTTAGAAATGGTACTGTCGGATATGGGGCTTCATGGTGGCAATGTGAAAATCCAGCGGGATGAAAAGAGATCAACTGCTGAGAAGGATGTCCCATGCAAACCTTCCATCGGTGGGGTGAAGGCACGGAGGTTTTTATCTAAGCCCCAAGGTACAAGAGATCCAAAGCTAACAAAACATGGAAAAATATATAACACATCTTATGTTAGCAAGGTAGAGTATCAGAGCTGGAAAAAGCTACATATTGCAGTCAAAGACCACGAACCAACTACTCGTAACGCGAAGGCTGAGGTTTGGCGATCAATAGACATCCTATTTTTGATGTGCGACAAAGATGACTGGTCACAAGGTGATATGAACAAGTTCAAGGAAAATCTCAACCTTCTGAAAAAATCATTCAAGACAGCATGGACAGACACCCAGATTACTCACTACATGGTATTATTGTGTATTTCATTCTCTCTTATGTGCAAATATGTGAGTGTAAAACATTCTAACTAATCTGTTTTCATATCCAGCACATCATCTTCAATCATTTGCCATATTTTATACAGAAGTATGGGAACCCGGCAATATGGAATACCCAAGGGATGGAAAAGTCTCATTACATGGCGAGAAATGCTTATTTCAGGCACACACGACATGGTGGCTCTCGAATCAAGGCTAACAGTTTGAGAGAACTATTTGAATGGTTCTATCGTAGAATCATTCATCGAATGCAGGCAAAAGAAGTCTTGGCAAATTCAGCAACAGCACAAGCAATCAGACATTTACAACAACAAAAATCTAAAAGATCAATGGCATACAACAACTCCGGAGCTCGTGAAAGTCAACGAAGGTGGAGAGAGACAATGGTGTATGTGAATCACAAGTGGAGAAAGATACTCTGAGTGGATGGCATTGTAAAAAATTTATGTAATACATGACCTTATACAATTGCTACTTGAAGTGTATCAAGATTTTGCAGGTTCAATTTTGTTTTTTGGCACGTCACCCTTGTAACGAATCATGAGATGTTTGCCATACTCTAAAAGTTCATCTGGGTTTTGTCTACCAAGAGCTAGTGCCATTGCTGTGTACGTGTAGTAATACGCTGCCCGACCACCTGTATAGCCTGGGCAGTAACCAAAACAATCTCTAGCAAACACTTTGTCAACAAGAATGACTTTATCTGCACTTTTGGGCAGCACCGGTCCACCCAAGAAGCGTGATAGTGTCTTGAATGTGTAAGTTGCTATTGAACCCTCTTGTGACATGGAATTGTGAAAAACTACTATCGGTGACTCGCAGAGCTTTGAAAGGTACTGTGCTAGGGCCGCATCCCTTCCTCGATACTCTCTTGTCCGGCGCCGAAGGAAGTCATCCTTGTCAGCAATCCAAGACTGCACATACAATGTCAGAAATGACACAAACAGAGAGAGAGAGAGAGAGAGAGAGAGAGAGAGAGAGAGAGAGAGAGAGAGAGAGAGAGAGAGAGAGAGAGAGAGAGAGAGAGAGAGAGAGAGAGAGAGAGAGAGAGAGAGAGAGAGAGAGAGAGAGAGAGAGAGATACCATGAAGCTCTCATCCTGCAGAAAGAGGTTTTCTTGCCACAGGTCTACAGATGTAGTTGACCCCTGACCTGAATGGTTAAACCAATCCTCCACTTCTTTGTTACTTTTCGATGGTCTTAGGCTTTGTCTTATTGCTTGGA